>NW_022436975.1:7369001-7383658 GCF_009761245.1 Sapajus apella | reverse complement strand
GTGCCTTGGGGTTGCTCTTCTTGACGAATATCTTTGTGGTGTTCTCTGTATTTCCTGGACTTGAATGTTTGCCTGCCTTGCTAGGTTGGGGAAGTTTTCCTGGATAATATCCTGAAGAGTATTTTCCAGCTTGGATTCATTCTCTTTGTTGCATTCAGGTATGCATATCAAACGTAGATTAGATCTTTTCACATAGTCCCACATTTCTTGGAGATTTTGTTCATTCCTTTTTACCCTTTTTTCTCCAGTCTTGCCTTCCCGTTTTATTTCATTAAGTTGATCTTCGACCTCTGATATCCTTTCTTCTGCTTCGTCAATTTGGCTGTTGATACTTGTGCATGCTTCGCGAAGTTCTCGTGTTGCGTTTTTCAGCTCCATCAATTCACTTATATTCCTTTCTATTTGGTCCATTCTTGTTAGCATTTCGTCAAATCTTTTTTCAAGGTTCTTAGTTTCTTTGCATTTGGTTAGAACATGTTCTTTAAGTTCACAGAAGTTTCTTACTACCCACCTTCTGAAGTCTGATTCTGTCATTTCATCACACTCGTTCTCCATCCAACCTTGTTCCCTTGCTGGTGAGGAGTTGTGATCCCTTGTAGGAGGAGAGGTGTTCTGGTTTCGGGTGTTTTCATCCTTTTTGTGCTGGCTTCTTCCCATGTTTAAGGATTTATCCACCTGTCGACTTTGTAGTTGCTGGCTTTCAGATTGGGTCTCAAATCTTTCAGATTGACGTTCTGTTTGTTGATGATGAGGTTATTTCTGTTTCTTGGTTTTCCTTCTGACAGTCTGGCCCCTCTGCTGTAGGTCTGCTGAGGTTCACTCCAGGCCCTGCTTGCCTGGGGTTCACCTGCAGCAGCTGCTGAACAGTAAGGGTTGTTACCAGTTTTCTTCTTCTGCTATCTTTGTCCCAGAAGGATACCCACCTATTGTCAATCTGATCTCTCCTTTATGAGGTGTCTCTTTGGACATATAGGGGTCAGGGAGCTGGTTGAGGAGACTGTCTCTTCTTTATAGGAGCTCAAATGGTGAGCTGTGAACTCTGTTGTTCATTCAGAGCTACTGGGCAGGTACATTTAGGTCTGCTGCAGCAGAACTCATAAACTGCTTTTTGTTCCCAGGTGCTCTGTCCCAGGGATTTAGGGCTTTATTTATGAGTTTCCGTTATGCTGCTGCCTTCTTTTTTTTTTTCCTTCAGAGCTGCCCTGCCCAGCAAGGAGGTAGCCTAGTCACTCTCTGCCTGTAGAGGCTTTGCTGAGCTGCTGTGGGCTCCGCCCAGCTGCTGAGTGAACTTCCCTGCAGTCCTGTTTATGTGGGTGTAGTTAGAACTGCTTTGGCGATGGTGGCCCGCCTCTGTTGAGGCGGAGTCTCTCTGCTGTGGCGGGTTGCCTTGGCAACAGCGGGCTGCCTCAGCAATGGCAGGTTGCCTTGGCAACGGCGGGCTGCCTCAGCATTGGCCAACTACCTCCGTTGTGACGGGCTGCCTCGGTAATGGCGGACATCCCTCCCCCACAGAGCTGGACTGTCCTGGGTTCAGCTGCGCTTGCTGCGAAACTCTCAATCCAGAGTTTCTCATTGCTGTTCTTTTGTGGGGGTGGGACCAGCCGAGCCTGATTGCCTAGCTCCCTGCCTGAGAGCCTTTTTTTTCTTTTCTTTTTTTTTTTTTTGAGACAAAGTTGGCGTGATCTCGGCTCACAGCAACCTCCGCCTCCTGGGTTCAGGCAATTCTCCTGCCTCAGCCTCCTGAGTAGCTGGGATTACAGGCACGTGCCACCATGCCCAGCTAATTTTTTGTAGTTTTAGTAGAGACGGGGTTTCACCATGTTGACCAGGATGGTCTCGATCTCTTGACCTCATGATACACCCGCCTTGGCCTCCCAAAGCGCTGGGATTACAGGCGTGAGCCACCACGCCCGGCCCAGAGCCTTTTTTAAGTTGGTGTTCCAGTCGCCTGTTGAAGAGGCGCCGGGGTCTGTTTGTTTTCCCCTGCGGCCACTCACTGCGCTGGCTTAAACAGAGGCACTGCGGTTTGTGGCGCTTTTTTTTTTTTTCCCCCTGGAATCTACTGTCCTGGTTCCCTGCTCAGTCCCCTTTTTAAACAGATGAATGGGCGACTTCCCGTGGCTCCAATTGCCAGCCAAAAGGGCACCTAGACCGGTGTATTTTGTACGGAGAACCGCTGCTCTGGGGCGCCGACAAAGCAGCCACGCGGGGCAAAGCAGCGTCGCCAGCCAGCACAGCCGCGCTGGCCGAAACAGCCGCGCTGGTGACCTGTGGAGCTCCTCCGCCTGGGAATTTCCTAGTCTGTGGGCAATAAAAATGCGGCGTCCACTCACCCTCTGCGCTTTCACTGGGAGCTGCAATCCTGAGCTGTTCCTAAATGGCCATCTTGGATCCACATCCTAAATTATTTATTATATTAATTTGGTAATTGGATGAAAATAAAAAATTGTTGGGATAAATGCTGGAAATTGTACGGGAAACGATGATGGTAGCTAGCAGGCAGTAAATAGCTAATTTTTAAAATGCTGCATTCATTGACTGCTCTTTATATAGTGTAGGCACTCGCTGTGTTTTCTCTTCATTTCTGACTATAGGCTCTGAGAAGTAAAATAACTTACCTAAGGTCACACCGCTAGTAAGATTCTAAGTCAGGTCTGACAGATTTCAAAACCCCTGGCACTCTGCTACCCAGAGCCAGTAAAGAGAACATGTGCAAAGGTCAGAGTTTCCTCTGAAAAGCTCATGAATGTAATCGTGGAGACATCTAGATATTTATCGGAAATTTTGCATTGACACTCAAGGAAGTTGTGCAGGATAATTAAAAGCCTATTTGTTTTGCTTGGCTTTAGCTTAAATTTAACACACTGGGTGTGGTAATGCTGATTCTTTCACAGCATCCAGAGGTTCAACTTGGTTGTCGTGTGTGACATCGGCTAATAGAGAAAGTGTATTATGACTTCAGAAATATAATTCATGAGTAGAGAAAATCTTTTACTATTGGGGCCGGTGGGGAGAAGTCGAAAGAGGAGCCTTAGGTAGTCAGGAAGTTTTTAACCTACAAATATGTCAATTGGAACCGGTGGGAAATCAGGTTGAGCCTGGGCTTTGCTCCCTGAGGCAGAGGCCACCCCCGCATGGGGAGGTGAGATGACAGGCTGGCTCTAGACAGCATGTGCTTCTAGGGTTCCTGAAACAGTTTGGCATGTCCCTCCCCAGCCTCCAGGCACAACCTGAGCCTCTGCCCAGTGGCCCGGTGCCTTTCCAGCACCAGGAATGAGATTGTCTACGTGCAGTTCTGAGATGGATGCTTCCTTTATCAAACTGTGAACATTCCTTTCTAGTTTAAAAAAGGGTCACGAGTTCCTTGAGATTTTTAGCAAGACACTGAAAAAGGGCCATTTATAGATTCTGCCTGGAAAAAGAAAAGCACTTGAAGTTTGTGCTTTATCCTGTACCCTCTGAACTGCCACACACCCAATCCATGACAACCGTGGGCCATGGATAAGAGAGCACAGATAGTGACAGGATTACATACAGTGATTATTTGCTTGGAACAAACAGTTCCAGTGTGCTTAAAATTTGTTCAGGTCCATTCTCACAGCACCATACAAGTGAATAATCATTTTTCTCATTAGGGAAGGAAGTGAAGGGCTGTGAGAACAGAAAGAGCATACCTTATCTCTCTCTCTCTCTCTTTTTGACATAACACAGGGAGAAAGAAAGACTCAACCAAAAAATTTAATTTATGCCAATATAATGACTTCACTACAGGAAGTACTCTCACTCTCTCATTTGTTGAAGAGAAAAATATGACCAAGCACAAGACAGAGAGGAGAGGCAAGGTGTACAAGAAAAGAGGTGACGGGCCAGGCACAATGGCTCATGCCTATAATCCCAGCACTCTGGGGGCCCAGGCAGGTGACGTGCTTACACTCAGGACTTCGAGACCAGCCTGGGCAATGTGGCAAAACCCTATCTCTACAAGAAATACAAAAATTACCAAGGCATGCTGATGGGCACCTATCGTCCCAGCTACTTGGCAGGTTGACATGGGAGGATTGCTTCAGCATGGGAGGTTGAGGCTGCAGTAAGCTGTGATCGTGCCACTGTATCCCAGCCTGGGCAACAGAGTGAGACCCTGTCTCAAAAAAAAAAAAAAGGAAAATATAAATACGAGATAATCTGTGAGAGACCCCCTCCGAACACAACACGGTCACAAAAACAATAACCCCTTTGCCTCCTTGGCTTTGATCTTCTCTAAATAAAAAGTGACTTGCTGTCTGCATTAAAGTTCACCATAAATCTTTAAGGTAAGAATCTTGGAACAAGACACAATCTATGCAGTGCTAGAAAAGAAACATTACAGAACTGCTAGCCTTTCATTTTTCACAATGGTTAGTCGGAAAAATTATGGGGTTGGATAATATTCTATTGGTACTTTAATTGTAGCTATAAAAATAAACCCAGTAGAAATTATAGACGAAGATTACAAAAAAAAAAAAAAAAAAAAAAAGCGTGGTTTCCCTGCCATCTATGTAGATAAATGGTATTAAATCCATCATCTTTGTAAAGAAGCATCTCAGAAAAACAACACAGTGGCATGTAGCCACCAATTCGCATTTGGCTTCCACAGTGGAGAAAAGTTTTAGTAATATTTTCTTTTACTACCATGGATCTTAGGAAGGAAGAGAATATTTACATAGGAAGGAAAAGGCATAGCATAGCGACTAAAATTTTCATGTCACCCAAATGCTCCATTTTCAAAACAGTTTCTGTTTCTGCATACAAAACTCTTCAACAAAGCAGGTGAAATCCAGCAAATGCATTCGATTTGTGTTCTTTCTACTCCCTGTGCTTCCCTCTGTCATACCCTACTCTCCCTGGTTTTTGGAAGGCTGGAGGCCAAGACGGCGTTTCCTCCCTATGTTCCATCCCCTGCCTGAATACAGCATAAGGCAGGACAAGCTGGAGGCAATGAGCCCCAGAAATAGCCCATGCATATCTCATTTGGTCTGTGCTCTTTCTGATTTTGATCAACGTTCATTCTCTACCATTCCTTCTGCCTCTGACTCTCCCGCTGGACAGAGAATCAAGCTAAGTCCCAGCCCATCACAGACTTTGAGCGGGATCTCTCCCTTCTAAGGCTTTCCCATGGACTGACACTTCAGAAAGCAGTAACACCTTCTGGCATAAACATTGCATGTTCTCATTTACATATGGCCACTGAGGCAGTGTATCCTGGGGATGGCCCAGTTCTGTCAATGCAAAACCTCAGCCAGTTTATGCATAAGAACATGGACTGATAAATTTTACACATTTAGGAATATTATTTGTACAACTCCTAATTACCCATCTACAGCAAATGAATCCAGGTCAGGTGGGGTCTTCTGTTTGTCCCCCTCCTCCGCAGCCAGACACCCATGTATTCAGCAGACATTTAAGTGTCTGCTTGGTTCCAAGCCTAGGCAGTCAAAATACAACAATAAAACAAAACTAGTTCTTGCCTCTCAGGGTGCGTGTTTGAGATCCTTCAGTTTTAGGAAATAAAAAGCAATAGTTTATACAATTTCACATCTGCATTTTTTAAATAGGAGGTTTTGGCAGACTTGCTCAACTTGATGGCAAGAATCTAACTGAAATAAAGACATTATAGACAAATTTGCTTTTCTTATGCTTAGTATGCAGTTGCTGCCATCCTGAAAACCCTCTCTCTCAAACCATTGGGATATTCTGAGTCTGGTGAGAGAAGTTTTCTACAAATGCACATAGTTTAAATCCATTGGAAGGGGAATAACATTTTTATAAAGTTTTATCCACTGTAATCCAAGGTGGGACAAGTAAGCATTTTCCATTTGAGAAGAAACTGATACCTCTACAGAAACGCAAAAGCTCTAGTACTCATGGGATTGACCAGTCAGTATAATATGCTGTGAAACAATTGCTATCTTGGCCGATAATGACACATAGAACAAATGCAAGATAAAAAGTGACCAGATAGTAGAGTAAGGCGGGCTTGAGAATGAGAAGGCTAACGTATTTGTTTCAGAGGCTGATAAATTATGTTGGCATAGTGTCACTAGTGGCTCAAGCCAAACATTTGTAAAGTCGTAAAGCAAAATGAATGCCACCTCATTACTGTATTTGACAAGAGGGGGCATCGGGGCAAAGGTATTAGAATAAGAACTTCATGTTCATTCTGAACCTCCACACCCACTGTCTTAAAATAAAAGAAAATGGACTTCCTTCATGGTTTAGAGATTCAGAGTCTTGATTTTTAAAAAAATTCTGGATATTCTTATTCATCAAGCTTCCAAATCTTTTCTAGGAAACAGGTACTTACTATCTTCCAAAGCTATATGGATCGATAGGACTGATTCTATCCCAGCCCCATAACTAATTATCTCATTCAATGGTCTTTATGTTTTTTAAGAAGTTAATAGGAAGGCAGTGGCAGCAGACAAAATTTTATATAAACCTGCAAAAGAGCCAGCTGCCACTTATATGCAATTTGAAATTCAGCATCGCCTCTAAAATTCAGCAGCTGAAAGCTGTGTCGGACTTTGTTAATCCTGACCTTACATGAGTGTGGGTGATTTTCTAGTTCTGCATGACTCCTGAAAAGTAATAACATTGGTAAAAACAGGTTACAGAAAAGGACCATATTCTTACCTATGCCAGTGCCTATACCTCACCTATATTGTATCTATACCTACACTACAGTTATGCCTATATTATGCCTACACCTATACCTATATTATACCTAGACCTATATACTGATGCTTAAATCTACACCCACATGCATACCTATACCTACACATATACCTATATCTACACACCTACAACTATACCTTTGTCCACACCTATGCCTATATTATACCTATACCACACCTATATCTATACGTACACCTATACCTAGAGATTCTTGAGGGTGTACTGGGTCCCGGCTGGATTCTTAGCACTGTCAAAGTATGCTTTATAAATTATATGTAGTCTATGAATACACGGTTCTCCCACAGATAAGGATGAATTAGGATGACCACTGAAAGTGGTCTAACACCAATTTGCTGTCGAAGTGCCTAACAACAGGGTTTTCCATGGTTTCAAGGTAAAGAATCGTTTATTATTTGAATTATTCAAAAAGTATGAGTAAATTGCCTAGTATATACTAAGTGCTGTCTTTACTTCTATTTTAATTGAACATTCTAAAATTGACGTTCACAGTTGCTAGTACATCTTTTTTTTTTCCATTTCAAGTAAGATGATTGCCAACCAAAGAATGTCTTAGATATTAGAAAGTACAAATGGCAAAATTGCCTGTATTAAAATTCTTTTTAATTTCAGAGAGTTCACAGCCCGTCAGGCCAGGTACGATGTAGAGGATGAGCTGAAATGAGAAGTATAGGTCAGGACCACACAAGGTGATTCCAGACGTCCTTGCAGGAGTTAGGGAACTCAGCCCGTTCCCTTAGAGAAAAGCCTCTTATGAAGCCCTAAATTAGACATCCAAAGGTCCAGAATCAGGGCAGCCAGAGCTAGAATGTAAAAAATAAGTAAATAAATAAAAGGAGCCCTGTGTGACCTGCTTTTGTAGATCTTCCTGAGGATCTATGGATTTCTTTACAATAAATGTGTTTCATTTCATTACGTTACTGTCAGAAGAGAGATAATTTGATAATTTTCACTTTATATTTAGAAACTGACCTGCTGCAGCCCTTTTGAAAAGAAAATGTGTTCTTTGATGCACATATAGCTATCCCTTAGCTGTCTCGAAAATACCCGTCTTAGGTAGCCAGAACAACTTCCTAATGAAACCATCAGAAACCTAAGATCCTTTTCCTGAATTCTAAAACTTACAAATGACCTTGAAAAATGTATATTAGCTTAAATTCCATTAAGATTTTAGTGGATGGGAAAAGGCTCACACAACTTCCTAATGCTAGGAAAAAAGAAGTACACTTAATTTTTCAGATAATTTCTGTGCTTCACAGGGCACTACAAAAAGCGTAAGTAAATAGCTTCTTGGTTACTAAAGCTTTAGTTTCCCACTCGCATTCTTACACGTTAGAGTACCCTAAATCAAATGATGCTATTTAACACTGTGCAATTCTCTATATAAATAAAAGTAGTCATTATGGATATGAAATAAGAATGACAATAGTTGGTGCATTAATTCCACAGCATACTAGACAATCCTAAAAAAGACTCTAAATTTGATTAAAGCTACCTCATTGGATGACTATAAACAGAATCTTTCTAATTGACCTTTACATAGGTCTTTCTAGACATTTTTTGGTGCATCTTCAGCTGATGCTTTGTTTGATGGAGCTGCCAGAACACAATCTATTATTAAAAAGTTCCCAAAGCTTAAAACCTGAATGGCAATTTGAAATTGTCAATCCATAAAGCATGTAAGCAGCACCATGCACTTGGTGCAGCCTATTGGGTGGACAGGATCAATCATGAGAACCGGCAATTCAGATTCAGCTAGGACGTTACAGGAACTTGAGCCTAAGCAACGTTTTGACCACGTAACTTGAGTAGATAAAGCGTCTATGGAAAGCAGAATGATGTTATATTCTGCTGTACACCCTCCAAAAGAGAAGACATAAAGCCCAGGAGGCTCCAGCAAAAGGAGCAGAGGGCAAGAGAGTCATTGCTTTGTCTCCAGTACCTTCCCAATTTCAGGTTTTAGCTCTTCATGAGTACTGATTTTACTTGTGTCCTTGAATTGCAGGAAATACCCCTTTCAACAATGATCTTCTTTTGCATAAGTTGCTTTGAGTGGGTTTCATTTGGCTATAGCCAAACAGCGTCTGACCAGAATATTAACTTCATGAAAGCAGAGATATGGCCTGTTTTAACTATGACTTAAGAACCACACTTAACGATCAACAAAAATTGTTGAATGAATTGACTACAGAGAGAGAGAAAGAGAGATAAATTTTGCCAAAGGGGTCTGGGAAGGATAGACGGTGAGGATTCCATCTTCCTTTGCCAAATCTAGGTCCCAGAAAGACTGTTGTTATGTCTCCACTGAGACATGATAGTGAAATGGAATAAGGAAAAAAATAGGTCACAAGTCAGTGGGAGGTCACATTGCCCTGGGACCCTCTGAGACTCCAGCCTGCAGGCAGGAGACCTAAGACAGTCTGAGAAAAGCCAAGAAATACAGGAAAAAAAGTTAAACTGAAATGAAAGCATATTAAGTTTAAAAACATGCTTAAACATATATCTGCCTGTATAAGAACATTTATATTATTTACATTCATGGGCCCCTATGAAACATGCAATAAAAAAATCCTCTGAAGATAAATGAAGCACAGTGAATATATGAGTACTCTGACAAGCAGAAGGGCCCTCTATAAACACAAGGCACAACTAGTGTTATGTATTGTTTTGATATATGAAAAAATATTTATCACTGACTGAGGCACATGGAGGTACCAGCTGTGTGTAATGCAATCCGACTTTCAAACCTGGCTCACACGTCTCCTAATTCTGAATGCAGGCAGAGGAAATTACATGTATGCATGAATGTCAAATGGCAGAAACTAAATTACAGAGCAGAGGATGAATGCACTTTGGCGGGAATGAATCAGCTATTTAGAAAGCCTATGTAGTATCGTATGCCTGTGAAAAGGAAGCATTAAAAATATTATGAGAAACTGGGCTCCTTGTGATCGTTGATAAATGTTCCAGGAAGAGGCTCCCAGCCTCTGTCCATTGGATCTTTGGTGGGGGTGAATAAGAAAAAATAATAATGTAAGTGGTTTTGTACTGGTTACTCAAAGAGTAGCCCAGCAGGCTCTGGGGCTCATAAGAGAAAGGATAAAGCACCGTGATTGTAATTGTGAACTGCAGAAGAAACCAGATCTTCAGTGTGGCAGAACATGCCAAGAAAGGGAGTAAGATCACAAAGATGACTAGGAAGTTTGAGCACCATCTCCCTGTGTGGTTCGTGACATTTTTGTATCAAGAGAATATAGGACTCATCGTTGGAAGATCCAGCTTTCCACTGGCTGGATCACCTGTTGGCCATATGGGCTCAAGTAAGTCATTTCATCTTTCTAAGACTCAGTGTCTTCATCAGTAAATTAATGCTGATGGCAATGGCTTTTGCTCAAAGTGAGGATTTGTGAAAATCAAAAGAGCTAATGCTTATACAAGTACTTTGAAAATCAATGTCATATAAAGTCCATTAAATCATTTAAAATAATTTCTTTAAGAAGTCCTGGCCGGGCGCAGTGGCTCAAGCCTGTAATCCCAGCACTTTGGGAGGCCGAGGCGGGTGGATCACGAGGTCAAGAGATCGAGACCATCCTGGTTAACATGGTGAAACCCCGTCTCTACTAAAAATACAAAAAATTAGCTGGGCATGGTGGTGCGTGCCTGTAATCACAGCTACTGAGGAGGCTGAGGCAGGAGAATTGCCTGAACCCAGGAGGTGGAGGTTGCGGTGAGCCGAGATCTCACCATTGCACTCCAGCCTGGGTAACATGAGTGAAACTCCGTCTCAAAAAAAAAAAGAAGTCCTATAGCAAAGTTGAGGTCAGGCAGTTTGGGAAGCAGTATAAGGAGCAGGAAAAAGGGCCCTCTCCCAGACGATTATAGGAAACCTTCCAGCTCATAGCTTCTCCATCTTCCTGCCCACACTTGCCACTGGAACCTCAGGCTTCATCTACCAATTGGAGGTGCATTTTCACTTTCAAAACTCCCCCTGCTATTCATCTTAACCTAATTTCTTCTCTTTGGCTTAAAAATATTAGAGCATGAAGAAGAAGAGAAAGGAACAACACTTGGGATGTTCTTCCTTAGCCCTGGTTTCCTAAGGGAGTACCTATGCCGTTCCCTAATCCTCCTGACTTGGCTTTGCTATGAATCTTCTCCAGACACTGAGACATCTTATCTCCCTCTCTGCAGGTCTGTACTTAGCCGGCCCCCAGGGATTTTCCTCCCAGAAATCCAGAGCACAGTGAATAAAGAGGGATCCCCATGACTCTCTGGGAGCTTGCCTGTGGCAGCTCTCATTATTCTCCTCTTACAAATGAGGAAGCTTTGTGGCTAAAAGGTTGAGTGATTGATTCAAAGAATGACTGAGTCACTGATGAAGCTGAAAATGACATCCAAAGCTCCTCAATGTAAACTCAAAAAGAAAAAGATACTGTAATGCTGTCTTTCTTTCCGAGACCCCAGAACCTTGCAGAATGCCCATGACTCTCAATCGTTTTTGGAGGAATCTGCTTTATCGATCCCAGATTGAAAAACAAAGTAAAATGTACTTGCTATTAATAATATACTTAGTAGGTAGAAGAAAGCCTTTCAAAAGCTTAGGATGAGGCACCTTTCTGTTCTATATGCCACTCAGTTGACACAGCTGATGAGTTTATTCGATTTATCTGTAGGCACAACTGACCACAAATAAATGAGACCAGGATGTTCTTTAATCCCTTTCCCCCAAGTTATGTCCTGGCTGGTGATACACTGGTGAAACCACATCGTACTGTCTGTGATAAACTCTTCTCTCTCTTGCCTTACTATCTGTGCTTCCCTAGCCACCTGCCTTAACTGCATCCACTATCCCTGAGGCACTGAGGAGCAGAAGTTCCCATCCACACCAACCTTGCTCAGAGTCCTCTTTCAGACCCTTGTGATTACTTCAATTTAGCAGTCTGTGTGAGATACGGTGTTGGGTGTTAGGGATGCAGCAAAAAGCAAGGAAGGCACCATCTCTAAATAAAAATACCAAGGCAGAGGCTATGAAAAGGGAGAAGGAAACAGGGATTGAGGATCTGGTATGGTGCGTGTGTACATCTGCACTGTTTTAGATGGGGTGGTCAGAGAAGATGAGATCTGAGCAGACGCCCATGGGAAGTGAAGGAGTAAGCCATGCGGACAGCTGAGTAAGAGCGTTCTGGGCAGAGGGAGAAGCAAGTGTAAAACTCCTGCATTCCAAACACACTTGTACTATTGATCATCAAGTGGTGGGCAATGGGCCAGGGAAGGATAAAGGAAGGTTTCGTGGAGAGCTGAGTAGACCATGTAAGGCCTTATAAGCTATGGTAAAGACTTAGGATCTCATTCAGGAAATTCAAGTGTCAGATGGGAAGCCACTGGGAGGTAGTTATTGTTTTTCTTTAGTGGAGAATTTTGAGCCTAGGAGTCAATGATTAAGAATACTCTAACTACAGGGTGGAGAAAAGACATCTCACTACCTCAGTGTAAATAGTCCAGGTGAGAGAGAACGGGGACTTGGACTTAGGTGTTTGAAGATGGTGAGAGGTAACTGGAGTTGCAGGGGTTTCTTTTTCTTTCTTTTTTTTTTTTTTTCTGGCAGACTCTCAGTCTGTCACCCAGGCTGGAGTGCTCACTGCACTCGGCTCACTGCAACCTCTGCCGCCTGGGTTCAAGTGATCCTTGTGCCTCAGCCTCCTGAGTAGCTGGGATTACAGGTGCCTGCCACTGCGCCCAGCTTATTTATTTAGTAGAGACAGGGTTTTGCCATGTTGCCCAGGCTGGTCTCGAACTCCTGGCCTTAAGTAATCCACCTCAGCCTTAAGTAATCCACCTCGGTCTTCCAAAGTGCTGGGATTACAGTCATGAACCATGACACCCAGCGTTATACACTGCTGGTGGAATGTATATTAGTTCCACCATTATGGAAAGCAGTGTGTTGATTTCTCAAAGAACTTAAAACAGAACTACCATTTGATCCAGCAATACCATTATTGGGTATATACTCAAAGGAATAGAAATTGTTCTACCATAAAGACACATGTACACATATGTTCATCACAGCACTATTCACAATAGCAAAAACATAGAATGAACCTAAATGCCCATCCATGGTTGACTGGATAAAGAAAATGTGGTACATATGCACCATGGGATACTACACATTCATAGCAAAGAATGGGATCGTGTCCTGTGCAGCAACGTGGATGGAGCTGGAGACCATTATCCTGAGTAAACTAAGGCAGGAACAGAAAACCAAATACTGCATGTTCTCACTTATGAGTGGGAGCTAAACACTGAGTACATGTGGACACAAAGAAAGGAACAACAGACACTGGGGTCGACTTGAGGCTGGAGGGTGAGAGGAGGGAGAGGCTAGAAAAGCCATCTGCCTGGTACTATGCTTATTACCTGGGTAATGAACTAATCTGTACACCAAACCCCTGTGACATACAATTTACCTGTGTGACAAACCTGCACATGTTCCCCTGGACCTAAAATGAAAGTATTGAAAAAGCTATAAAATACTCAAAGAGAAAAATAAGAACCAGAATATTGGATATTTGGATTTTTTTCAAAACTAGCCACGGACTACTTTTTCCTAAATGAGCATGCACATGCACATAGAATAACGACTGTTGTGTTTACTGAGTGTTAACCGTGCGTGGTGGGTACTGTGAATGCACTTGTAGGTACTGTTTCACTTGTCCTCCATGACCACCATGCAGGGAGATCCTTCCATCATCTTCCTCTTCCAGTTGTGCCTTGGCAGAGCTGCGTCTGGAACTCGAGTTTCTGACTGCAGGGCCTGGATTTGCCTACTCTACTCTAGAGCCTTACAGAATTGCAATTAAAATGCACATATTGAGCAATGGGAACTCTCATTTATTGCTGGTGGGAATGCAAAATCATAAAGCCACTTTGGAAGATAGTTTGCCGGGTTTTTTTTACAAGGCTAAGCATACTCTTACCAACAGCTCAGCAATAGGCTTCCTTGGTATTTACCAAAATGAATTGAAAACATAGGTCCACACAAAAATTTGCACACAGATGTTTACAGCAGCTCTATTCATAATTGCCAAAACTTGGAAGCAGCCAATGAAAAGATGGGGAGGAAACTTAGATGCATATTAACAGTTAAAGAAAGTCAATCTGAAAAGTTACACCTGTAAAATTCTGAAAAAGGCAAAACTGTGGAGACTATAAAGAGATCAGTGGTTTTCAAGGGAGGGAAGGATGAATGGGTAGAACACAGAGGATTTTTAGGCAGTGAAACTATTCTGTATGACACTATAATGGTGGATATATAGCATTGTACGTTTATTTAAACACGAGAAATGTACACACCAAGAGTGAACCTAAGGTACACTAAGGACTCTGGGTGATAATGATATGTCAATTCAGGTTCATCGACTGTAACGATGTATTCCTTTGGAGGATGTTGATGAGTGGGGATGCTATCCACGTGCAGGGGTAGATGGTATACTGGAAATCTCTGTACTTGTTCTTCAATTTTGCTGTGAACATAAAACTGCTCTAAAAAATATAGTGAAAAAAAAGAACACAACAAAAATGTGCCTATTGTCTTACAGGTTGCCTTTCCCCCAGGTATTAGTTTTATTAAACATGATTTTGGGATTTCATAGTTTATATGACTCAGATGTGCCATTATTTACCTAATCCACTTCTTATTTTTGGACTTTTAAAAGCTTCACATCATAGTTTCCCTCATAACAGACAGCTCTCTGTGGAACTCTCTGGAAAGACAGCTCTCTGTGGAAGTCTCTGGACAGACAGCTCTCTGTAGAACTCTCTGGACAGACAGCTCTCTGTGGAACTCACTGGACAGGCAGCTCTGGACAGACATCTCTCTGTGGAACTCTCTGGACAGACATCTCTCTGTGGAACTCTCTGGACAGGCAGCT
>NW_022436975.1:7210227-7368991 GCF_009761245.1 Sapajus apella | reverse complement strand
TCTCTGGACAGACATCTCTCTGTGGAACTCTCTGGACAGGCAGCTCTCTGCGGAACTCTCTGGACAGACAGCTCTCTGTGGAACTCTCTGGACACATCTCTGGTAACGCCCGCAGACTAGATCCTAGATGTAGCTCTGCATACGCTTCCTTTGCGGCTCCTTGCCAACCACCTTCCAGAGCCACAGGCCAACTCAATGTTCTGCGGTGGGGTGGGCACACGTCCCTGCTCTTGCCCACTCACCAACCTTCTGAGTTCTTATTTTTTAAATCAATACCATTTTGAAAGTTATAATGGCATCTTATCAGTTATTCTGTTTGCATTTCCTTGATTATTAGCAAATATCTTACAATACTGTTATTCACTTATATCCAATTTTGAACAAAGTGATTCAGAATCTTGTCTATGCTTCCTTCTTGCAGTGCCTTGTTACTCCCTCTTATTTCCCTTGTCACAGGTGATCCAAGTCCTGAGTTTCAGTCTATCTCCTTCAGAGACTCAGGAAGATGATAAATGCTGATGTGGCAGGGATGGAGCTGAGACAAGGCTGCTGTAGGTGGGTTCCTGCCAGACCCTTCCTACCCACAACCTTAAATCACACCGTCAGGAGAGAAGAACGCCAAGGAGATGCTGGTGCTGACTTCCACTCCCAAGTGGTGTCTCTGAAGAAACACATGCCAATCAGGACCAGAACAAAGCTTTTGAAATCTTATGAGGGAATGAAAAAGATTCAGATGGGATTAAGTTCAGAGAAAGCAGGAATGAGACAAGTGTTTCATATTGAATATAGGAATGGATATAAGCTACATTCATAGCTAAAATCTTCTGGCACTTAAACCATTTAGAATATAAAAGAGTATTCTTATTTTAAAATTATTTACATTGCAGGAAGAAATAATATTAAAAGTTTAGCATGTTCAGATTTGTAAACACAGCTATAGCCATGACGTTATTATTATTCTTATCATTGCTGTTTCTCCACAGAGCCACATTTATGTGGAGTTTAATTGATACATTTGTCATTATTATTACAGACTAGCTCTAATAGATATATTTCATTGAGTATCTACTACCTGTTATATGTTAAGCGTCTTATAAACATTATCTCATCAGATTAAAATCCACCTCTGAAAATCGGAAACACCAAGGTAGGCAGGAAAGAAAGGTATTTGCATGATATTCCTTAAGCCATATATGAGAAATAATGAAGGAGTCCTAGGGGAATGATTGAAACCCTGAAATTCTAGTATTGAGATTTGGAAATAAAAGGGTATGAAGCCAAAGCTGGCTCATCAGAAGGCCAGAAATCCCCCTTTAGGCAGGAAACAACCTAGATATCAGTACCAGGTACACTAAGGGCTCACTGCATCACTTACTGCTGTCTCAGGAGTCCCTAGGCCAGTACCCCAGGGAATTGGTCACGTTCCTGGGCTGATGGGCGGACGGACTGCAGTGAAGACAGAGAAAGTCTAGCTTCTCGGGGCTTCAAAAATAAATCTTATTCACTTTAATGATAAAAATGTTCCTGCAACTTAAAGAAAAGTGAAAACAGCTGCAATGACAGGACCACAATGGTTGCTGTAGGGCAGAAAAAATAGCCACTGAGTGTAAGTGTCAAGACTTATTGGATTTCTAGGCAAGAATGGCCTGCGACGTAAGTGCCATGAGGACAGGGATATATGAGGGAAGAGAAACAGGAATACACAAGTTGCTCAATAAATTCTTGTTGAAAGAATAAATGGCTGAGTCCATAAATGCATGGGTTGGAAGTGCCAATAAAAAACACGATGGGCTCAGAATAAAAAATCTACTGTGCACTCAAATGTCTGAGGTTAAGCAAAGTCAATACACTAGTTTTGAATTTTTTTTAAGTAGATGTGAGCACAGAAAGTTTGAAGCCTTTGTTCGTAAAATAGACAGGCTGTTTGGCCCTGCTGGCTGAAGACTCAGTCTGATTAGCATGTGAAGTCATCTATTGTAAGACAGGGCCAAGTAGTCCTCTTCAGATGGCTTCCAGCTTACCTTTCCTACAAACCAGAGTATAACACTGGAAAGAAGGACATTCTCTCAAATTGGAGCTGCTTTTCTTACCAGATACAACTCAATCGTTTCTTAATTTTTGAGCCACGTGACTCTTGGAAAATGTCATGGCCATAAAGTTAGTGTGTTATCTTGTGAAATGATAATTTATTTATGAAAAGCTTTTTCTCTCTCTTTTTTAGCAATGGGCTTCCAGAGACATGAGGCTATTCCCTTGCCTGTCTGCTCTGGAAATTACTAATACTCCTCACAGGTTCATGTTTCAAAATAAAGGAAATCCTTGTTTTCCTTACTGGTTTCTGTAGGGTAATGAGGCTCAAATGATTGCTGGACAACTGAAGTTTTAATCTACTATTACGCTTGATCATGTTCTCTCTGGCTCTTGAGCCTTCCCCATCTCTCTGCCACGTCAGGTTCAGATACTCCTTAAGCAGCTAGTTAAACTATCCCAGAATTAATCAATATAAGTGACAAAATCCTTCAGCATTATGTCTGTAAATACATTTTTTAAAAAAGGCATAGACTATATATCTTAGAACATATAGGTTGTTTAGTACTTGAATGCTAGCTTTGATGTCTAATAGCTTTCCTTTTGTTTCTTATGTATTTGAGCTGTGTTTTTATATTTTTAAAATAAATATAAAATATATATATCTGTTTACTATTTGGGGCATTTCATTAATAGTAAAATTTCATTTTACTATTTGGGGCTGACTTGTGAGAATTTATTATTAGAAAATGATATGATTAATTCAGTTCAAAGCTGCCTGCACATCAGCTATGTTTCAGGTACACTATGCCAGATGCTGGGAAAAAGAACATGACTCCTGTCTTAAAAATCTTAACAGTTTAGCAGGTAAACAGAAACATGCACATAGTGAGATACTCTAGGCTCAATGATAGAGGTATAGATAAGATATACACACTCACAGAAGCAGGGTATATAGTTCAGCCTGGTGGTGGCAGAGGGTGCTGAGGTCTGGGGAGAGGGCATTAGGTCCAGTGTGAATAAGAAGCACTTTGGGGAAAAGGTTTGCAAGAGTTCTCTTTCTCACGAGTTGAAGTGTCAACTACCATGCAGCTGGTGAGTAGGAGGCCACTTTTGAAAGCTGCGGGATGGAATGGGAATTTGGGTTGAATAACTGGAGAAGGGATATCATGAGATGATTATAATATACCAGCAGGGGTCATGACCACATGTATAAACTGGGTTATTTTTCCAAATTATTGAAGAAATGGGAGTGGATGGGAACACCCAGCATGAGAACAATTCCAGGGCAGAATATTCGAAGAATGTCTACACAGAAAGGCTGAGGGGGGAAGAGGAACAAAATCAATTCAATAGAAGCCAGGTGGGGCAGCAGGAAGAGAGTGGTACAGAGACCAAAGATGGTGCACTATGTTATGCAGACAAAGACATGCTCCTGTTTCCAGAGCTTAAAAGTCAGTGCAAAGATGCTACTTGGTTTTCAGTGAGCAACAGGCATTTCTAAATTGCTCTGGGCTGCAGGCAGTATGCCTTTTGCATATAAAAAAGTATCCCATGGTCGAGCATAGGCTTTATTGATATTGATCTGTTGCCTTCCTTTTCTATCTGAACACAATTTAAGCTATCACCCGTGACCAAACAACAAGATACTTCATGTGTAAAGTGACAGGAATTCATGACATCTCTACCTAACACAGCAGTGAAGCTAACAGTGTTTTCCAGGCTCCAATATCCTAAGAATTTATTGATACCTAGAACATCACTGCAACAATAAATTAATTCGTTGTGGAGACCAAGGGACATTAAAACAGAGCCCAAATTATTACATTTTTATATAGGGTAATATGAAAAAATAAAACCTGCCAGTTAACCACGGAAATGGAAAGATTATCTTAAATTTTATTCATTCATGTGTGAATAAAATGTGTCAATAACTAGTGGAGTTCAGGGGGAACACACAGGTTTCAAAGTCAGATAGAGAATTGGGTTACAACTCCACCATTTGCTTATTTACTACCTATATGAACCTAGATAGATCATTCATGTTTCTGAACCTCACTTATTAAAATAAAATAAGAATCACTTTGTTGCCAACATGGATGGATGGTATTTGAGGCTTTAATTTATGTTGTTTTAATTTTTTTCTGTATATGGCAGACTACTGACTGGGACCCAGTCTTAATTCTCTCCTTCTCCTTTTAAGAACAGAACTTCATTTCCTCCTGGGTTTTTGCTGGGCAGTTGGTGGTTGGCTTCTGCCCCTACATCCCAGTCTCTCTTGAAGCTAGCTGTGGCCATATTTAGATGATGGCACAGGGAAGTGAGCAGAAATGGCATGTGTAACTCCAGATCAGGTTTAGGGTATGTGTAACTCCAGGTCAGGTTTAGGGTATGTGTAACTCCATGTCAGGGTCTTTGACCCCTCCTAGCATATACAGGTGACCCTTGAACAACATGGGTTTGAACTACATAGGTCAATTACATGTGGATTTTCTTCTGCCTCTGTCACCTGAGACAGCAAGATCAACCTTCCTCTTCCTCCTCCTCCTCAGCCTACTCAAACAAGAGGATGAGGATGAATACCTTTATGATGATCCACTACTACTTAGCCATGCCTTTCCTGAATTCAGCCTCCCTCTCCCTGCTGGCTGGAAGATGGTACAGCTACACCAGCAGCCTTGGGCCTAGAGATGGAAGCTGTATGTTTAGAATGGTATCATAGGCCTCTCGGTGCATAGCTATACATGGGACTGGGTGACCTACCTACTTTTAGATTGTTTTGTGAGAGAAAGAGAGAGAGATAAATGTCTAGTTATGCTATTGTATTTTGGGGTTGCTTTGCTTACAAGTTAATTCTCATTTTCATCTTCTGCTCCTTCAAATCGTCTTATATCACTGTCTCAAAGGAAATGTGTGACCAAGACTATTATTTCTTCTTTCCTTCCCTCCTTCCTTCCTTTCTTCCTTCCTTCCCTCCCCCCCCCTCCCTGCTTCCCTTCCTTCCTTCCCTCCTTCCTTTCCTTCCTACCTTCCTTTCGTCCTTCTTCCTATTTCTCTCTCTCTCTCTCTTTCTCTCTTGCTTTCTTTCCTACCTAAGCTTTTCAGCTGAGCACTCCCCTGGGGATGGAGGAGGAGAGAAGACAGATGGTAACAGGCTAATTTTCCACCAGTCTAGAAGCACAAGGGGTCAGAGTCATAAATCAGGTGAAGTTACAGAAAATAAAGTGATTATTTATTTTATACTTGACAGATTTTGACATACTACATCAAGATAAAATCAATTAACAAATACCATGTGCATCACACAGTGTTCATCCCTTTAAGTCCTTGTATTGGTTCTTCTACTATATGTTAGACGTTAGACCCTCTGCTCATAATCAAGGTGTGACAGTGGTGGAGATATACAGTTGACCCTTGAACAACATGCATTTAAACTGCATGGGTCAACTTATATGTGGATTTCTTCTGCCTCTGCCACCCAAGAGAGCAAGACCAACCCTCCTCTTCCTCCCCTTCCTCAAGATAAGATATTGAGCATAAAGAACTTTATGATAATCCACTTCCATTCAATGGAAATGCAAGTATATTTTCTCTTCTGTATGATTTTCTTAATAACTTTATCTTTTCTCTAACTTACTTTATTGTAAGAATATAGTATATAGTACATACAACGTACAAATTATATGTTAGTCCACTGTTTATGCTATTGGTAAGTCTTCCAATCAACAGCAAGCGATTTAAGTTCTGGGGAAGGCAAATGTTACATGTGAATTTTTGACTTCGTCAGGGGTTGGTGCCTCCAACCTTCATATTTTTCAAAGGTCAACTGTATTCTCTGTTGCAGCCCGCAACTCCCCAAGGAATTCAGATTGGTGAAGGAGAGTGATATATGATCATGACGTTTTCTGTGAAGTTGTGTGTACTCAGAGGAGGAAACTAAAACTACCTCTGTCATGGAGAGTGGAAGCTGACTTCAAATCAGAGCAACAATTGAACTACACCTTGAAGCAGAAGCACAACCAGAGGGGATGCAGCAGAAATGCATTTCCCACTCTTCAACAATAGATACATGATTTGAAGACCATAATCATTAAATGAGGCAGCAGGAACAGTGACTGAAAATACGAGAGAGAGAGAGAGAGAGAGAGAGAGAGAGAGACCAGACAAAGTGGGTCAAGGTGGCTTGGTTTCCCGCCAGCCCTTTCCCTGGCTCCCTCCCCAAGGCATGAAGACCTGGCCTGGTTTCTGCCTAAAAGACAAAGGGCAATTTTCCAGGTGAGACTGGGGCAGACACATTGGAAGATAAACAGGAAAAAAGGACCTGTCGCTTAGGAAATGGGGAGGGGCTGGGGTGAGAGGCGTGGGAGGGCGGAGGGCCAGACTGGGGCAGGTGTGATGACAGAGGTCTGTCAAGGCTGCAGAATTGATTTTAGCCAAGCAGGTCTGGTCACCCACGGCTTGAGGATGAGGTTTGTCAGTCATGCAGCATTTGATGGCAGGGAGTCCACCAAGGACAGCTCTGTGTGCCAGCCTGTTGACTGGTTTTCCTCTGGGAAGCAGGCATAGGCGATTCCCTTCACATCTGCATTTGGAAAGGTCTCAGCCTCACCTGAATTGCACTGGAGTCAGGTTGAATCGGTTATCTCTGAGACGTGAAGTGCTCCTTCACATGGACCAGGAGGTACAAGGCCAGGAACCACTGGAGGTCCAGGCCAGGGTTGGACTGTATGCAGCCTCATGAGGCCTCACTTTTCCATTTCCCATTCAAAGGTAAGGAGAAGGGAAAAGGCAGCAAAGCACGGCTCGCCTCCCTCTGTTTTGCCAGCGTCTGTGCGTCCTTGGCTCCTACCTGAAGCTCATTAGTTCCACATCAGTGTTTCTTTTTCTCCACCTGGCCTGACTCACTGTGTCCTGCAAAGGCCACCCTGGGCCTGTAGGCTGGGGACAGTGCAAACCAGGTGTGATGACTGCACCAGCCAAGCAGGCCTGGAACAAGGCAAGCTTCGGGGTTCGAAATGTGGTCAGATAAAGACACCTCTGAACAATTTAATGCAGGGAGGCCTGAGCCGGCTCACCACAGAGCCAAACTCAGTATGAAAAATCATGGCCCAAAGCTCAATCAGAGGCAATTTAATTAAAGTGAGTCGGTTATCTAGGCCCAACAAGGCTTGCCAATTTGTAACTTGGCACCCAGCAGCCACGTGCTTTTTTGACAGATTCTCTGTCCTCTACCACCCAGGATCAGGCTGGGCACTGGTTTGGCTTACTTTTTGCTTTTTTTTTTTTGTATCACTGCAGCATCGTTTCGTGCTGAGCTTTGCCTTCAGGTCTGAACTCTCTCTTTTTTATTAAACGTGGACAGTTTGTAGGTCAAGGAGAGGGAAACAGGGAGACAGTTGGTGTGGTGGGGAAAGGTGATGTTCTTATAAACATACCTGCAAATCATTCTTTGCCAAATAAAAACTAACATGTTTACGTAGTGTGATCTTTTAACTTTCTAAAATAATTAATAGTTAAAACACATACACTGCTTGCCACATACCAAATACTGTTCTAAGCACTTTATTTTCATAAAGTGATACCTTTCAACAAACTGCGAGGCAGATATTTTTTGGATCCATATTTTACAGTTGAGGCAACTGTGATGGTTTGAACCGTGATCTTCTCAAAATTCATGGCCACCAGGAACCTTAGAAGGTAACCTTGTTTGAAAGCAGGGTCTTTGCAGATATAATTAATGTGAGGATGAAGCTGAGATCATGGATTTAGGGTGGGCCCTAAATCCAATGTCCAGTATCATTATACAAAGAAGAGAGAACACAGGTACAGAGAAGGCAGTGTGAGGATGGAGACAGAGACTGGGTGATGCCAAGGGGTGCCAAGGACTGCCAGCAGCCTCAGAAGGTGGGAGCAAAGCGTGGAACAGATTCTCCCTCAGGGGCCCCAGGAACCAACCTGCCAATCCTTGATTTTAGACTTCTTGCCTTCTGAGCTACGGAAGAATAAGTTGTTTCAAGCTGCCCAGTTGGTATAATTTGTCATGGCAGCCACAGGAAACTAGCATGGCAGCTGAGGCCCTTGCCCATGGATGCACAGGTGTTAAAGGCAGAGCCAAGGAGCCTGGATGCAGAGCCCATGTTCCCCATCACCCTGCTCTGAAGCCTCCACGGCCATAGAGGTCTGCGCTATGTCCTGAGAGGCTTCTCTAGAGCCTCACACCTGGTTTTCCCTGTGTGTCTTTAATGCATTTGATTATTGTATTCTTGAAGATGAGCCATTCAGTATCCCCATTTGCTACAATATTCCTGTGTTTGCTTCACTGCCTGCCAGATTACAATGCCTGTTAAAATAAATATGCTTCAATTACCTTAAAATCACTCAACATTGCCAGTGTTCCTACTGATATAAAACTACTGGAGTGATGCAAATTTTAACAAGAGTTTGAATTTGGAAGTAATAAGGTTTTGTGAGAGGTGTAATGTAGAGTGATTTCAGTATGAGACATTTAGTAATGTCTAGTTCAGACAGGAGACATTTAAATTCAGAAGCAGTCTTCAGACTTGACCCCCAAAGCTACTCAATTTGGGGTGATCTAAAAAGCTACTCATTTTCAATTTCTATGAACAATTCTAGTTCAAAATTCAAGTTTATTTTAGTGAAAAATATGTTCAAGGTAGCCACAAATAAACAAGGATGGAAAACAATGCATTTTTGCAAAAGTCTGATTTTTCATTACTTTAAATACAAAAGGAACAATTTCTTTTTGGAGGAGAATATCCAAATCTATAGGGTGGGAATAAACCTGACAGCATTTTCAGGTCTAAGTGGCTCCAGGCTGTTAAAATTACAGCAGTGTGAAATTGAAAGCCGTGTCTCTGTGGGTAACAAAGGCTTCTCTCTTCCTGGTCCACAGGAATCACATTTTGCTAATATCTATCTTGACCACAGTTTCCTAAGTCCTGTGTGCTATTAATTTGGGCTTCAGGGAATCAATAATTGTATTGGCTTTGGTACTCACCCATGAGCTCCTTCTGGCTCAGACACATGTATTCTGGGGTTCCTATTTAGGACAATTTGTATTATCTGATTGTTATCTTTCATCTCAGTAAATGTAAAAGTCTCAATCTCTGAGATACCATCTTCTGCTTCTGCATTTCTTCATGCTTTCTTCAGTGTGTTAGCAGCAGGTATGTGCTTGCTGCATTTTCTGAATCCAGTATTAAAGGAGAGTGTTTGAATGGGGTTAAGGAGATGAGAAGTTAAAGTAAATACGGGAAAAGGTCCTGAAAAGGTCAGACTTCATGATTGTGCAGGTTTCTCTTAAAATCATACTTCAGGCATTTGCATACTTTGGAAGCATCCCCACTCCCCATGACAAATACACAGTATGACTGAACAATCAGGTCCACCTCAGTGTGGCAGGCCTCATGGCTCCTGCCCACAGGACAAGACATGCTCTGTGTGCCCACACCTTCACAAAGAACCCACTTCCTTCGTGAGCCGGTGCAGGCATGAGGCCACACCCTTCTCCTGGCACAGGTGATGGGACCAAGTTCTGTCCCCTGACCTGAAAGGTGGCTATTCCTGGCCTGATCATAACTTTGACCTGGTTTAAAAAAAAGAAAGAAAGAAAAAGAATCAGATGGCTCCAGTGGGAATTTAGAATGAGATAAGAGACTAAGTTGGTAATAGGACAAAAACTGGACACATGAGGAATATACATGTATTCATTGTAGAAAACTAGGGTGAAACTCTGTGAACTATTGCTGCTGAAATCAACAAAAATGCACCCCTTTCTTGCTTTCTGAGGCCAGGTGTTTTAGATTTCTCTGGATTTCTGTGAGGCATCCTCTGTGTCCTTATAATGAATTCCCCCTTTCAATTGAGTGACTTTCATTTACAATCAGTTCCCTGGATCAAAACACAGAGTGTAACGTGACCTCAAACCAATCATTCAGCCCTCCAGATACCTACTTCCTCCCATGCAAATACACCACCCTTCATTCCGGTCCACGCCCGCTTACAGTGGGCAGCAAAGACATAGTTTTAACATAGCTTGCAAAGGAGGCAGGAACAGGGCGGGCTGTGAAGAGAACAAGGGTCACACGGAGCCAGAACAGAGAAGGTGGAAGAGACCACAACACACAGCAGAAAGAATTAGACGAGGAAGGCCGGCCAGGCTGCAGAGAGCTTATAAACATGTACCCGTTGGTCCCTGATCTCCCTGCTGGAAATGTCGGAAGACTGAAAACTTGGAGGACAAAACAGATGCTCTCTTAAGAACAGGGAGGAAAATCATCCTGAGAGTTTGATATATGATTATTGCTATTTTTTATTTAGCTCATGAGTAATTTTTGAAAAATGGGTTTTGCATTTAACAAAATCTTATTATGGGAGAAATTCAGGCAACTTAAGTTCTACATGTTTCTTTGTATGTTCATAACGATTTTAAAAATTTGATGTTTCCAAAGCAGCCCCACATATATCAAATGTCTCGAAAACTGACCACAATTTTCACTTTTCTTCTGTCTTTTTGATGTCTTGGGGAAAAAGTATCAAAACGATTATAGAGTATGACTCATCTTTGCACGCTTTCCAAGCCATCTGCAGGGTACTGTGAGAATCACAATTTCTAAGCTGTGAATATATAGCTTGCTCTATGTTCCAAACTGTGGCCTGGCAGCTGGGTGCTAATGGGCTCTTCCCAGCAGTGCACCCAGCTAATGGCCTCTTCCTGGTACTTGGTCAAGCATCACTAATGTCCAGCAAGTTGCCTGCCCACCCCAAAAGTGAGAATTCTACTTCCCTATTTGAAGAGAGCTACCCAGAGGTCCCTCCCCTTGGCCACAAGAGCCAGGGGACTTGGATGTACAACACAACAGAAAACGTCTCCTGAGGGGTAAGATGTGATCTGTGCTCAGGATGACAAGATTGAGATGAGATTCCATTTTGAACCATCCATGTCTTCCTTTCAGGAGTCCATCTATCAGTTTCATAGTGTCGTCAGTATCAAAAAAGTATTTGTGAAGCTCTCAGTCACAAGTAAATGGATCTGAGATGATAATTGGCCCTCAGGTGGGAAATGCGTACGTGAATAGATTACAGCCAAGCATCTCAAGCTCTCTAAACTCTCTGCTCTTCATGTACACAGAGTGGTAGGGAATCTCTCAAATTTAAGAGACTGGAGTGGAGTTTATAGGATTTGTAAGGACTTTTACTCTGCAGGAGGGATTCTCCACTCTAAACCCTGGATCCTTGTTTCCCTGCATTTATTTTTCATTTGGCTTTTCCCAGATAGCACTGGAAATCTACAAAACAGACTCCTGAGACTGCATCCATCTGCCAAGCTTACACATCCCAAGCCTGGTAATTTCTTTGAAAACAAAAAATATGATTGATCATCGCTTTCCCCTTTTTTCGTCTGTGCTACTTCAATTTGAATCCCATCTTGGTTGTGGGGAAGGATGGGGCAGGCTGGGGATAAAAACCAGCAGTGAGCCACGATCACTGCCCAGCCTGGGCAACTGAGTCAAATAAAAACTGTATCAAAATAAAATAAAAACAACAGTATATGTTAAATCAATGGTTCCTTCATAGATAAGTGAAATGAAAGGGCACATATTCTATTATAATATGTTCCACACACATACACTAAAACAATATGTATGAAAGGAATATTTTCATCATCTTGTCCTACTTTGCTCTGGGAGTCCCCAGATGTCAAGCTGACCGCGTGTAAATAAAGGTTTCAGTTGCATACGTCAGTTCATTCCTCATCTTCAAATGATAAGTGCTTGCCTATAAGCCTCAATATTTTAATTTTGAGTTTATGAGGCAGAAAGCCAGATTTAAGTGCATATACAGCTGCTACCACCTTTAATTAGGTAAACCAATCAATTCGAATACAGACTTTAGCAATGGAAGAAACCGCATTATCATTAATTTCGAACTCTTCATTTTAAACTGCAGGAAGGTAAGGCCCAAAGAGACAAGGCAATGTGCCACATGCCTCTTAAGCAAAATCCCCAGAGCTCAGACACGATCAGACTGAGCGGTTGAAGGCGGGAGGAGAGATGAGGGTGGATGGATGGACAGATGAAAGGACCTAGAGTGATTGTCAAAGCTCTCTCCTGCTTCGAGCACCAGCGGTTTGGTGGGACTACTGTGTGCCGCAGGGATGTTGTCATCAGCCAAGAAACCAGAGCAAGGAGATAAACGTGACCAGTGGTTGGAGCTTTTCATAAAAGCATTATTTCCAGTTATTACTATTATTCCATTATTTCCAGTATTTCCTCTGAGATTGCCCTTCCTACTTTTTAAGATTAAAATGTCTCTTCCATCTGGGCATGGTGTCTCATGCCTGTAATCCAGCACTCTGGGAGGCCGGGGTGGGCGCATCACTTGAGGACAGGAGTTCGAGATCAGCCTGGTCAACATAGTAAAACCCATCTCTACTAAAAATACAAAAATTAGCCCAGCGTGGTGGCACATGCCTGTAGTCCCAGCTACTTAGGAGGCTGAGGCAGGAGGATTGCTTTAGCATGGGAGGCAGAGGTTGTAGTGAGCTGAGTGTGCACCACTGCCCTCCAGGCTCAGAAACCCTGTCTCAAAAAAAATAAAAAAGTGTCTCTTCCTAAACATAATCACTGCTACCATAGATGGTAATTTGAAACATGCCTGTAGTAGGAGAACTACAAGTGATTCCCCTCCCTCGTTTTTCCTAGTTTTGATTTTTTTCTAATTGTTTTATTTACTGCTCTATCATATCTAACATTCTGGGAAACCACTGCCTTAAGCCATAATGAGTCACTGGAGATTTTTAAATCAGGGAGTAACATGAACAGAGAAGTAATTTGAGAAAATTAATTGTTCTTTAGTGGATAGTATCAGCTTTAGTGGGAAGAAAATGGAGTCAGGAAGCGTGCTTAGAAAATGATTGCAGCACAACCCACAGAGAGAGAGAGAAATGGCAGGAAGGCCCACAACAAAGGATACCGGGCAACGGAGGGGCACAGCACAGATGACGCCGAGGCCTTGAGCCAGGTGCCCTAAAGGGGCCTGAATTACTCAGGGACCAGGATAACCTGAAGAAGGAGTTAGAAAAAGGAAAAGCCCCTTAACTTAACAATCGTTATACTGGGTTTGAGGATATGGTAGATGCGTAAGTGAGAACGTCCAGCTGGAGTTGGCGAAGCAGGACCAAGCTTCCGTGGGGGGTCCCAGGTGGTCCTATGGGAAAACCCACATAAATGTAGTAGACACAAGATGAGAGACACACAAGGGACCACGGACTGGAACGGCAATACATCCCTGATGGAAGGGAAAGAAGCAGAGAGTGAAGGAGACAAGGGCAGCCCATCAAAGTGGAGAAACTCAGGAGGAATCGGAAGTTTTTACATAAAAGAAATTTCAATTCCTTCCTTCCTTAACTATATCTACCCATGAACTAGTCATCCTCCATCCAGCCAGCCATGCAAATGCACACGGCACACTTATTGTGTTCCAGGCCCTGAGCTGGGCATGGAATAGTCCAGTGCTGTTCCAGGTAGGAAGAAGCCTAAAACAACCGAATGAGACAATCAGGTTTCAGGGGAGGGAGCACCAGCTGAGGGATATGCCTCACCTGTATTGGCTCTGTGTCTCCCAGCTCTCTCTTTCCTTCACTATCCTCTTTTGTTCCACAACCTCTGGTCCTGCCCAGAAGCACTGGTCAGAGGTGCTGTGCTGAAATCGACACAGGCTGAACGGCTACTGCTGTCAATAGGCCCCTTTCAGAGAGCGGGCAGGCTCCATGGCTGCCTGCTGCCTGCATTACAGACAGGATGGATTTAAGCAGCCCCGCTAGAAGCCTGCTGGAGCAGGTAGGCTGGCTTTGGGGTCACGGACACATGACAACATGCTCCAGTTAGGGACAGCAGCTCCCTTTGCAAAGATTTCTTTTCCCCAGTTCTTTAGAAAAAAAATTTTTTTTCTCATGGCAAGACATAGAAATTTCTGACTAAAGTGATTCTTCTTTAACCCAACATCAGTTGAGGCCGGGCGCAGTGACTCACACCTGTAATCCCAGCACTTTGGAAGGCTGAGGTGGGTGGATCACCTGAGATCAGGAGTTCGAGACCGGCCAGGCCAACATGGTGAAACCCCATCTCTAATAAAAATACACACAAAAAATTAGCCAGGCTTGGTGGCAGGCACCTGTAATCCCAGCTACTTGGGAGGCTGAGCCAGGAGAATCACTTCAACCCGGGAGGTAGAGGTTGTAGTGAGCTGAGATCGTGTCATTGCACTCCAGCCTGGGCAACAAGAGTGAGACTCCATCTCAAAAACAAAAAAAGAAAAGAAAGTCAGTTGAATGGAAGGGAACCCCATGGTCAGGGTTGTTCAGAGGCTTTTCTTTTAATAAATTCCCTAATCCAGAATCATATTTTAGAGATAGAAGACAGAATGTGTGTGTGTGTGTGTGTGTATGTGTGTGTACATACATACATATACATACATTTCAACACATATTTAATGAGCCATGCAAAATGAAAACAAAGTAATTACAACCGTAGTGAGCTATGAGGAATACAGACACGGCGTTACCACATAAAGAAGAACAGGAGACCAGGAGCAGATTGCCTCCTCATTTTGTAGAAGAGGGTGAAGGTCTTTTTTTTTTTTTTTTTTTTTTTTTGAGACGGAGTTTCGCTCTTGTTACCCAGGCTGGAGTGCAATGGCGCGATCTCGGCTCACCGCAACCTCCGCCTCCTGGGTTCAGGCAATTCTCCTGCCTCAGCCTCCTGAGTCGCTGGGATTACAGGCACGCGCCACCATGCCCAGCTAATTTTTTGTAGTTTTAGTAGAGACGAGGTTTCACCATGTTGACCAGGATGGTCTCGATCTCTTGACCTCATGATCCACCCGCCTCGGCCTCCCAAAGTGCTGGGATTACAGGCGTGAGCCACCGCGCCCGGCCTGAGGGTGAAGGTCTTATTAAATTCCTTAAATTGTTACATGTTTTAAGTGATTTCTTCAATTAAATTGCAAATAGTAACATTACATTGATTTTTTTTTTCCTTTGTGGGCATTTTAACTATTGGATTTAATTATTCCGTTTATATTTCACATATGTGCCTAAGGCTTCTGAGAATGAGAACTTGTAATAAGTCAAATAAATAATACATACTAAATAAAAGACATTCTTAAATGATTCTAGGTTAAAATTTGACTTTCCTTAAAAATGATTTCTTGTAGATTCATCCTCTTTAGATGAATAGTAGTTATTTTTTATTAAGTGGTTCTTTTTGATATCTGATGCTTATAGCAAATTGTACTTAAGGATTGCATTGTAAAATCTGCCATATCAAAGCTATGCATGCCTTCTGTCTCTGTTGTGACTATCTCAGTTCCCCTATGGCAGCTGTGCTCAAAACAGTAATGACATGGCTGGGTGAGGTGGCTCACGCCTATAAAATCCCAGCACTTTGGGAGGCCAAGGTGGGCAGATCACTTGAGGTGAAAAGTTGGAGACCAGCCTGGCTAACATGGTGAAACCTCATCTCTACTGAAAAATACAAAAAATAGCTTGTATTAGGGCGTGGTGGCACGTGCCTGTAATCCCAGCTACTTGGGAGGCTGAGGCAGGAGAATTGCTGGAACCCAGGAGGTGGAGGCTGCAGTGAGCTGAGATCATACCACTGCGCTCCAGCCTGGGCGACAGAGTGAGACTCCATCTCAAAAACAAAACAAAACAAAACAAAAAACCAACAGTAATGACATTATGTGGCATACAGAGAATGAACAAAAGCCATGGATTCACAGAACAGCCTGGGCTGCACATTCCTGGTCATGCCCACTCACTGTGGGAGGAGCCCCTGGGCTGTGTGGAATGTCCCACTCACACAGAGGTGGCTGTGTCGGAGCTGTGCTCTCAGCACTTGCACCCTATCTGTCTCTACCTGGTCTCAGGCTGTCTCTACCTAACTGACCTGCTGTAACCATGAGTCAGGCAGCTCAGCCAGGGCCCTTTCAAGGCTTATCCGTTCAAGCAATTAATTTTACTCTCACATGTTAAGGAAGAGACAGTGATTATCCTTGAGTGGAAATGGAGAGCGCCTGGGCTTGGACTCAGACACACCTGGTTGGTGCACTCAGGCTGGATGAGCACCTCCTCCTCCTCATCTGAGAAAGGAACGGTGACTCTTACCAAGCAACATCATTGGGAGGGTAGTGAGCAAATGATGGTACCACTCAGTCTTGGGTCTGCCTTGGGCCCCCAGTGGTTCCTTATAGAATGAATCCATGATCTGGAAATTGTATCTGTTGACTAAGTAAAGAGTCTCAAGTCTCTGTGCACAGAGCAGTGGGATCATCACATCTTTCAGGTGCGTTAATAATATCTAATGAGTTGAGGCCTGCCAAATGGCAGAGTTGCTCATAGGGTAGGGAATGACACAGATGAGAAAATAGACAGTCATGGCGGCATGTGCTAAACATCAAGAGGACTCCAAGCTCAGGGTACACCGGCAGAAGGTGGGGCTGCCACTCCACACAAGGGTGGGGGGATGGGTTGCTGTGTTCCAGAGGACTTCTTGAACGAGAGCATGCCTGGGAGCACACAGGTAAGTGAGAGTGAGCTGGGTGTGTAGGTGCGTTTGGGAAGCAGCCAGATAGGAAGGGCAAGTTGTTCAAGGTCTTCACATGTTTTGCTCAGGCTCCCAACTCTCAATAGTGATGGATAGCTGGCAAAGGCTCCTGGGTGACAGGATGATGGGATCAGACTTGTGCTTGAGGAAGATACTCTGTCAGCGGTAGGATTCTTCAAACAAGGGGCATTAAAGGTGGAGGGTAAGATCTGTTAGATGATTTCAACAGTTTGGGAGAGAATGATGAGGGTATGAACTAGTTTAGTGACCGTGGGGATGGGGAGGAAGGGTAGAGTTGGGAGGTGTTAGGAAGTAGGACAGGTCACACTAGATGGCTTGTTGGACTTCAGGAGTTCTAAGGAGAAAGGAGCAATCTCAGAGGGATCTCTAAAAAATGCGTTGGGAAGATGGATTTTTTTTCACTCAATAGGATGCATACATCTTGCCCCTACCTCCCGCCCCACCACCATTCTCTTGGATATTCAGTGTAAAAATGCTTCATTCTCTGAGTCAGCAATCGTGTCATAGGTCACAGGCAGTGTGAAAGCCCTCCTTTACCATTCTTTTAACTTCACACGTAGCAAAGTTTCTCCTTCAGCCTAATTTATATGTTCAATCACCTACTGAGAGTGCATTTTCTCTCCTCCATGAATTAATGCACACAGTTCTTACAGATCTGGGAAAAGATTCACACTCTTGCTTTCACTCTGAAGTTCATTAAACCGCATCTCCGGCTTTTCCTATCTCCTTTTATGAATCCTCAAATAAATTGTTTTGCTGATTTTTATATTTAAAGATATGATTGGCCTAGCCTCATCAGGGTATGGGCTTTGAGGCTCTTGGTTACATTTTGAAGGATTGTTTTCTTTTTAAATGCTGACTCATTGATCATTTTGGCCTAGGCATTCATGTGGACCACAGTCGCTGTGGATGCAAAGTGGGCACCCTGGTGGGGAATAGCATTGACTGGGCCAGACAGAGGCAAGGGTCCTAGGGCCTTCACCACCCTGGCCAAATCTGGTCACAAATCCACAATCACCTTTTGTACTCTTCACTTCTTACAGAACAAAACAAACTTCCCTACTCAACAAAAGCAAACAAACTAAAACACTTAAGACATTATAATAATACATTTTATATGGAGGGTCTAGTTTCACTTACTGGTGTCTGTCTCTAAAATTCTCTAGAAAACGATTGTCAGCACCATGCAGGGCTGTGCCATTTTATTCTAAACAACCACTCATTGCATTCAAACAAACTCGTGCATCTGTTCATGTGGGCATTCACTAAGATTGTGATGGTGTCATGCATAGCTCTGCATCTGGATCTGGATGAATTACAACTCAAATGAAAACAGATGACTAGGCTGGCCTTGTGGGTCACTGCTAAACCCACCATCTGTCTCCATAGGAGGAGAATGGTTCCATAGATGTTTATAAGCATAGAATGTCATTAATAGGATCATTTGTCGCTGAGAACCATGATGGGGTTGATGATAGCAATGATCCCATTATACAGGCCATTTAGACTTTGGGAAATGCAAAATGACTAACAGGCAAACAATACCATATTAACTCCTTATATAATCTATCCCACCTAGAGTGTAATTTCTAAATATTACAATTGTGTTCTACGATGCATATATTTATCTGTAACTGTTCATCTTGTAGACTTAGTCTTCATCTTTTAGAAATGTTCACTGTGAATTGAAACATTATATCTTACCAACATTAAAAATAGCCAAATAAAGAAGTAAGAGAGTCACTCAAGTCTGTGAAATCAGAAATATGCATAGTCACACTGTGTGACACTGTGTTGCATAAATACTGAATGAGACACAGGTGTTCACTGGAATAGCTTAAGGAAAGCACAGGGAATGTAAGTTTTATATTATGTTTTATTCTAAGTATTTATAATGTTCTAATAAGCTTTAAAATTATTTTGCTTAATTCACAATGCCATATACCCCAATCAATATACGTATTGATCACTAATTAGTTACAGAAAACACCTAATTCTTATTTTTAAGGCCTTTTAACACTTCAGTGCTTCTGAAATCATGTACAGTAAATGCTATTATTTGAAACCAATGTTTTTATAGAATGAGAAATGTCATAAAGAGAAAACATTTAAATAATATAATCTAGCATTTTCCAAAATGTTTACCATGGGATAATAAACATTTGGGATTCTTTGTAGGAAAAATGAATGCATAGTTAAATGTAGGAAAAATGAATGCATAGTTAAAAAACTTAGGAAGTTTTACATACTATATCTCTCAGTGACCCTCAATGCACTGTGTCTGTTCTGTAGACTACACAAGAGCCAAATACCATTTAATTTTCTATCTTAACATCAGTTTGCAAATTCTGGAATTGCTTCCATGAAAGGTAAACTTCCTTTCAAGACACAACTGCAATTATCTATGTTCTTTGACAATGATCCATATTCTTAATTCTAAGATTGGCTAAATTAGACTCAGTTAATGGGAACTAATTTTAAAAGGCAGAAATTTAATATCTCTGGGCAAATGAGAACCAGTGTGAAATAAAAAGAAATAGGATAATCAGTACCTGACAGAACAAGAGAATAGAATTCTTAGAGGAAGGAGGCAAAAATGAAGATGGAGAGAGGAGGAAAAAGAAAATGTGGATAAAGTGGATGTATATATTTATGCACATTTAGTTATGTGATATTCTTTCCATCTCACTAAATGTAACACAAATAGGTTTAAATAATATTTTTCTGCAAGTTCAGTAATTTCTTTTAGAGTTGTCTTTCTCTCCTCTGATTCCTTTCCTTTTCTGCTAGTGAGCAAGTATATTCTTTTTGTTCACTAGCAGAAAGAATAAAGAGGAGTTTGGTGAAGAATCAAGCAGCTTAATCTTACTGTGTCCAAAGCCCAACTATCTCTCCTCAGACTCAAAAATCTGTTGCCCTCCAGCGAAAAGTAACAATGTCTGTCTGCCCAAGTACCCATGACAAAAATCTAACCTTCACTCTAAACAACTTTATTTATTTTCTTCCTATATTAAATCAACTAACAATTCAAGCAGTTGTTTAAATATGTTTACAGTGAAAGTGAACAACCATATTTTTCATTCTAACTACTCCAAACGTTTAGAGGAATTTCAACTACTTTCTAGAAATGCATTGGAAAAATTTTAGCTACTTTCTAGAAATGCAGAATGAAAGAAATGCAATTATTTACTTTACAAATTTTGATACAAACCTATTTTATATCACTTTCTTAAAGTGTCAAATGTCTGGACTCCATTTGGACTGTAAATTGGAGGAGGGTACTATGTCTCATTTTTATCTTCTAAGTTTCCACAGTGTCCCATATATTGCTGAACACAAAACAGTATATTAAATAATTTTTGGATAAATGGATTCAGAATAATTCTAATACAAAACCAGAGTACAAGAGAGGTCCTCAATGGGAGGCATCTATAGATCTGGAGAAGTGAAGCGTTAGAAGACTAAGAAATCTTATCTCAGTTCCTTAGCCAACATCAGACTCTGGCTGTCATTTGACTCTTGCAAGAATGACAGACATAAAAACATGGTAGTTAACATCCATTGGTTCTGTGTGTCTGGCCTTACCTGTGCTGACAGCATCACAGTTTTTCTTTGAGGACCTAACTTTGCCTCCCTATGCTTGCAGTCTTGACCTCAGTCAGGTGCTCTTTCCTCTCCTGGACAAGATAGGGACATGAGATAAAGAGCAGCCATTCAGATGCTCTTTTCTGGGAATCGAACAGTGACTGGAGACAATTCAACCTCATGATATTGCCCTAAAGACATAGTCTTCTACATCTACCAACTCTGGAAGCTGCCTGGCTCTTGCCCTTTCTGTGGTATAAATGACTATATTCTAAAAAAAATAAAAAAATAAAAATATCCCCTCTTTTAAATATATTAGCTATACTCATTTACATGAAATTGACAGAGAATCAACATGTCCTCAGAGAACCAAACATCCTTGTATATACATGTGTAGTGAGGGTTTCATTCACTCATTCCATCATTCGACCTGGATGTACCAGAGAATTTGTGCTGGGAACACATTGGTGAATAAGACCAAGTTCTACCTGTATGGATCTTTCATTTGGAAGAGGCAGAAATAAGGACATAAACAAATGAATATAATAAGTAGATATTGCTGTTAATGTCATGAAGGACATTAACATAGAATCATAGCAATGATCTGCTTTAGATTCAGTAACTGAGGAGTCTGTGAGATGGACAAAAGCTTCCTCACTAAGGAGGCTGTAGCATGTCATGGCTGAATGTCAGTAGCTTTATTGGAATATGGTCTTCATATAGCATTTTTTAAAACTGTGGACAGTGACCTATTCAGGGGTTAAAAAATCAATTCAGTGAGCTGTGGCCAGTCTTTTAAAACTGCAATAGGGCAGAGTAGAATAGACTAGAGAAGTAGAGCAGAGCGAAATGGGAAATATCGGAGAACATCACCCACAGGAGAGGTGGGTATTTTATTAAACTTTTTTCTATGGGCCATGGCTTAAATGAGTTTGAAAAACATGATAGGCCAGGCGTGGTGGCTCAGGCTTGTAATCCCAGCACTTTGGGAGGCTGAGGTGAGAGGATCACAAGGTCAAGAGATCAAGACCATCTAGGCCAACATGGTGAAACCCCCATCTCTACTAAAAATACAAAAATTAGCTAGATGTGGTGACGCATGCCTGTAGTCCCAGCTACTCGGAAGGCTGAGGCAGGAAAATTGCTTGAACCCAGGTTGCAGTGAGCCGAGATTGTGCCACTGCACTCTAGCCTGGCGACAGAATAAGACCCCATCACAAAAACAAACAAAAACAATAACAACAAAAACCATGATCTAAGAAAACATCTGAGAAGACAGAGACGACACATGCTACAACTAACAGTACTAGGACAAAAGTCTTAACAAGGATGGGAAGGTGGAGAAGAGGATTCACCCACATCTCAGAGTTCCTAAGTGGGCAGTGGGCATTCTCTGGGACAGGAAACATGCGGGGCCCCTGAACTCAGTGTCCTGGCACAGATTGGTTATAAGGAAGAATTCAGTCATTCCAACTGAAGAAATATAGAGTAGAGAATCTACTCTGTGTCTAGTCCTGTATCTGGTGAGACAGGTGGATTCACCCTCCTCTTTCCTTGTGAGCTGATGGCTGGGGTTGGTGGCTGGAGTGGGCCAGTTTCTGACCATTGGTGTCATCCAAACTCCAGCTGACAGAGGAAAACTTGTCCTGTGAGACCGTCTGGAGAAGGAGCTGAAAGACAGCGAGTGAGTCCAGAAAGGAACTGTGGCACTAGAGCACCCTGGAAGAGCTACTGTCTCCCTTCCCATCACGATACTAGGGAGGCTGCTGAAGAGAGTGATGGGTATGGGAGTGGGAACTTCCTGAGCTCAGCCAAAGAATACTAACGATGCAAAGAGGGTCACCAAGGTGTAGTGTGAGCACCACAAAGACAGAGAAGCATTTTCCCCAAGGACATCTGACCCATAAGGTGATGATCACCTTGGCTTTGACCATCAGAAACATCAGTGTGCAAACCAAGGCATTCAGTGTGTGAGGCAGGAAGGCAGAACACCCTGCTTTCAAGGGAAGGGTTGCCCAGGAGAGCAAATGAAGCCTGTGGGGCACTTACAGAATAAAAGGAGATGGTCTCGTTGACTTTCTTAGTGACAAAGACTGTCCTTGTTGCTTTATCCCTTTCTATTTTACCACACCTCTTTAGAGATTAGGTTGACATAATTCATCTGTGACCCAGGTTCACAAACACATTGTTAGCTTATCTTATATCGTTTTTGTGTTGTTTGATCCATAGGCTGACAGGCAAGAAAAGTAAGAAAAAACCTGGAAGACTCTTCCAGAAGGATTACTCCAACCAACAGGGCTGGGCTCCACATTGGCTGGCCAGCCTTGCAAATCCTAGTGTTCCAAGCCCATTCAAATCTAATCTTGGCTGGCAATGATTCTCAGAACATATTAGCCAATGGGGAGATGGGAGGAACAGTAGGTATCTCTTGAAAGAGATCATCATTGACATGGATCGTAGGTAACGAGAGGTCTGGTCACATTGAACCACTAGTATATTATCTACTATGAACCACTCGTATATTACCTACCAGTGGCATGCATGTAGAGCCTACTACTATATATGCAAGCCACTGTATTAAGTACTTCACATTTATTCTTTCTAACAATCCTACACGTTAGAGTCCTTAATTAAAAGATTATGATTAAAATTGAGATTAAGTAACTAGTTCAAGATCACCTACTTAGTAAGTGGTAACGCTAGGACCAGATACTGGGGGAAGAGAATGGAGGTCTCAGCTTCTGGGGAAAAAGGAGACAGTATGACCTAGAAGGCGGTCAGAGCTCAGACCAAACTGGCTGGGTTTAAGAGCAAAAATCTGTGGAGTTCAGTGGGAAGGCCCCAGTGTGAGAGCTTCGAGGGTCTGTGGAGTCCATCCCAGTCACACTGGGACCTGCCCCTCTTGCCCTAGAGCCAGGCTTGATGGCTACAGGCTCAGGAACTCTAGGCTTTAGGCTGGTTGGTGCTAGAGCAAACAGACAACGCTGTATCCTTTTAAGCATTTAAAAATTTGTTTTATATTCCAAGAAAATTAAATATTGATGTTCACTTTCATTGGCATTGCAGCATTTGTATAGGATGGTTAATGTCCAAGAAGACTTACTTGCTTCCTTTCCCTTGTGGAATATAATTGTACATTTTCAGAGCATTTACATATGTTACACTTAATCACTTGTTTATTCTAGTCAGTTGATTACACAAGCCAAAAAATGAAATCTGCAGTTTTCAATGCTATCATATATTTTTTAAAATTATGTATTCTTAATTGATAAATAATAATTATGTATCTTTATGGGATGCAATGTAATGTTTTTATCTATGCATACATTATAGAAAGATTCAATAAACCTAATTAACATATCTATCACCTCACCAACGTCTCATTTTTTTTTGCAGTGATAATATTAAAAATCTGTTCTTTTGCAATTTTGAAACATACAATATGTTATTATTAACTATGGTCATCATAGTGCAATAGATCACAAAATCTTATTCTTATATATTGCCAGATTAGTGCCCACAAAAAATCCATTGTCTAAACAGAGAATCCTAGAAAATTTTCAGACTATATATATTTGAAAAAAAAAATACATAAGAGAAACTTCCAATTTTTCTCTTTCCTTAAAGCTCCCATAAAACAGAAGATATATAAAGAGTTTAACTTTATTTCTGGCAAAGGGAATAGTGAAGATTATATATTAAAAAAAAAAGCAAACATCTGTAGAATAGTTTACATTTATATGAGCCTCAGATTTGGATTCTTTAAAAAAATTATTTCACTGGGAGTCAATATTGGTTGGCACTAAGAACGGGTGGGGAGAGGTTGTTGGTCTGCAAGATTTAAGGTCCATTTCTGATTCATCAGAAAATGACTGAAGAGAGGGTATCATTCATTATGCAAAGACAGCCTTTTCAGAGTCCAGACAAAATAACTGAGGTATTTTAGTTTTCAGAGCTCCTTAGTAAGCAGATCAATTTTAGGGGAACTTGGACAGACTGAAAACCAGTAAGACCCACTTCGTCTGCCCCATCCCAGCCTGCTGTGCTCCTGTGCAGAGCTCAGTTACACAGGAGCTGTGTAATTCAAGCCATAGCGGAGCCTTTGCCAAGAATGAACTGCTACTCTCAGCATGAACTGCAAACATCCAGAGTGAAGTGGGAAGAGCAGATTCTGAATGGGTAAGGAACAAAGATCCATCCCAGGGCCATGAATGAATCAGCTATCATTTACTATTTAAGGGCCCAGCAAACAACAATGCTTTTGACAGGTACCTTAGACATTACTGCCATTTCTTGTAATTACTGAGAGATGATAAGAACTGAGCATTTGATTGCTTGGGGAATGGCTCACAGAAACCCATCTCTAACAAGGGATTCATGACTGTCCTTTTTTGCAGATGTTTATGTCAGAAAAAGAATAAAGGCCCCTCTATCTTAAAAAAAAAAAAAAAAAAGACTGGTTCTAGAATTTGAATTGAGGATCTAAAATTTTGCTGGGTGGATCTTTAAGACAAATACCTGTCTGAACCATGGAGGTGTTTCAAAACACCTGCTCTTATGTGCATCTCAGATGTGAGAACAATTCCTACAGAAGGCTAACAGCTCTTCATAAGCCAAGTAATGATTCTGAGCAGATAAGAGGGATGCTATTTTTTGTAGATATGTAACAACATCTCCAAAACTGTAAAATCATTATCTACTGTTTGTTCAAAGTTATACTTACTTCAAAGAATATGATAACTTGCTATAAAGGTGCCTTGTGACTAAAAACTGAAATGTTCTATATGAAAGTTTATATCATAAGAAAAAGCAAGACCAATGGGCCCATAAACATTGGAACCACTTTGAAACCCATTTTCACAAAAAATGTAAAAATCTTCCTGTTTCTTATAACTTAAAAGGGATTGTTCGCAATGATTTGGAGACCAGTTTTTACTCTTTAAATTTAATTCTGGTGGTAATTTTTGTTTATTTTTATCACTCAAAATCTGTGCAGAACAAATGTGTATTAGACAGTGTCTCAGTCTCTTCTGATATGTGGGTAACTCCCACTTAAATTTTAGAGCCTCATATTATGTTTCATAGAGAATTTAATGTCTTGATAAGCACAAACTGAAATGCTTTCTCTTCCTAGGGAAGAAATGTCCTTTGGTTTTAAAGGATAATACACACATATCACATGACATAATTACATCACTTGTTACAAAAACGGGCTTTCATAATACAGATGTGAATTCAAACCTCAGCTTTTACAGCTATAAGACACTGTGCACATAATTATTCTTTACTGGCTTTAGTTTTTGTATCTTTGCAGTAAGTAAAGTAATATGCAGCTTGCTGGTTCTTGTGAGGGGTAAATGAAATAACATTTGTTGAATGTTGGCCCACGGCTCCCTTTCTCCATCTCCTTTTTTTTGAGACAAAAAGCTTTGAAACATCCAGTCAAAAAGGAAGGGAGAGAGGCACAGGGAAGGATTAGAAAAGACCATCTATTATCATTGTTGTTTGTTTTTGTCACTGAAGTTCTGGAAAGAACAAAGTCTTCTTGTATGTTTATCATTGCTCTTCTTACTTTTCCCCCATCAGGGGTAACTACTATCCTGATTAATGTTTATGATTTCATTGTCATTGCAAAGCAGTCTTCTGAGAATATATTCACCTGTACCTGCCTATCATTTGTCTGTCTGTCTGTCTGTCTGTCTATCTATCTATCTATCTATCTATCTATCTATCTATCTATCTATCTATCTACTTTCCTATGTACTTTTGATCTCTGTAAGAAAGGGCATTATACTTACCTGGACTTCAGCAGCTGGCTTGCATCCACAAGTCTTTTGCTTATAGTTTTCAATGATTCATTTTTACTTTTGAGTAATAGTCCATGCTTTCAATATGACACAAAAGTGCAAGAACATCTCTGGGCTATACATTCCCTTAGGAATGCAATGGCTAGGTCACATGTTCAACTTCATGAGATAAAGTTAAATTATTTTCTAACATGGTGGTACCAATTCACACTCTTACTGGCAGTACGTAGGAGATCTTATGGCTTCCAATCTCCTCCAGTGCTCAGTATTACCAGACGTCTTAATTTTTGCCAATTCAGAGGATATAAAGTGGTGTCACTTTATACTTTATGTTTGAATTTCTCAGACTATTAATGTAGTTTAGCATATTTTGATATGTTCGCCAGCCATTCGTTTATTTCTTCTGTGAAAGGACTGTCCATGTCTTTTGTACATATTTCTTTTTGGCTTTTCTTGGTCGAAGATATTTATTTATTTGCAATTTTAATGCTTTCTTATTTTTATATATGGCATATATCTTACTCCAGATCATGACTTGTTTTTCCATTATCCTTATAGTATGATTTTAATAAATAGACCTTCTTAATTTTAATGTTTTTGAACTTATCAACCTTTTGTGGCTAACAATTTTTATTATATTTCTAAAATGCTTCTCTGCCCTAAGTTCATAAAAATATTACTCTGTTTTAATTCCTTGGTCACTAGGGCTTGATATCAGGCAGGGCATGTGCCACCTCATTTGCTTCTCCAGAACACTTTTGGCAGTACTTGCTTTTTTGCCCCCTTTGCCATTCCCTATACATTTTAGAATCAATTTGTCAAATTCCTGTGAAAGTACCCTATGGATCTGGATTTCATGTTCCTTGATCAATTTGTAGAAAATTGATAATGCATGATTTTTAACTTTCCTATCCATGAGCATGGTATATATCCACTTAATTAGTTCCTTTTTAAAAATGTCCAATGACTTATAAGATTTTTCCATAATTGTCTGGTTTATTTTCATCATATGTATTTTTCCTTAGTAACTTATGTATTTAGATTCTACTAAAGTGGTAAGCGGTATGTTTTCGTGGGGTTAGGGCAGTTTTCTAAGTAGATAATCATGCCATCTCCAAGAACACAGTTTCTTTTTAATCTTCATCATTATTTGTTTTGTGTTCTTGCATCATTCAATATTTCAAAGTAAAATCAGCACTACCGGGCAATTTTGTCTTGCTCTTGATTTAAAAAAATATTTCTAATGTCTCACTACTAAGAATAATGTTTGTTACAGGTTTTTGGTAGATATCCTTTCTCAGTTTAAGGAAGTATGTTCTTGTCCTAGTTTCGGAGAGGTTTTAATCATAATTAGTTACTGAATTTTACCATTTTTTCCTGCATCAAATAAGATGATTATTAAACAAAGGCTTCTAACTTAAAAATTGAAAAATCAGATGTTTTTAACATTTTGTCTGTTATTATAGTGAATTAGATTTGTAGGTTTTCTAATGTTAAATTATTCCTGCATTCTTAAGAATTCAATTTGATCCTAGTTGGATTCAGTTTGCAAGTATTTTGCCTGGCAATTTAACTTCTGTATTCATGAGGGCAATTAGTCTGCAATTTTTCTTTCTCATACTGATCTTACGTAGTTTCTTATCATATAATGGATTGTGTTTAAGGGGTGTTCCCTTTTTTTTATTCTTTGGGAAAAATGTTTTAAGATTGAAATAATTCTTAACTACTTATTCCAGAAAAAGCCTTATTATGCTATCTGCACCCAAGGAACTTTGTTGGACCAGGTTAGTCATATGACCTATACATGTCTGAGCAAATTATGACCTCAATAGTAAGCCCTACAGGGTTTCTTCTAATGTCACAGGAGATGAATGAGGAGTTATGATCTATCGCATGTGAAAATACTTGACAGCTAAATGAAGAGTAGGGAAAAAATAACAAACTTGGCCTGGGCTTTAGGACTTTTTCTTTTTTTAATGCATACTCTAAACCCAAGTAAATTTAAGAGGCAAATGATAAAGATGTTAAAAAATTTACAATATAGGAAATATGAACTGACAGTAGAATCACAATTGACTATTCTATGTTGCTAAAGACACATATCCTGGAGAAAGAATAATTTCTGGCATATTTTCTTTTGTATGTATATTTCATAAATCAAAATTCTCTCAGGCGTCAAGAAAGATATCAAAAAATGATGGTTTGTTTTGTTTTATTACGGGTCCCAGAGACAAGCAGGAAGCTCCTTCACTCAATGAAGCGGAGGGTAGTTACTCTTCCCTTCACTTCTCCCCTCAGTTACCCCCAGATAAACAGATGCCTTTGGGGTCAGGGCAACCCTGTCCACTCCACCCATGGGCCAGAGAATTAAACTCTAGATTACTACAGTCATAACAGAGATGCAAAACTTCAATTTCAGTGAGAAAGAGGGGATTGCCTAAATGACACTGTGGTGTTTTATAATGAAACCATCACTCCTCAGTATATTTTGGTGATGTCCAGGTGCCTGTGTAAATATGATCAATGATAGCTAGACATTCAGGACAAATTAATCTTCTCATTCATTTATTCATTCTTTATCACCATATGTACAATACTCACTATAGTAGGGTATTGAGCTAAGTATTATGTAAAAAAAAAAAAAAAGGAAAATAACATAGTACGAGACACTAAGTTAAGCACTGTGAAAGTTGTTGAAGTTAAATAAGGCAGCATGATTGACTTGGATGAGCTTAGAAATGTTATTGCTTTCAGCATGTTTATGATCCAGCATTTTAGTTCACAATATGCATACAGGTGCCAGAGCTTTTTAAATTTACTGAATTGTGTTTTAGTTACTTAAATTTTTATTTTACTTTCTCTGAACTGACAAAGTAAACAATAAGTATTAAATAGCTGGGCACTGTGCCTCATGCCTGAAATCCCAGCACTTCAGGAGGCTGAGGCGGGTGGATCAGTTGAAGTCAGGAGTTCAAGACAAGCCTGGCCAATATGGTGTAACCTTGTCTCTACTAAAAATACAAAAATTAGTCAGGTGTGGTGGCTTATACCTGTAATCCCAACTAATCATGAGACTGAGGCAGGAGAATTGTTTGAACCTGGGAGGCGGAAGTTGCGGTGAGCCAAGATTGTGCCACTGTACTCCAGCCTGGGCGGCAGAGCAAGACTTGTCTCAAAAAAAAGAAAAAAAGAAAAAGTATTAATAATAAGCTTTTATTGATTCTACTGAAACTGCCTTTGCAAAAATTATAACTGAGAGGCCGGGAGCGGTGGCTCACACCTATAATTCCAGCACTTCGGGAGGTCGAGGTGGGTGGATCACGAGGTCAAGAGATCGAGACCATCCTGGTCAACATGATGAAACCCCATCTCTACTAAAAATACAAAAATTAGCTGGGCATGGTGGTGCACACCTGTAGTCCCAGCTACTCAGGAGGCTGAGGCAGGAGAATTGCTTGAACCCAGGAGGCGGAGGTTGTGGTGAGCTGAGATCGTGCCATTGCACTCCAGTTTGGGTGACAACAGTGAAACTCCATCTCAAAAAAAAAAATTACAACTGAGAAAATTATAATAGTAAAAGAGATCTGACCTAACCAAGACCATCTTACCTCTAACCTCCAAGATGTCCTTGTTCATTCCTGGGCATAGGCTGAACTACCTTGGGGGGAACTTAGTTTACAGTTTAATTCTGAGACAAAGATGATGGTAGCCCTTACCCAAAACAAACCCCCTTCTTGCCTGGGAGCCTACCTTTGAAAGACTAACAATTAGTCACATCATTAGAAATTATGGTTTAGGAGTTATGCAGATAGAGACCATAAGATTCTCAACTTTCCCAATTGCTCCTAGAGGTTACATCACTATTGTAAAACCTAAGATTGGTGCTCGAGATATTTTTGAGACCCTGAACTCCATGGATCAGCCGATGCCACCTAGATTGATAAACTGGCTCATCTGGTCTTGTGGCCCCAACCCAAGAACTGACTTAGTGCAAGAGGACAGCTTTGACTCCCTATGATTTCATCTCTGACCCAACCAATCAACACCCTCCACCCTCTGACCCCTACCCACCAAATTATGCTTCAAAACCCCAGTCTCCGAATTTTCAAGGACACTGATTTTTTTCAGAGTTGTTCGAACCAGAGCAACTCCATCTTAAGTGAGGGCTAAGAAAATGAAGTTGATCTTGCTGAGCTGCGTTCTCAGAAAGTTAGGGATTCCTAGCCTCTAGATCTTTACGGTTAAGGGAACAGATTGATAACATTTACTAAACAGACCCAGACTTAGGAGTGTCCTGATATTCTGATACCTTGAGAGCAGAAGTATTCCTAATTTTGCTTTAACGATAATAATATCTTTATCTTATAGTGTACAATACTTTTCAGTAAATTTTATTTTGGTATTCCAATATTCTTTAATAAATAATTCTAATATTTTTAAATGATCCCAATATTCTTTAATGTATAGCTATTCTCATACAAAAATTGGGTGAATACCACCCAACAATTTGGTCAAGTCTGCTGCTCAGAATGGAGAAAACCCAGGAAGACATCATCCCTTGTAGAGTTTTACAGTAACGAGATTTACTTCTGTCTGAATTCCATGAATAGCACTCGTAGTAACCTCTGAATTTTTAAGAACAAAACAAAAAGGTGTAAACCAAAAATAAAATCCTAAGATTCCCAACCAACTGCCTTTAAATGCCCTCCGCCCTCCCCTCAGCAATGGCATTTTAAGGTAAACCTGAAGTACTAGTTTAGGCCATGATGGAACAGATGGGAGGACATGCCTCATTACACCTCCCTCCTCTTGGAATTCAGGCACAGCTGACCAGCATTAACATTAAAACAGGGACCTTTGGACTGACAAAACAGACTCTTTCTAGCAATAAGATACCAACATGACAGAGAGCAGGCCCTGAATACAATCAAAGTATTTTACTCCAAAACATAGTTCTTTGAACTACTTTGAAATGGCCCTGCAAAGCTATCTCCTGTGGGGAAAATCTACATCCTGTAGAGAATCCTGTTCCCTTTCCATGCCTTTTTCCTGATCCAGGAGAGAATTAACTAAGTATGTGGTACCTTTTCTTTTGAGACGGAGTCTTGCTCTGTCTTCCAGGCTGGAGTGCAGTGGCATGATCTTGGCTCACTGCAAACTTTGCCTCCCAGGTTCAAGAGATTCTCCTGCCTCAGGCTGAGTAACTGGGACTACAGGCAGGTGTCACCATGCCCGCCTAATTTTTCGTATTTTTAGTAGAGATGGAGTTTCACCATGTTAGCCAGGATGGTCTCAATCTCCTGACCTCAAGATCCACCTACCTCGACTTTTGAAAAAGTATATGGTACCTTTTAAAGTCTGATGAGAAACATTTACAATCCATTGCCCCTGAAGCCTGCTACCTGGAAGCTTCATCTGCATAATAAGAACCTTGGTCTCTGTACTCCCGACCACCCCTGCTTTTTTTTTTAACCCACTCTTTTATTGTTCTAGGGATTTAGATAAACACTTTCAACCAATTGCCAATCAGCAAATCTTTGACTCCACCTATGACCTGGAAGCTCCCCGCCCCTCCACCCCCCGGGACCCCCACCACCTCATTCTAAGTTGGACCAAACCCACATACATCTTACATGTATTGACTGATGTCTTATGTCTCCCTAAACTGTATAAAACCAAGCTGTAGCCTGATCACCTTGGGCACATGTTCACAGGATTTTCTGCGGCTGTGTCATAGGCCATGGCTCTCATATTTGATTCAGAATAAATCTCTTCAAGTACTTTACAGAGTTTAACTCCTTTCAGTGACAAAGACAATGAAGAATACTTGTGGGTAGCTATTTCTTTCATGTTTATAACTGAAACCAGTAGGTTAATATTTGATCGGGCAGGATATACTTTAAACATTACTCTAAATGGCTTTATTTTACCTGAGTAAAAAAAGAAGCACAAATTCTTAAAAATTGAACACTGATGCTCAAATTCTTTACCACGGAGTAATTAAATAAAACTGTCTTACTGGTAATTATTAAAAGACAGAGAAACAGTGATTTTAAAAATTGAAATTAATGTAGTGACATATCATAGTAAAGACCCAATGTGAGTTGAAAATGTTGAGTACTTCCTTCCTAACCTAGGACATTCCTGGCAGACACCTGTCAAAGAGGTTGTATATCAAATCTTGATCTGTGCAGTGGTCGTTTTGACAAAGTACTTGACTAAATCTGATCTGGGAAAATCAAATTTTCCTCTTCTTTGAAATATAAAGAACAAAATGGCAATACTTTAAGCTTCTGAGTAAATAAATATAGACATACTGTAAATGATATTTGAATACTTTAGGACCTTCTATTTAAATTGTCTCTAACTGATTAATAGTTTAAGAACTCAATCTGAATCTGAGAGAGGAGAAAGGAAGAAACTGGTCAGGCAGGCAGTTAAGGTGGGTCCTTGGTTAAATTCTTTCAAATAAAAGAACAGCTTGAAAGTTGCAGGCACAGATAAGGGAACACCACTGGAGGCTTGCCTAAGACATCACCACAACTGCACAGATAAGAAAGACTACATAGGAGACTTGCTCAGACATGCCCACATGGAAAATTCATCCCCTGAGATATGCACAGTAAGGGGAGCAAAGCAGCATAGACTATCTCAAGCTAAAACCCATGTGTGCACTAGGAGGACAGGGTGGAACTACCAGAAATGCACACCTTATGCAAATGAGACACCCAGCCCCCTGTCGATTTCTTATAAAAGCCTCTGTATCTAAACTGTGAATTGGTAACCCATTTTTCTGGGACCCACCCCTCTCTGTAGCAAAGAGCTCTTCTCTTTCTTTCACCTATTAAATTTCTGCTCTAAACCTCACCCTGTGTGTGTCCACATCCTTGATGTCTTTGGCCGTGAGACAACGAAACTTGCGTGTCATCCCAGAAAACGGGGCCGCTTCAAATCCTACAATTTAGAAAAACAAAATACTTTTCTTCTTTGTATAATTACTTACAAACCTGCCGTTTTATTCATGGGAGAGGCATGAAAAAGTCTGAAAACTTGTCATAAAAATGTTTACATTTCCCACAGCAGTGAATCTTGATCACATGTAGGTGCGGCAACTATCTAGACAAATGCAAACTACAAGACCAACATTAAAGACTGGAGAGGATGGGCCCCTTGCGGTGGTTCACACCTGTAATCCCAGAACTTTGGGAGGCTGAGGCAGGTGGATCATTTGAGGTCAGAAGTTTGAGACCAGCTTGACCAATATGGTGAAACCCCGTTTCTACTAAAAATACAAAATTGGGTGGGTGTGATGGCAAGCACCTGTAATCTCAGCTACTTGGGAGGCTGAGGCAGGAGAATTGTTTGAACCCAGGAGGTGGAGGTTGCGGTGAGCAGAGATCGTGCCACTGCACTCCAGCCTGAGCAATAAGAGTGAAACTGTCTCAAAAAAAGGATAAAACAGATTGGAGAGGATGAAGGCATCAAACCCTATAAAAGATGAAGTCTGTGTTTTTTGGCCTGGATACCAATACGAGTTCATTGTTCAATCTTTGGGAAAATTACAGGACCTTTCCATAACTAGGTCTGCAAAAACCAAGTGCTCCCAAAGATTCTGTCATCTTGGGCCCAAAATACTTGGACTCATGTCTAGGGGGAAAAAAATGTGTGTCCAAAATCTGAAAAAGATGTGGATTCTCATACTGGCCTTTCCATTTAAATTTACTTGGAAGGCCAGCCAGTACTCAAGCCCCTCCTGGTCTCTCTCTGGAAAGTGGTGGGATGAGAAAAGAAGAGGACAGGCCTCCTGGCCTGCAGGGCAGACGAGCAGCCCCTTCCAGCAACGCACAGCTGACCTCATAGCCAGATCACCCTCACAAACCACTTGTGGGACATGGACCACACTGGGACCTGCTGAGAGAGCTGGCTTCCCCATGGCATGTCCACGGAGCACAGCACAGCAGTGTGTGGAAGAGCTCTGCTAACACCTGTTATGATTGCTGTCGTTCCCCCTGCCCTCCCTGCAAAACTCTCTACCTTAAAAAAGATGTTTTAATTAAATCAGGTGGAGAATGCACAGGGTTGAATTAAGCGCCTGGGCTCTGGAGTCAGACGGTGTGGGTTTAAATTCCAGACCTGCCACTAGCTAGCAGTGACGAGCAGATTAACTGACCTCTCTGTGCTCAGTCTCCTTATCTGCAAAATGGGAATGAGGACAGCAAGTGTGGGAGCCCATGTGTAAAGCACTGAGCTCAGTGTATGCCCCTAGCCAGTGGGAGCCGAGCAGCTGAGAGACAAATCACACACAAACGCACGCACACATACACGTGCGCACATGTGCACGCACGCACACACACACACACACACACACACACACACACACACACACACACTGCTCCCTCTCTCTGGGGGCAAATTCATTGTGTGGAATTGAGTGAGGTCAGAGCTGGAATGCACTGGCTTGGGCTGGCTTTCTGCGGCTACTCAGCTGTTTACTGCAGGCCTCGAGTGCAAACCTGGTTGCCTATGAGCCACATGGGTATCTTTGGGGAAGATATTAATTTGAAACATGAGAGAAAGAAAGACCAGGAAAACCAATGACAGTGCCAAATTACACTTTCTCAAATAAGGCAGAACTTCTCTTCATCCCCTATGTACAGTCTTTGATACGTGTCCGTCCACTGGAAGGATCTTTTTACTTATTAGCCCAGGACTGGTCCGAGAGCAGGTCGTCCAGTCCACGCATCAGCACAGGCCAGGTTTGTGGGGGACAAAGTGCGGGGGCCCACACGGTAGGATTTGAAGATTCCTCTCACAAAAGAAAATAAGCTACAACAATGAGAAACTTCATTCACTCTTAATCATGGGATCTAAAATAACACGATTAGAAACCTCTTTCATGTAAAGGTATTTTCTCTAGTGGCTAAGAGGTATATTGGGAAAAATACTAAATGTGAGGAATTTTCATAGTATCTCTGCTACTGTGTGTGTTCTAGGACAGGTGAATTGGGTTTTATGAATGTGAGTTTCTTCAACCAAAATATAGCACGAGGACTCTAGTTAATAATATTAAATAATACAAAATCTAAAAAATCAAATTTAAATAATAATATTTAATAACAAAAAATCTAGTTAATAATATTATATACTGAAAATTTGCTAACAAGAGTAGATTCTAGGTGCTCTTAACACACACAAAAAAGGTGAGATGAGGTATAAGTTAATTGTTTGACTGTAGTATAGTCATTTATGAATATGTCTGTCAAAACATCATGACATGCACCTTAAATATACACGATAATCATCAAAAACATCCCACATTAGACCAGAGGATCTCTATAGCCCATAGGCTACTATCATTCCGCTAAAACAAGGCAGCTAGAAGTTTGTGGGTCAAAAGTCATCTCCATACATTTATGACATGGTTTCCTGAAGCAGTTATAACACAGGGAGCTGAGGAAAAAGAGAGGGCATGGGGAATGTGGTGGAGGTGAGGTCTAGACACCCTCGAATCAACCTCTGGGTGTCTTAGATTTAATCACGTGATTGTTGTGAAATTGATCCTTCCCCTTCCCTTTTCCCTCCCCCTCCTTTTCTCCTTCTCCTTCTCCTTACTCTTCCTCCTCCTCCCAGTTTTCTTAAGCAGCCTGACCCGCTTTATGAGAAGATAAGTAGGTATTGATTTCCCATTTACTAAACATTGAAAAGGGGCAAAAGCTGTGTGCTCGTGCATGCATCGTGCATGCCTGTGTGTGAATAAGTAGGGGGACTTTCGTGTTTGGCGAAAGAATGATAGTAATCGAGGAAGGAGCGGGTCTGGGGATGATGATGACATGGTAATCATAATGATTCCTGCTATAACGGAATTGAAAATGTAATGGGGCTGACAAGAGCGTCACACATAAAAGAAAGCCCAGTACACACACATACAGTATGATACAATTTCCAGGGCAGGCAATGAATGGAATAATTAGCATTGGGGTGATGCCTGAGGAAAGGCATGGTCACAGAGAATGTGAAATTGACACGTCATCCTGAATCTCCATTTGTAGATATGCTCTGGACACAGACATCCCACTGTGGGAGGAACAGGGGTGTTGGCCAGGTCACGGACCAGCCACTGCCCCACCCTGCTTCCAGGGTCCGTGCATACTAGATATTAAATTTCAGCTAGTTAGCTTGGATGCTGCATAGAAGTACAGTCCTTACCAGTGGGGCAGGGGAACATGAGAACGGGACAGCAGAGCGCCATGCCATCTGGGGCGGGACCTCCCCTTCCCTGCTCAATGTGCTTTCAGTTTGGGAATTTGGAGAGAGTGAAATTTTTCTTCCAAGCCCCTATTGCTAGTAGAAATGCCAAGTGGATCACAGGACTCAGCTGGATTCTCCCTGATGAAGCAGGCTATGCTGTGGAGCAGGGTGGCCTTCTAATATGTGTCAGTTCACCTGCAGAATGAGAGGGCCTCTAATTCCCATTCCTGCAAGAATACTCTGTAATTCTAAGCCTTGGCATCTTTAATATAATTTACCTTCTTTCTGCAATAACTATATGGGATTTCTGTCACCAATTCAAATCTAAATCTTGACTCCTGACCATGAAAAAAATGGTCTTCAAAACTGCCTATTTTTAACCAAAAATTAATGTTTCTGCAAAATCATAAGTATGTCAAAAATCAAACGCCTGCTAAGGCGAACAGTCTTTTTCAGGGACAGTATTTGTGGTTATCCGGTAGCTGCTCTTTTTTGAGAAATGGGGGCTTTCTTTATCATAATTGTAGGCTTATTACTACTTTCATCTCTGGCTCAGAGCAGACACTCAACAAATGTAGATGCACCAAAGGAAAAATAATGTTTGGCTGGGCAAGGTGGCTCACATCTATAATCCCAGCACTTTGGGAGGCTGAGGAAGGCAGATTACCTGAGGTCAGGAGTTCAAAACCAGCCTGGTCAACATGGTGAAACCGCATCTCTACCAAATATACAAAAATTAGCTGGACATGGTGGCGCATGCCTGTAATCCCAATTACTCAGGAGGCTGAGACAGGAGAACTGCTTGAACCCGGGAGGTGGAGCTTGTAGTGAGCTGAGATTACACCACTGCTCTCCAGCCTGGGTGACAGAGATGAGACTCTATCTCAAAAAAAAAAAAGATGTTTTTTGTTTTGCATGTGCTGTGGACAAAGGAAATTTTACACACTTCATAAGCTATTTGTATTAATCTATGCCCTAAGACCATAAGGGACATAACATTTTCTCATCATGAGATGCTCCAGAGAAAAATGACTTACTTGAATTTCCACATCTGATGTTTTATCAAATATATAACTTGATTGTGGCTTTACTACCTCCTTAAAATTATCAAGTAAATGATACTGCAAAAGAATAGAAATTAACGCTGATTTCTCTAGGTCACATTTTTCACTAACAATTGGTTTTTTAAAAAGATGTTAGAGGAAACATTCTTTGGCCAGTATCCCCAAGAAAATGATGCCACGCTTCTTTTTTTTTCTGAATTTGCTGTTCCCAGTTTGTTGTCATCCCAAGTACATTTCTTCATCTGTTTCCCACATCTTTATGGAGCCTCTCAGCATAGAAACAGAATAGAAGGAATGTTCTCTGACTCTTGAGTGTAATTTTATGACAGCAAATTCGAGTCTAGTTTTATGACAACAAATACATGTCAAATAATTTAAGTACAAAACAAAATATCAGAAAGTACAATGTGCATGTTGTATCACATGAGAATTGTAAAACATGATCAGCTAGGCAGGAAAGCTTTCTGCTCCTTAGAAAACGCAACAAAAAAGGCTGGTCTAATAACCATCTCCTTTACTTAAAATCAGAAAAATTGTATTTTGCTGTTTATGTTTTAGTAAATATAAGCAAGTGTAGCCTCAAATGGGGTTTTCCCAGCTGCGCTAGCATTAATCACAGCACTTCGGGAAAGCCTCCTGGGGAGGTGTCTTCACAGTTCATCAGGGCAGCAATTAGGAACATGTGTTACACCTGACTCACATGATCGGGGTCAGTGCCTAGCCAGGCACCAAGGGCCCACCCAATTGCCTTACATTTCATCTAACAGTGCCCCTGTGGGGAGTGTCTCGGAGCTTTTCTTTGAGACAGAGTCTTACTCTGTCGCCAGGCTGAAGTGCAATGGCGCGATCTGAGCTCACTGCAACCTCTGCCTCCTGGGTTCAAGTGATTCTCCTGCCTCAGCCTCCCAAGTAGCTGAGACTACAGGTGCATGCCACCCTACCTGGCTAATTTTTGTATTTTTAGTAGAGATGGGGTTTCACCATGTTGGCCAGGATGGTCTCAATCCCTTGACCTCGTGATCTGCCTGCCTCGGCCTCCCAAAGCGCTGGGATTACAGACGTGAGCCACTGCATCCAGTCCCAAGCTTTTTTTATCTACTATCGAAATGTGAAAATGTATTACTGAGTCATTCTTACTCTCTTCCATCTTGTCATTTCTATTATTACAAGAAACTATGAAAAGTATAGAAAATGCACTTTTACATTTTTTATAAAGTATTCTCAGGGATGAGAAGTGATATGTTTTAAATTCCAGCTCAAAATATTCTTTCCAGGAATCATCTCTTCCTTAACCGACTCCAAATTCCAGTCTCTCTCTACTCTCTGTGTCCTCAGATTTATATTATCCAGTTTTTTGTTCATTTGTTTCCTCATTTATTGATGATCTCTTGTGTGGAAAAGGGTGGCAGACATGGGCCATGTGGGTATAAACTGGCACAGCCTTTGCGGGTGACATCTGGCAATATTTATCAACACTCACAAATATTTATACTCTTCGGCCATGAACTTTTGTGCTTTGGAATTCATCCAAAATATCAGAGAATTACATATAAATGTATATGTGAAGATTTTTACCACAATTATTTAAAAGAGAAAATTATATATAATGTAAATGTCTATTTCGGTGGCTAAATGGTGACAAAGTTTGATGCATTCCATTTAATCCCATTTTTAATACTGCTTCTTGCTGTGATTTGTTGGTCAAGAATTTTGGATTTATTTTAGGAGGCTGAGGTGGGAGGATCACTTGAAGCTAGGAGTTCAAGATCAGCCTGGACAACATTGTGAGGCCTGTCTTCACAACACAATAAAAATAAATTAGCAGGGTGTATTGGCCCTGCTGTGTAGTCCCAGCTGCTCCAGAGGCTGTGGTGGGAGGGCTTTTTGAGCCCGGGAGTTTGAGGCTGCGATGAGCTATGATTACACCACTGCACTCCAGTCTGGGGAACAAAGCAAAACCCAGTCTGAAAAAAAACACCCAAAACTATGGATTCGCTTTGTGTACACATCTCTTCCAGTGAATCAAACGCTCTGGAAAGGTGAGGTTCCTTCTGTCACTTAAAATAAGGCCACGTATCTTGATAGTGACCTGCAAAGCACTCTGGACACAAAAGTTACATGAGTGTTTGTTAAGACATAGATCTCCCCGAGAGCTAGAATGACTATGAGTCACTCCCGGCAGCTTAGTGGTTTTCAGTGTTGGCTACACATTCCAGTGGCCTGGGGAGTTTAAAAGACAGCAATGTCGGGACCCCATCACCAAAGCCCATGAGTTAACTTGTCTGGGTATGGCCTGGACATGGGGCTGAGTCAGGTTCCCCAGGTGGTTCTAACTCTAGCCCAGGCTGAGCAATGCTACCTCTGCCACACTCTTCTTCAGATCTCCCCAGAAAGAAGGACCTGGAAGACCTGGAAGCTTATTGTCACCAATAAGATAGGCTACCAAGACTATCTTACGTCAACCTCATTCAGTAGGTCTGAGATGGGGTCTCCCTTATGAAATCTAACCACCCCCCACAGTAATTTTTATCCTCAGGGACCTTGGAGAACACAAGGACAGCTCATGGCTCCCCTGAAAGCAACTAGGTGCAGTAAAGCCAACTCTTGCTCATTTGTGCAATGCTGTTTTCATATCCACCTTCAGGAACCTTTCCCCAGTGGATGCAGCTGTAAGGTGTGTGAAGATGCAGTTGGGGACTTGGTGTGGCAGGGAGGGGCAGAGAAGGGAGGACAGCTTGGCAGGCACAATAGTGCAAAGGCAAAGTTACAGGCACAGCGCTTGGCGGCCCAGCGCTCGATTATTACAGACAGTGAATCACAGCTGGTGCCAGTTGGGTGGTGCACACCACATGCCTGTCATTTTATCCGACACCCTGGTAGCTATTTTGTGCCAAGCTCCTTGCCCCACACTTTGCCAAGCCTGAAATTGTTTGGACCTCGCTACACAGGAAACAAGCACTCAGTGAAGCAGTCTCCTGTCTTCCAAATGCCTGCCACTTTGTTCAGTGAAGTGTGACCAACCCTGTAGCTATGGCTGGATCCACAGGCTCTCCCTAAAGGTCAGGGTGAACAAGCCAGAACAGCAGCTCTGCAGACTTCGCAATGAGGCTGGAAATCTCCATCTCTTAAGGTTGCTCTTTTGGACCTTGAAAAATAAGTTTGCCTTCAAGCCTTTGACTTTAGAAACGGTCTCATTTCATTTTTCAATTCTTCATCAGCGATGACCCATTTTAGTCTGCCTGGCCTTTGCTTAGAAGCAGACTTAAATCTTAAGTCTTAAAACTTCATCTTACCCAAATGAAAGTACTCCAATACCATGAAAGTTGCAAATCACAAGTACGCTGAGATCCCAGCTCAGGGCATGGAGCCCAGGAGACCCCAGACCTCCAGCTATAAGTGCTGATCATCATTTCCAGGTGAGCCATGATGACAAAACTTTGGAAAAGTCACCTAAAGAGCCTTATAGTAAGCCAAATGCTGAGCAGGAAACTAATGCTCCTTGGCAAACCCTGAAATGTTAATTGTTGGTCTGGAATTGTTTGGAAGGCACTGAAGATGAATTCCAAGTTCGTGGAGGGGCCCCTTGGTGACAGCATCCTTTCAGGGCATGATTCCAGCTAGAAACTACATTGCTTCGCCCTTTTCCATAAACCTCCCAAGGCAACTCCCAGCCTCCCTCCGTAGCTATCCCACTCTGGTTCCACAAATCATTTCACTCCTGGTAAGGCCACGAGCCAACTGGCTGTAACGACATATCAAACTCTCAGGCCCCTCATCCCCCTGACTTTTAAAAGGCAGGTCCAAGCTATCAAGTGCCCTTCAAATCTGAAGCCAACTCCCTTGTTAGGATTTTGTCCTTATTATAATCTGAGCAGTTGTTGATACCAGTTCGCGCCTCTTTACACCATTTGCCTGAGTGGGAAAATTCTTGGGCAGTTACTCTTCTTTCAGGCAGGTAATAAAGCTAATATCAAATCCTCCGTTTTGTAAATAAACCACATCTCAGTTTTAGCAACCAAAGAAAGACACTCCTTTTTAACAGAGGACATCTGATCAAATAACACATTTCCAAACAAACTCAAATAGAGGCCCTATACGGACACAAGATACTGATTGGAAACCATCCTTCCCTATAAATGCTCGACTTTGTAGGTAACAAAAGGCTGTCCCGATTCAGCAGGCATGTGCAGGTCATTTCGGTGCTTCTCCAGGGTCATCAGAACTTTGGCTTTTCATTGGGCCATGCAGCCGTCCCTTACTTCACACAGAACACTGGAAAATTCCAGAAACAGGTCTCAAGCTTCAGCTCTTATAGCCCATGGTTACAAAGCTCCCTACTTAAGTCACAAATTGTACCCATAGAGATAGCAAGCTTTCCTAGAGACAGGGTAAGAGGTGAAGGTGGAGAGGGCAGGGGGCTGCCTGCCACATAATAGCTGTGTCCTCCCTGATGAATTCCAGACATTCTCTGGGTCTCAATTTTCCCAGAAAAGCTATGAGAAAAATGACAAATTTTAAATTACTCTCGAGTCTAGAGACGACAGGGATATATAAATATAACAGAGTAGTCTCCTTACTGCTCAGGTTAAACTAAGCTTGCATTATCACAGCATGGGCTGTCACCACACCTATTGTTGGCATGGACATGTCCCAATGACATGACAATTTTTCAGATGCACTGTCTTCTCAATGCAACTGCAGCCACAATATTTTTCAGTACCTCTTTATCTGCCTGCCTTATTCTAGGCTCTGCAGATACATATTGAAAAGACAAAGGACCGATTAATCTCAATTTCTTCAAGATTTTCAACTAGCAGACATAAAGTCAATTTTATAAACTTGACTTATTTTTAAATTCACATTTGTTTCATTATCTGTGTTGAAGCAAATACACATCCTTAGAAAACAACAAATAACCAGAACAATAACAAAATCCCCAAGAAATGATTATAATGTTTCCACTGGCAGGAAATGGTTCTCAAATAAGTAGCACCTACATTATTAGTTAATATAAACTGAAAGGATATTTCAGTAAGATTCGGTTGTCCCTTTGTTAACTATGATTCAATACTAACACAGCTGAGAGCAACTGTCTACAGACATAAAGTTCTATCATAGTTTATTGCCAAATGTGTGACCTGTTTAGCCATTATTAAAATATTAAAACATTACTGTTTCTGTTGGCATATGCCACAGAAGTGCAGAAGGTAATTATCTCATGTATTGTTAAGCAGCCACAGACACTTCTCTCCCTTCTAACTTTCACAGCAAGGCTTTCTTTTCATAACAGTAAACATCACACTAAATCATACTACTGTGTGAATATATTATTGCAAATCTGAATTAGAGAATACCCTGATTTATTGGATAAAGTGATTTTTAACTCATGTGTTTCAAATGCTTGGAAAAGCTATAATCACTTCTATTTCCACAAACATTTTACTAATATTATGTTTATCCTTAATTTTCTTAGCAAATAGATGAAGTATAAATTGTAGGATTGCCTAAATTATCCACCAAAAGTTCTGAATATGCGACTGTATTTGTAATCACATGTCTGGGTACCTTTACCCTCACCGTCTCTTATTGGAACTATAAAGGGATACAAGTGGCTGAGGGCAGTGGCTCACACCTGTAATCCCAGCACTTTGGGAGGCCAAGGTGGGTGGATCACCTGAAGTCAGGAGTTCAAGGCCAGCCTGGCCAACATGGTAAAACCCTGTCTCTACTAACAATACAAAAATTAACCAGGCGTGGTGGCGGGTGGGCGCCTGGAATTCCAGCAATTTAGGAGGCTGAGGCAAGAGAATCACTCGAACCGGGAGGTGGAGGTTACAGCTGAGAGCTGAGATTGTACCACTGCACTCCAGCCTGGGCAACAGAGTGGGACTCTGTTTCAAAAAAACAACAACAAAAAAAGGACACAGACTTACTAACATGTTTTTGCCTAACTGATGTGGATTTACATAGGGACACATCAGAGTTGAGGGCTTTGGAATCGGAGGTTATAACTGATACAAGTTTCTGTAACTTGCCAGCTACGGTACCTCAGGCAAGCAATTTAACCTTTTTAAGCCTTGGTTTCTTCATCTGAAAACTGAAGAAAACAATACTTCCTACCCAAAAGGATACTGAGTGAATTAAAAAACAATGCAATAAAGTGAGTAACACAGTATCTGTCAGGTAATAAGCCTTGGATCAATGTTAGCTGCTACTATTACATGCTATCGTATAGTCCAACACTAAATGGACCATTGATCCAGCTAGAGGAGTTGTTCATTTTCTCTAACGTTAGTGATCCATCGCTGTGATCAGGAGAGCTGCTGTGTCAAATTAACAGTCCAAAGACTCAGTGCTCTGATTTTGTAACTTATGAACTCTGAAAGTGTGTGTAGGTCATTAATCTCCCTGAGTCTCTGTTCCCTCATCTGCACAATAGGAACCTGAAGATAACTTATAGATAGGTCTGTGCTAAAGATGAAATAAAATAACCATAGGCAGAATTATTTTGGGAATCGCATAGTACCTGCATGTAAGTTATTATTAATGGGTGTTTTAAATAAAAAGAAATGATAAAAACTAACAATTATCTATTAGCTACCCACAGTGCTAAGGACTTTAGATGCATTATCTCCTGTCCCTAAGTGTCATCTGATATCATAGAAAGGAAATTGTGCAGCTTCGTAATCTACGGATAGCTGAATTCTGATATTCACCTCTCTAGTTTTATTGGTTTCTTTTTTCTTTTTTGTAAACAAAGTCTGACCCAGTCCACTGTTGGTTTGGGAAGTGCCTTTGACCTTCTTTCATGGTACCTCACCTCTAGCTCTGTAATGAACCACTTTACAATGCTGCGTTAATATGTAAGAACTTCCTAAATACAAACTGTAAGTACTTAGAGTACATTTATTGCCTTAACCTTGTTGCCTGCCTTGAGATAAGTTTTTAATTGCTTCCGTATACGTGAGCTGAATCTTTTAAAAAATTGCTTTGCACATCCTTTCAAACTGCCGGAAGCTGGGGTGTTTACAGCTGGTTCAAACTTAGATCATCAGTTTGCTGAAGTTAAGGCTAAATTGTATTTTCTGTAGACATCAAGATACATAGCATCTCTCACCACAACAAAGAGGGGGTCAGGGTGTGTTTGTTATGCTTATCCAATATCGTGAAAGGATTCTGGCTACCACCCACTATTTTGGGGTTGTATATTATATAGCTATCAGAATGCCATTCACATTACAGTGATGGTTATTTATTATAACTTTCTGGCAGACATATCTAACATTTTCTAAGATATGAGCATAATTTTTCTGGAAAAATCAGTATTTTACTACAATTTTCTAATTGATGACATGTGTATCCAAAAGAAGACTCCATTTCCCAACTTACACGAAGGCACCCATGAGTTACAATTTACAAATAAATATACTAATATATATATATATATATTTTCATGTCAAAGAGTATGATTTATTTATGTTCTGAATCACAGCCTTTAATGCTCAGATTTCTTTTTTTTTTCCCATTTATTTATTTTATTGCATTTTAGGTTTTGGGGTACATACTAACATATATTTTATACATTTTATGTATAACATATAAATTAAAAAGATATACTTATTTATAACATTATAACATTTCTTGACTTAGACCTTCAATAATTTAATCCTCATTATCAGTTTAAAGTTGTTCTTTTACTATTTTTATTGGTTTGTGATTATCCATACCATATTCCATAAAAAAGGCTACTGACATTCAGGAAGGTATATTTCAGATTTGGCATCACACTACAAGTTACCCAGGTTGAGTAGATGTCATTGTCACAGCCAGTCATTACTCTGATAAAATCCTCATCAGGGTAGTGCAGATATTATATTGTTTGGTCTCAGGCCATGGAGACCTAACCTGGTTGATCTGCATGGGCAGAGGAATTCTGCATTTGTCGGCTGCCAAATTGGAATCAAAGGCAGGCATGACAGAGATCTTCCAGCACTTCATGAAGAACAGCTCCGGAGCATTAGGGCCCAACAGTGCCAAGAAAGCAAGACCTTTGATTTTCATTAAAACGTTTTATTTGGCCATTGTAGAGATTTTTGTTTGGGCATTTATTTATTTATTTATTGTATCACAATTCTCAGGCCCAACATAAAACTAAGCACGGCTTTAGTGAAAAATTTTCTCTGTAATTTTAATCAGAAAATTTTTGTCATGAAACTTTGTTTTTAAAAAATTTAGCTGAAGCCAGTGCTTTGGTGTTAGATGGATTCCATTTTAAAGTTTAAAATAGAAAGCTCATACAAAGCTTATTTTTTCCATTCACGTAATCACATGAAAGATATCATAATGTGAATACTTTTTGTCCATGCAGTAGTAAAAATCCACTTTTTGCAAGCAGTTCCTTAACAAGCAGCTCATTAACAGTCGTTGTGGTTAAGGGCACATCCTACTAAATGGTATTAATACACCAGCAATGTATCACCTAATACGAAGGTGCGTGGAGACACCCCATTAAAAGAGTCACAAAGTAGGAGAGAATCAGATTATAGATATATGGAAATGACTGAGATCATGGTTGAGCTGAATCACCAAGAGTTGCTACAGCTTTTATGGTATTACCCCAAAGTATCAGTGGCATTATCGTAGCCCCTCAATCTGCAGTGTAAACCATCAGGTCCTGGGTTCTCCCTCCTGACACCCATAACTAACAGATTATCACAAGGGAATATGAATTGTTTTTCCCTCCTCACATCTTGTCTCCAATTTGGGTTGTGTTACTAGTTACTGAGTTTGCATCATCATTTATACCGGAAATGGCTGTAGGCAAAGCAGCCGGAAGTCCTCTGTTCAGCCTACCCTACCTTTCTTCTTCCAGCATCCACCCAATCACAGCACATCCACTGTGTGCAGGCAGAGGCAACGAGTAGCACCCAGAGAGCACCAAAAAGAGGGCCGTCCTTCATTCCTTCCATTTTATGCTGTCCTAAGAGATTCTAATTCATTCTCCTTCTTTCTAATTCATTCTTATGCTTTTAATAGAATCAAAACCTAGATATTAACAGCACTGGTGCTTTTTTTTAGATTCTCTCCTTTATTCAGCTAATTCAACTGTTTCCTAAATTTCTCCAGCACTTAACATTATTGAAGTAAACCATATCTTAATCCTTATATGACACTTTCTCTTGCAAACCTACAATCTGATTTTCTTAAGGATGTTAGAAAATAACGCAGTGTTTTGAAGATGCTCCATTACAAACTTTTCAAATCTGGATTCAAAATCCTTAGTGAAAGCTCAGCCACATGTTCCTGTGGGGTTGCTATATTTACTATGAAGGGGTAGAAGGAAGCTGTCTGTTGACCTAGCGGATTCTCTCTCTGCCTGACCCGCAGCATGAGGACACCACCCTCGGCTCTGAGAGCTGCAGAGGAGTCCTTTTGCAGCAGTGTCTGACAGGAGCATGCCATGTCCCTCTGGTGTCATAAAGCAGCAGATGGCAAGCCGACTACTCACTGACTTTCCCGGAGACATCTATGGAACCATAAATTCCTAAGCCATCTGGTGAGAGACTGATTTGGCAGGTTTGGGGTGTGGCCTGAGCTGTGGTATTGGCAAAATGTAAAACTATCTCTAGGTGCTTTGATGGGCAGCCTTGTTTAGAAACGATGGCAGCTAACATAAATAGCAGTCTTCAAATATTTCTTGTATATGCAAAACTAAACACCTCCTCTGACGTTTAAAGTAGAAACCTAGAAGTGTTTATTATAAGTTTAAAAATTGTAATTGACATCATTTTCAATTTTAACTTTTACAGTTTTAATTTTGCAATGGAATCCAGATATCTGAACAATTTGGGAGTTTAAATTGTTCATTTTAAAAGTATGTAAACTTTTTTTAAAATGAGACATTTTTATAACTCCTTTTTCTCCTTGAGTTTTTATTTCCATTGTACTTCCTATACTGTATTTCAGGCTAATAATATATTATTTATATTTAGGTTATATATTATAATACACTAAAATATATGCCATATCTAATAGTATGTTTTGTTAAAAATCTAATTGATCATGCAGCTAGACTTGTCTTAAATAAAGGATATGTATACAAACTAAAATGAAAATGAAAAAAGGGATGATCATAGATCTCTAAGTGTTAAAATATTTATTTTTATTATAATTATTAGTGCACAATGGATCAAAAACATAAATGTTATATTTTTGACAGATAATTATTAACATTAATAGTAAAATCTGATAGTAAATGCATCTGAGATAGATGCTGCTTTTTTTCCACTTAGTTCATGGACTTGTGGGTGAAAATTATTTGTTGCTGAAATGAACAGGGGTGAGTATCAACTCTATTCCTTCCCTCCCTTTTCATTTTTAGAATTAAATACTAAAAACCCTTGTTCCCATAAATAGACAGGAACAGAAGCAGTTTCTTTTTAGAGATCTACTCAATTCACTGTAGCCTTTCCGAATTATATGTCCCCAATCACACAGTCATCTCTCATGAAATACCATTTTTAAACTCATCCATCACCTGGCAACTTGATTGGCCCTCCTTTAATTTTATGGAAAGCAAAGAACTGGAAACCAGCTAGCTTGTAAAAAGATTTGTTAGCTACAAAGTGCTACCCACTCACTAATACCACTGACTTCTTTCATCAATATTTGAATCATTCCTTTGTTTGACCCCCTCGGAGTTTTCCGCTACCCCAGGGCTATGAGAGGGCTCCAAATGGGTGCGTCTCTTTCTCATAAAGTGAGAAAGACTGACTGTGAAAGCCTTAGCAGGAAGGGAGAGCTGTGGAGATTAATTTTAGCACAATATATAAGGAAGCAAATGATCTGAAAAGTCTGAGCCCACATATCCTGTTGAGAGCCATCATTTTTTTCCAACGGTATATTTATACCTGTTTGAAGACTGCCGCCTTAAAGTGTGCTGCGAGTCTCTTTCTATAACTGATTGGCACCCACAGGGTAGCTGAGGCAAGAATTATGTCCTGCAGTCGTGATGGATGGGCAGAAGGCACCTAAGCCTCAATCCTGGCTGGAGAGAAGGGAGGTTTACTTGCCTTAGCTGTAAGGTCCTCTAAGTGGGTCAGCCCTGAGATCTCCCTGAAGCAGCCAGAGGGAGGACTGGCCACTCGTAGTCACAGTTCATGGGAGCTGACAAAAATATTCCAGGAGCGTCTCCATGGCTAAAAGACATATCATTTCAGTGGCTGCTGGGAGCGCCACACTCTCAATTTGCAGGACAGCTAGAGCATGCCCTGCGGGCTAAGAAACCACTCTTTCTCCGACTCATCAGAGAAATCCAACCTGGCATTTAGTTACTTAGGTACTCAGAAAGAGGGTGGCTCACTGACGCAGCGGGGCCCAACCACTGCCTGGGGCACAGACTGAAACGTGGATGGGAGGGGGACTCAAGCAGGGAGCTCTGTGGTTTCAGGCTAAGTGCTAGGGGAGGTTATGGGGCCCCAGGGAACATGAAAATAAGGCCAGTGAAGAAGCCTCACATTCCCAGCCACTGTGCAAGGCAGGCTATGAGGTGGGAGGGCAGAGTGGCCTGGTAACTGAACAGGTGGTTACAAGCACAACCTCTGACCCTCAGCCATCTCATACTCGGAGCTCCTAAATGCTGGTGGAGGTACCATTCAGCGCCAACCGGCGTGGCTGTGGCCAGGAATCTGGGGACCTGAGACAGCTTCACCCCCTGGGGTCCTAAGCAAACCATACAGCCAGGCTCCAATCTCTCCTGCATTGCTTCAGATTATTTCTACCATGGGGACTCTCATTTCTGCAGGTGAGCAGCATTTATTAACCCCTACAGTGGGAGCAACTCAAATAACTTGCCTCCGAGGGGATCCAGGGATCCGTCAGGAAGGTGAGCACAGGTGCATGGACCCCAAAGAGCAGCTGTAGGCCCACAAGGGGGCCCCGGCCACCCTAGGACAGCAGCTCTGAAGATATGTGGTGGTAAGAGGCCCAGCTTCAGCCTGGATGGAGGGGTCAGGGCAGGGAGGGACTGATGACAGGTGGGAAACATCCCAGCCGCTCTGCAAGTAAGGAGTGAGGGGAAGACGAAGAAGGATTAGAGCCAGCGAAAAGCAAGGGAACCATGAGAGAAGGCATGAAAGGGACCAGGAAGTGTAGAAACAGAAAACACATCCACAGATCAATCCTCATGCAAGCATGAGGGTTAAAAAGGAGAAAGCAAGTTATTCTCCTCAGGCAGCACAGTTCGACGGGTCATGGGGGGGAAATGGGAAGTTAGAACCCAGTCTAATATAACTGAATTTTTTTCATCTGAACGCCTAGGGTCTCCTGTGATATGGACACTCCCATCACGACCGCCTTCTGTCATCTCACAAAGAGCAAAAAAGGGGAAGGGACGAATGAAGGCAGAGAAACAGAAAAAGGCCCCTGGGGTGGGGTGGGGAGAGCCATGCCACTGTGGTCCTGCTGGTCACACAGCCACACAGCCTTGCTCAGTGGAGCTCCCACTCCCACATGGGGAGAGAAAGACCCCACAGCCTCTTCCACCTTTGACCCTCCCATACAGGGCCAGCATCACTGTGATTCCACAGTTTTTTTCAATCAAGTGTAGCTTCCGACATACAAGTTTGTTAACTTTCACGTGTTCTCACCCCCATTTGCCCCCCAAATCTAACCAGAATAAAGACCCCGCAATTAAAGATGGACAGAGAAATTACTGCATTCTTTTACATATGCACAATGTACACGGGTACAGCCCCTACTGCTCTGCTGGTCTGTAACTGACAACAGGAAAATCCGAATTCTCCCTCAATAACCTGAGTCTCCCGTTATTCACATGGCTCTGTATTTCAGATTAATTTTGATCCACTGTGGAAAAAGCTGGACTTTCTTTTCAATCCATTAGGCTTTATTTTTCTGCCTAACTGCAAAATAAGTAGGTATAAACAATTACATAGACAAAACATACACATGCACTTTTAATAATTGATGAAACTCCAAATCATTCAAAATAGCCCCAAATTTTGGTATACACACATCAGTGTGACCACGTGTTTTTTTAATATTTGAGGGAAGAAAACCCGTCTTTCTTAGTAGTTTTATGCTCCAAGTCACTTCTGACTATAATGATTTGTGGAATGGCTAGCACAGGATTTCAACAAAGTTAAGGGAGTTTGTAAGAACTGTATTAAAATTAAAAAAAAGAGAAGGAGAGAAGCAACTGGGAAATGGAAGCATGCCCTAGCCTAAGTGTCACAGTGTGTCTTTACATAACAGCTGAACGACTTACTAATGACTATTTACTCAGACATTAAAGCCATCAGACCATGTCAGTGAACACTTGTGAGAAGTGGGCAGATCCTTAGAGAGCAGGTCATGGTCTTTAGTAAAAATCAGGCTCTGGGCACAGAAGAGCTCCAGTGGGCAAAATGGACAAATGAAGGTCTAAATGTCTAATGGTACAGATCTGGTTTCAGATAAAATTGAAAGATGAAAGCGGTATGTATAAATTGAACACATATTATAACCACACAGAAGGCTGGCCCCTCTGCAATCCCTGCTGTAGGATGCATTTCAAGTTGGTGGCGGGATTTGGGAGGAGGGAGGAGCGGTCCAAGCAGGTGGCAAAGCCAGGACAGTCTGGATGGCTGGAGGAGGAGGTGGGGGGTCTTTGTCCTGTGCACGGAAGACTCTCCAGTTCATGGACAGCTTGCAGAGGGACCCCTCAGAAGTCCCCCTATTCATCCCAGGCTCTAAAGCACGGAAGGGAGTTTTTCCACAGAGCTACAGACTTAGGCAAATGCCATCACTAAACCACAGGAAAGACGGGAAGCCCTGTCGACCCAATCGGTCCTGGCTCATTTTGGATCTCCATGCAAGCCCTTTGTTAAAATGAAAAGGTTGGCATTATCAGGAGCCTAGTCCGTGTAAGATGAAGAGAGAGAAGGAAAAGGCTAATCCTACACTATATGGTTTCAAAGACTGAAAAAGCACTGTTTTCAGTATTTTCAAAAATAACCACTTTCAGATTTTCGAGGCTACACGTATTGTGTGAGTTTCCATAAAGCGGAGGCCCTCTGGACCCTGGCGTTCCACTCTTTTTGCTGCTGGTCCAGAACACAACTTACTTTAAACACAAGTGATGCCCCTGTCTGTTCAGCATACCACATGTTACCTTTCTAAAATTATTATGCTTTTCCACATACATTTTTATTCCCTTATTTTTATCTAAGCCCACATAGCAGTGTCTCCTAAAGTTAAGTGAACATGGAATCAACTGAGTTTTTCTTAAACATAGAAATTCAGAGGCCCGTCTCCCAGGCAGTCTGATTCTCCCTTCCATAGTGGGCTCAGGAATGTACATTTATAAAGAGTGGCTGGATCAAGTGAGGGAAATTTTTGGAAACACTGTGATAAAGAACTGTTGAATTAAACAAAGGCCTCTTTCTCTACCTCATGCTTTCTGAAAAGAAATATTTCTTTTTCTCATCATAGATACGACCACTGGCAAGGAATCGCCCTTCTCTCACTATCAGTCACTGAAGCCTAGTAATTATTTGCCCTACGTTGTTAGGCATAGACAGCTTTACTTGGTGAAGCACAAGGCCTGATGGTCCTCCCTCCTCCAAGCCCAGTCATTCCAGCCCTACTTCCGCTCCCATATCCTTAGGAAAAGGAAGTGCACAAACAGCCATTAAGGACAGACCTTCACAGGCCCCATTCATAGACACGCTCCAATAAAAAGTCATCTCCAAAGGTTTTAAATGCATACACACAGAGTAAAGCCAGTGTTTCAGGTGGATTCAGTCCAGCAATACACTCCCATTAGGTTTGTCTCTGGGTAAGTGAGTTGGTGATTCAGAATGTTTATTTCAGTTCAGGAATACCTTTCTGATTAACAAAACCAAGGTTCTTTAAGGAATAAGGCATATGGTTCAGTTGAAATATGACAGAAGTGCCTGTCGTGTGAGCTTTTAGGCTATGTGAGCACCTCTTTCTAATTCCCTCTCCTTTTCCTGATATGAGATTCACACTAATACTAACTCAGCATAGAACAAATTGGGGCAGAAAGGTGACTTTATAAAGAACAGGAAACAAAAATGCTGACAAATACAAATACAGTCATGGGCTATATAATGCTGTTTTGGTCAACAGCGGACCTCACATACCACGGTGGTCCCATTAGTTTGTAGTAGAAGCTGAAAAATTCCTGTCACCTAGTGATAGTCTAGCTATTGTGATGGGATAGCACACTGTATTACCTTTTCTATGTTTAGATGCACAAATACCACAGCATCACAACTGCCTACAGTATTCAGTGCAATAACACACTACACAGGTTTGTAGCTTAGGAGCAACAGGCTCTATCATATAGCCTAGGCACGTAGGAGGTGCCACCAGCCAGGTTTGTGACATTCTGTGATGTTCTCAGTGATGAAACTGCCTACTGATGCATTTCTCCAAATGTATCCCCTCCATTCTTTGAAGCATGATTGTACACATGTATTAGCTGTGCCTCAGTAGACATTTCTTAAGAAGCTTCAGAGTGGCGTCTTTGAAAAGAAATTTTAAAAGGATTGGCAGCTGACAGGCAAAGTTCTACCTTTTTCAGTGTATGCTAGCCTCTTTTACTATATACCAAGGTATGTCCATTCTCAGGAAAAAGTAAATGGAAATAAATGAAAGTAAATTTAACAGGCGTCCTAATCCCATCGAAATCACAATTAAGTCTTCAATTAGGAGTCCAGGACATAGTAGGGCAGAGAGAGAAGTTCAAGACTCCAATCCTGTTTATCTCAGCCCAGACCTCAAATTACACTTGTGTGTTTAGAGTCTAGTTTCCAATCAAGACGACAGAAGAGATTTGTGAATCCTGTTACCTACCACAAAGCAGGCATTCCCGATCTTCCAGTTGTAGAAATGATAACTGACTTTTTATCTGAACACTTGTTATGGCTAGATTCTGTATTAAGACCTTTAACTTGCATTATCTTGCTTATTCTCCCAATGATTCTATTAGTAGGTATTTTTATTATTATTGCTATCTTATAGATGGGGGAACTGAGGCTTAGCAGGGTTAAGTAACATACAATTACTAATCATCTACACGACTTTGTCACCCATCTAGAAAGTGCTGTAGCAGGAATTTAAACCCTAGCAATTTGACCGTAGGCCCCAAAACTCTTGAGGATTTCACTTTACTCTTGTAGATATCAACTTACTTGGTTACTATCAAGAATTCAGGTTTCTGTTTTGAAAGGAGACACTTCAAAAAATGGCTTAAGCTTAAGAGGATGCATGAGACAGGATCCGTTGAACGACTGTCTTAGAAGAGGATGTAGTCTCAGCTTGGGTCTTATTCTTACTATTTGGCTTCTTTTAATGACTAAGGAATACTTTACAAATTGTGGATTATTATAAGAGCTCAGAGTTGTGAGGTTATTTTGTCTTTTTGGGAGAAATAATTAATTACTTTGAATTTGGTAAATTCAATTCCTACCATTATAAAGGAAAATTAAGAATAAATCAAACCAACTTGATTTTATGGTTAAGGCTTAGAAGAGCAAGACAATAAGCTCTATTTCTCACGAACACTGTTAAACAACTTTAAAAGGAGATTAGCTGCAAGAGGTGTTCAATAGATTTAATTCTAGTTGTAACTCAAAGATATAGTCCTCTAAGTTCCTATGGATTCACACCCAAATGTCTACTTATGTCTTATATTATAAAACAGAACTAACAGCATTACTCTAACAGGCTATTTCTACACTTAAAAAAATGATACCGGCACTAGGCAAAAGTTATTTTGATTTTTGTCTTCATAGGAAAAGGCAAAAAAGGATGCATATTCTGAAAAAAGCACTTAAATTTGTAAGTACATTCAGAAAACTCAATCTTTACATGTTTGCAAAAGAAATTGTTTGTATAATTAATTCTCATTTTAAATGCAAGAACTTGTTTACAAAACAAATTAATGAGCCTCCTGAACATGCGTCATAAGACCTGTTTCTGACTTTTCATCCGTCATATGTTTTCAGCGGCTGGTGATGTGGTCTTATGTATCTCCATTTCTCTGCCTACCAAAGCTCTTATTCTCCATTTGTGCAGCATGAATAAACACATAGAATTATCAATGAGTTAAGAAAACATAAAACATCCCCAAACAGAGACAAATAGAAAACAGTAACAACCTGAAATGTAGGAGTTTTTGCTAAATATAATTTTTTAATGCTATCATTTCTAAAGTAAAGTTCTTATGTCACAGTGTGACAGTTAAGATCAAGTCCTTATGGTCAGCTCCCTGAGAAGGGGACACTGGTTGACTTGACTTACCTGTGTTCACTAAAGCCCCTTACTAGTCATGGGGTCATGTGCTCTCAGAATCTTGAGAATTTCCAAATTCATTAAAGCAACTTCAGTCTATATTTCTCCCCACTGCTTAGTGTGTCTATGTGTTTACTATGTTTGCTTATTTGTGTCACTACCAATAGCAGGTTCGTTCATTCTCTTTCTTTCTTTCTTCTTTCTTTCTTTCTTTTTCTCTCTTTCTTTCTTTCATTTTCTTTCTGTTCTTTCCTTTCTTTCCTTCCTTCCTTTCTTTCTCTCTTTTCTTTTTTTCTTTCTCTCTCTTTTCTTTCTTTCCTTCTTTCTCTCTTTCTTTCTGTTCTTTCTTTTCTTCCCCCTCCTTCTTCCCTTCCTTCTTTCCTTCCTTCCTTCCTTTTCTTCTCTCTTTCTCTCTCTCTCTCTCTCTCTTTCTTTCTTTCTCCTGGACACAAAGATTTTCACACTAGACAAGACTCTACATCAGTCTCTTGACCTGAGTAACACTGGAGTGTGCTGCCAGGCAGTCTAGATTCCTCTACAGAAACACTACAGCAAGCGATTCAAATTCATGCCACATAAAAATTACAGGAAGTCACTGTCCTTCAAACGCTAATGAAGAGCTGAAATTGAGAATGTCAAGGCTGTGAATGGCAAGGGTTTCTGTACTAAACTGGGCATGACAGATACACATCCTCTCAGGCTTAGACAAACATTCTCTGTGGATTAGGAACCATTATGTAAATGTTAGTCTTCAGAAAAAAAAAAAAAGCACAACGAAGAGACGTTTATCTTCCATCATAATTACTTCTTTAGTAATCATAGCTCATATAATTGCTTGTTCCCTAGATACCGGCCACTCATTTGGTGACTGTATAATTACTGATTACAAATATAACAATCTATTATTTCATTACTATTATTACTTAATCTGGGGGATCATATTTTCCTTCAAGAAAAGCAGGATATATTACGAAGCACATCTGAGTGTGGAAAAACAAGTGTATTTCTGTGTGAAAGAATACCCAGTTGATTATGTCGGGGGATCATCTCTATTTGAATTTTTAAAGGCAAACATTGTTTTCAATTTTTTACTGATATTGTCATCTTTTTGGCTTAATTAAGCACTCTGTTAACATAAATGGGGCCTGTGTATGTGCAAGAATCAGAAGAGATTCTTTTAAATCTAAACCTTTTAAATCCAAACTATTATTTCTCTGCCCTTTAGTTAAAATACAAATTAGCAGTTTTGACACGAGGGTCAGAATTACTGATTTTTCACATTATTCTGGGAGATGAATTAGTTTGTGGCAAGGAGGGTGGGAAAACTGAATGGCTGTGTTTGCGGCTTGCCTGTACCACAGTGTTTTAGAAAATGAATGTCTAAAACCTTAGAGAGACCCTTATTTCAATGTAAATAGGAAACACACCTTCCCCCCAAAATGTAGCTTGGCAATTACCAGTGATTTTTCATGATCAGTTTTATGCTTTGGCATACCAACACCACCATTGGCTCTTTTGAGTCTAAGGGTGACGTGAATTTAACAATGACTTGGCTGCATGAAGTCTACAGAATGGTCAAAGGTGGTAGGGTAGTGGAGGGTCAACTAGGCAATCTAGGTGGAATCAAACTCTTTTATACTCTCGTCTGAGAAATTTCCACTGTCCATTAAGGAGTGAATAATCTGCCATTTCAGCTAGAACCATGAGGCACATAGTTCTCTTCCCAGAACTACATATTTAACCAGGTACATTTCACCTAACCACAGATAGTGATGGCAAGCCCTGGAGCCCAAATGTTCCTGAATTCCAAATAATACTTGAATATTTACAACTGCTTTTCACAAAAAGTTCAAGCTTGTTTCATTACTATTTTTCTAAATATTATATTAATCGGTATCCTAGCAAGAAGGCCTTTTATTAGCTTCTGGATTGCCTTGCAATTATTAAAAGTTCATTCAAATTATGGTTATTTTCTGTTTCTGCCCATCAGAAAACCCAGCTGATAAGAAAAATAGCATCTTGAAAAGGAATATATGCACATTAGTGGTGTAAAGGAGTTAAAAGAAGAAATAAGGCATGAGAAGGTGACCTTTCAACAGGAATTACTGCCTCAATGCCAGTGGTTGAAGTGGGATTTCTCAACTGAAACATATCAATACTGAAAAAAAAATTCCATGTCATTTACATAGTGATAGATGAACTTTGATTTGAAATGATTTTGCAAATGAGATTGCCTCAAGCAATAAAAACAGGATTGCCATATTTCTCTGATATCTTTTCATCAAACCAAGCTATTAAAAAATAAATGTACTTTGTGTCACTGCTCAAAAATACAATGGCTTAGATCAGCTTATGTGCTAAAACTATTGTTTGAGTATGTGCACTTTTTATAAAATAATTTTAAACTGAACCTCAAATGGCATAAGTTTAGATGAACTGTAATTAATGATTGTCATTTATTATTGGGCATGTTCACTATTGAATATTAAGACTTTGGTATTCATAACTTTGGGAGAATTAAATAACCCTTTGGTTGCATATTACTATGCAATGACTAATAATTATTTAGCCTTAAAAAGAAAAAATACATCTACACCTGAGAATAATAAATAATTTATATTACCTAAATACAACACACATCCTGATTAGAAGACATAAGAGTTAAGGTTAACACTGGAGAAATACTTTTTTGGAGGTTGTAAGGGTGACTGATGTTTACCAAAATTATCACTGAGATCATCACCACCCTTATTTAACATGTACTTAACGGTGAAACCCAGCGTGGCACAGAGTTGTATATGAAGTTATTTTCCAAAGAAGAGCCAATGTAATTGTGTAGACACACAGAGCAGATACACATGAAAGAAAACAGCAGAAAAATACACAACTTCCATTGTGAAAAGTCAATGCTTAGAAATGTCTATAAAAGATGTGGGTAAAATTCTGCCAGCAAAGGATTTCAGGGGACTCTGATGCCTACAAGAAAAGAAGCCAAAGGGCAAAAAGCACAAGTTGCTGTGAGTGAGATGGTGGCACCAAGAAAAACACAGAGATTTTCAAACCTCAAAATTATCTGCAAGACATCTGATTTTAGCTTGGAGATGTGGAAACCATCACTCCCATCCTTACAACAAGGAAAAGAATACATAAGTAAATAAACAGTATACTAACAACTTTTCTGAAACCTAGGAGAACACTAAAGATGAGAGCAACCAATCAAAATGCATCTGGCGACAGAAAGATATCTACAGGGACCAAAAGAACCTAGCATTGCAAACACTCCATATACGCTGTTAAGAAGATTCAGCTAATTATTTTTTTTAACATATTGCTGTAGGCTAAATGTGGACTATCAAAAAGGGTGAAGTCCCTGTAGATGCAGATTAGAAGGGTTCACACTCTTTTCATATTTCTCTCTATGAACCCTATTAGGCATTCAGGAAAGTTTGATAAGAATTCTGAGAAAGCTCCTTAATGGAGTTGGCAGGGGGAGGGGAAGAGTAACTATCCTAAATGGGTACACACCTAATAAAGATTCAAATTACATAAAACAAACACTAACAGGAAAAGAGAAATAGGCAAATCCCCGATTGTACCTGGAGACTTTGACACTCCTCTCAGTAATTAATAGAGTACCCAGGCAGAGAATAAGTAAGGGTATAGATGATTTGAACAACAGTCTCTGAACTTAATCTAACTGACCTTTATGAAGCATTCCACCCAATAGCAGCAGAATAGACATTCTCAAGTGCACCGGGACCATTCACCATAATAAGCAACATTCTGTGGCATAAAACAAATCTTGACACATTTAAAAGAATAAAAATCATACAAAGCATGTCCTCAGATCATAATGGGATTAAATGTTAAATCAATAACAGAAAGATATACAAAAATTCCTAAGAATTTGAACATTAAGTAGCACACTTGTAAATAACCTATGGATCAATGAGGAAGTGTCAGAATAAACTTTAAAATATTTTGAATTGAATGAAAATGAACAATGAACATACATCATAAAAATTTATGGGTACAGCTAAAGCAGCACTTAGAGAAAGTGATAAGAGAAAAGTAGCATTGATGATTACATTTTTTAAAAAAGAAATGTCTCGAAACATTAATCTAAGCTGTTAACACAGGAAACCAGAGGAAAAAAAGATCAATTTCAATCCAAAGCAAGCAGAAGACAAAGGCAATAATAAGTAATCGATGAAATTGAAAATAGAAAGATATGTATTTTTAAATTCATGAAACTAAAGTTGGTTCTTAGCACAATAAAATTGATAAATCCAATCAGACTAAGCAAGACAAAAGAAAAAACACAAATGTCTAATATTGGAAATGAAGGAAAGAACATCAATATTAACCCCATGGACATTAAAAGGATAATAATGGGATACTAGGAACAATTCTCTCCTCATAAATTTGACAATGCAGATAAAATTCATCAATTCCTGAAAGACATAAACTACCAAAATGCTCATTAAAAATGTTTTAAGAAAAATAAATGGAAAGATACACTATGTTCATGGATTTGGTGACACAATATAATTAGGATCTCAATTTTTCCCAAACTCATCTACAGATCTACACAACTCCAATCAAATCTCAGCAAAATTTTTTGTTTATGTTAACAAGTTGATTGTAAACTTTATATGAAAGGCAAAAAGTCTAGAATAGTCAAGCCAATATTTTAAAATACAGTTGAAAGATTCATATTACACAATTTTATAACATACTATTAGTCTACAGTAATCAATCTACAGTAGTCTGTGGTATTACCACAGACACATAGAGTTATAAAACAGAACAGAGAGCCCAAAAATAGATGTGCACAAATATAGTCAATTTTTGATAAAGGTAAACTAGCAACTCAATTAAGAAATGGAAGCCTTTTCAACAAAAGGAAAACTTAGACATCCAAATGTACAAACATAAACCTTGACACTTACCTCACCTCATGTACAAACACTAACAGTAAAGATTTAGACTAAATAGAAAACATAATACTATGAAACTTTTAAAAGAAAATAATATAGTAGGAAAATCTGTGTGATCTTTATTTTTGCAAATGCACCAAGTGTGATCCATAAAAGAAATGCACCAAAGTGTAATTTATAAAAGAAATGCACCCAAAGCGTGATCCGTATAAGAAAAACATTGATAAACTGGACTTTACCAAAATTTAAAACTTTTGCTCTGTGAAAGAGAATGTTATGGGAATGAGAAGGAAAGCCACAGACTGGAAGATAACATTTATAAGCCACATACTCAATGAAAAAATAACTTCCAAAATATATAATGAACTCCTAAGCTAGAAAAATAAGAAAATAAACAACTTGACAAGATAGCAAAAGTAAACACTTCAAAAAAGAATAATGTATAGCAAGTAAGCCATGGAATACGTGAGGAGGGAACAACACCGAGTCAGGTACAGCCTTGGCCTTGGGGAGATCATAATTTTTAGATGCTGAAAATCAACAAAAACAAATAATTTTAGTTCCATATGGAAATCGAGAAAAGGGGGCAATTAATTCAGTCTGAGGGATTTCAAAAGGATTCACAGGGAAGGAGACTTTTAAGCTGATTGGGTCTCACATTTCCTAGCACAGAAATGCTTATCTTCTGTGTTGTCATGGCTTTATTTTACAGCTGACCTTCATGAAGTCAACCTCAAAGTCCTCTTCATTCTACCAGCCGACTTCCTCTACTTTCACCTGTTTTCTTCCCTCTATCCCCAAAGTCACTGTCATCATCTCCTGCCTACAGGGATGCAGGAGGCTCCTATATAGGATTATCACCTCTCAACCTTCATGCTGCTGCCCACAGGACCCTTCTAAAATGCATATAACTTACTTGTCTGCTCCACAAATGTTTACCAAATGCCTACTGCATATCAGTAATGGTCCCTCAGCTTGGCTAGGATATTTCAATAAAAATAACAAATGTTTCTGGAAGGATGAAAGGAAGGAGGACAATAAAGAAGGGAAGGGCCTGAGGAGAAAAGAGAGAACAGAGGAGTGTAAAATGTAGAGACATGGGGAGGATGTATAAAAGTTTGCGGAACAGTTATGAGAGTTATGGAGAACACCTGTGGGATGCAAGGAGCTGACACTGTTGTTAGGGTCGAAATGAGACACACAATGATATTAGACCTAACTAATTAATTCTCAGAAAGGATGATCTGGAGAATCTAGACGCTTATTTGACAATCAAACTTAAGTACAAAGACAACATCAAAAACCAGAGTCGGGTGGTAATTAGACTTTGTTCATTTTCTTGTAATTGCAAATTTACTCTCAAGACATAGTAGGAGCTTGGGTCTATTCATAGAAGATCTGTCAATAGAACTGTAAGTCTAACTTTGAGGTTTTAATTCAATGGATTCCTCAATCAGTTTGCATTGATACCATCACTGGCATCATTCATTCATACTATTCATTACCAAGTCTGTTGTGATCTGTGTCAGGTAACTCCTCAGTATTTGAGAGCAAAATGAATCTCTTTTGTTAGACATGAAAGTCTGGTGAGAAAGAAGTAATTACAAAAAGAATACCTAATTTTGGGCCAGGGGCAGTGACTCACATCTGTAATCTCAGCACTTTGGGAGGCCAAGGCAGGTAGATTACTTGAGGTCGGGAGTTCCAGACCAGCCTTGCCAGTATGGTGAAATCCCGTCTTTACCAAAAATACAAAAAATTAGCCAAGCATGGTGATGGGTGCCTGTAATCCCAGCTACTCGGGAGGCTGAGGCAGGGGAATCATTTGAACCCAGAAATGGAGGTTCCAGTGAGCCAAGATGGCACCACTGCACTCCAGCCTGGGTGACAGAGCAAAACTCTGTCTCAAAGAAAAAAAAAAAGATTACCTATTTTTGTACGAATATACCTGCTCACACTAGAAAAATGTCTCCCAAGTTCCTTTTGCCACATTGACACCCCTGAGCTATAATAGCATAGGAGATACATAGGGAATGAGTTACTTCTCAAATAAAGTTGGTGTTTTATTTCTCTAAAATAAAATTCATTAGAGCTATGAACATTGCATATTCATTTTCCTTGCCGAAGACTTGGATACAGCAGCTGCATATCCATCCAATTTATGCTCATTCACGTAAAGGTATATTCACACGCCACTCCATGCAGCTGTGCCTTTACAGATAATCTCTGACTGATTAATGGTCAACAAATGCTGGTGCTGCTATTGATGGTCATTATAAAGTACCTCTGACTCATGAATCTTTTCAACTATCTAATCTAAGATGATTTAGTTCATTTGAACCAGTATTTAATTCAAGTAGAAGGGTTTACAATCCATGTGTTGACATCAAGATATAGCTCATTATGCATATAATTGTAATAACATTGTGTTTAAACATCGCTGCACAAAAAGAATGAGTATAATTAAGGTCTTCTAGGAGAGCTTGTTATTCTACGTTCTGCTAGAGGAAGAAACTCTCGATAAATGCTTCTTAAAATTTTCCAGCTTTCATTGAAAAGAAAATATGATTATATTTAAATATGTAATTTTATTATAATGTAATATTAATGGGAATAACACAGAAGATAAATAAAAAAGGGTAAAACTGGTAGTCTTCTGACAATACTCCATTATGCCAGTGACAGTGTACTGTTTCTTACAATCCATTCTGTACTACCGCTGCACTCCAAGAAGCCAAAGCAAAGCTGTATTATTACCTAGGCAACAAAAAGACTTAGACAATTTCTCAGCGAAAATGTAGAGAATAAATACTCTACCTCAAGCTAGTTGTGCTTTTGCCATTTACAGAGGAGAATGCAAAGCTGAAACTTACGCCCTCCATCTTTACAAAAAGCTGATTAATAAACTTCGGCTATTTAAAAATCAATCGTTTTCAGGCTACAGATTACTTTCTAATGATCAGCAGCCCAGCACAAAAGCCACAAATGGATACCAGTCTGAAAAATGTGAGAGATGGCCTGTTTGGGGCAAAACAATACACCTCTTGCTAAAACTTGAGAACGTTAGGACATACAGCAGTCACTCACTCAATGCAGGATGAGTGAGTGAATGCATAGATGGAATACTGTCATGCTCCTGTCATTGGACAGAGCTGTACTTAAACCAGCTCAGAAAAATTAAGCTGCTTTATTTTAGACTTTCTAACGTAGATATTCCAAATATTGTTTGGTAATTCAGTTTCTATTGTCAGAATTTTTTCCTACTAGTAAACTCTGATATTTTATGACTCCATACCAGTCGATCTCTGATTCCATGATGTCTAGCTCCTCCTGCCATATTTAAGCCCACTTCTTCTTGTCTATTGTTTTCCAGGAACACAAATAACAGGTTCTCATTATCATTCATATTTCCCTTGTGCTCAGATAAATCCACGTAACTATGCCACACCCCACTAACAAGATGTCAAAAAGTAAACATTTTGAATTCTCTGCTACTGAGTATCTTGGATTATTCTTTGGGGAACACAAGGCAGTTGGGGCCACGGTGACAGCCAACAGTGGAAGGCAAAATAGGAGGTATAAGCATGGCCATTTTCATCTCTTAGAGATGGAGGAGTTCCAAAAGGCTTTTCTATCTCTGGTTTTAATGATGAGGAAATGGAAGCCAAAAGAAATTGGGTTAATTTTCTGAGATCACATGACTAGTTAGTGTCAAGCTAGGACTAGAAACTATGTGCTCTAGTTCTGATGATCAGATCAGGGGTCTCTCTTCCACCACAGTACAAAGACAGGTCTTGTTTTTATTTTGCCAGGAAAATACATGATAGGATGATAGAAGAGGCCTTCTGCCGGGTAGAACCAGGGATCTGTTTTAGCAATACTAGTTATCATAGAAAACACTATTTAAAATGTGATAGGCATTGTACTAAATGTTTGATGTTCAGTAACCCTTTTAACCTTCATAACAGCTCAATGAATTAGGTAATCTCACCATTTTCATTTTAAAGACAGGGAGGGTGAGGCACAGAGTTTAAGCTGTCAGCCCAAGATCACACAGTAATTGGTAGAGCTGGTCTTTGAAACTCACTCAACTAGGTTATTTAATGTATCTCAGCTATTACTTCACCAAGACAATGAGAAGATTAAACTATATGACCGTCCACTTCTACAAATAGTGTAAGGAATAACATTCTCTGGTTTGTAGCAATTTTCCTAGAAGGCCTCTAATGCTTCTTACCGCTTTGTCCATTTGTATGCACACAAGCACAGGAATGTGAGCAACCTTGGAAAAACCAGAGGGCAATGCAGAAATTGCTGACAGTGGCTTCTCTTCCTGAGAAATCACCTCTATTAAAGGGGTTTGTTTCCATCCTTAATAATATAAATTTTGGAGCACCTCCACATGGCACTGAGGTGTCCTTAAGTGAGCCAAGGCTGGTCCCGGCAGGATATTGATCCTTGGCTGCCTACACAGCTCTGGCCAGTGGGATTTGAGGAAAGGGGACTGGAATTGGGCAAGGGAGGTGTGGACATCACACTTAAAAAAAAAAAAGCTTTCAGGAGATAAAGAACAACCGTGACAAATGCCAAACAAATCGGAACCATCTCAAAGTCTGCAATAGCCATGCTATAAAATCAAATCCTCTGGGAAAGAAGCAGTGTGACATTTATAACTTCAGAACAATGACATCTCCCTAGTTGGTGTTAGTGAAGGCTGCCTACAAGGAATGACAAAGAGAACACGTTCCCTCCCAGCAGGAGGGTCTCTGCCAGGCCTGCTCACTCTGTGACACACACAGCTAACTCAAGTTGGAGAACAAGCTTTCAGAGCCCGGAGGAGATCTGTGCATAGGTTAGCTCTATGAGGAGATTAAAAGGTGGGCACAAGATCCTCTTCTTGATATTCTTATGTGCCGCCACACTCACGTTCTTCCCCAAAATTCAGCTGTGCCTGAGATGGCCCCTGGGTAGAAGCCCAGTACTTACCTGTATTATTAGGAGTCCCTAGGAAATTAAGAGTCAAGTTGTCTTACAGTTAAGAAGTGGTCGGGCACGGTGGATCATGCCTGTAATCCCAGCGCTTTGGGAGGCTGAGGTGGGCCCATCACTTGAGGTCAGGAGTTCAAGACCAGCCTGGCCAACATGGTGAAACCCTGTTTCTACTGAAAATACAACATTAGCCAGGTGTGGTGGGACATGACTGTAATCCCAGCTACTAGGGAGGCTAAGGTGAGAGAATCCCTTGAACCCGAAAGGTGGAGTTGCAGTGAGCTTAGATTGTGCCACTACACTCCAGCCAGGGCAACAGAGCAAGATTCTGTCTGGAAAAAAAAAAAGGGTAGACCACTGACATTTCTGGATTTAACACTTCTGCTTGTATTTATCTGAAAATTACTAGGCAATTATATGGGGTACTTTTGTGATTGGCTGCATGCAAATTTGCCTCGTGGTCATTTGCTGGAGATAAATGTTGGTGTGTAGAAGCAAATAAGCCACAGAGTGAGATAACTGATCAACACTTTCACAACTCACCCCATCACTATCATCCTGGGCACATGATTCTCATGCAATTGTTAGTTCATTATTTATGTGTAAGGAAAAAAATTAGCTGTCTTATGGGAGAAATTTTCAATAGATGTAAAAGGTATACCAAGGTGTACCATGAGGAATCTCAACAAGAGATTCTCAACAGAAGGAAGATCAAAGTCAGAAGCCTGTCCACATTTGAGAAACTGGACATTTACAAAGGTCTAGAGGAACAATGTCTTGTGAATGTCTGATGCCTACTGAAAATAAAATGAATTGCTCTTAGAAAGAATGACTTTATTCTGTGCTTCCAAAAGCCTGATGTTAAGATTTAACTGAAAAGCTTTCACACACACATAAACACACACACACACACACACTCTCTCTCTCTCTCTCTCTCTCTTTCTCTCTCACTTACACCCCAGTGCCCAGCCATGTGAGCAGGATTCACTAGTACACTATGGAGTGGAGCATTCTACCTTTCAACGTGTCTCTGGAGGTGACAGCTGGGGACTGTGCACAGGGTGCAAGCCTACCAGAGTGCACCCCATGGAGAACTCTTCCAGTGACAAAGGATCTAATCCATGTTGCAGTGCTCAGCCCCTAACCCTGGATACTGTATTTATAGAATACATACTTCTCAGCACCTTGAAAAATGATGCAATGCAAGTTCCACGTGCCAGAGATAAATATTAGTGATTGTGCACAAATTGTTCTTTCATTCTGACAACATAGATCTGTACTTTGTCACAGGCCACCTGCATATCTATGATTTTTTTCAGTAGGTAACTTAGAAAGAGGATGTGTGCTTATCTCAAGCTTTAGAAGAAAGTCCCCACTCCCTATCTGCCAAATAGAGAAAAAAAGTCTCATATTTTTATGGATATTAAGATTTTCATCCTATGGAGTGCAAAGTGACTATTATGTGACTTAACCTATTTCCTCTAACAACAATAACTAGTCTGATGGGTCTTACATCCTCAAACATCTAAATATGCACTTTCCCTAGAACTTTATGCACCACTCACATAATAGATATGTGATTATTTTATTTATTTACTATTTGTTTTAAGTATTGTTACACACTGATATGGTCTCATCTAAAAATGACTCAAAAGCAGATCACTTCTTTACAAACAAAACCTAAAATAGAGCATAATCAAGCTTAGCGCATTTTATTTTTATTCTGATGCTGCTCATGTCTTTTGGTGCCTCTATTTTCATGACATTGGCCTGGTCATTAAGAAAGCGCAAGCTGGCCGGGCGCGGTGGCTCACGCCTGTAATCCCAGCACTTTGGGAGGCCAAGGCAGGCAAATCAGGAGGTCAAGAGATCGAGACCATGCTGGCCAACATGGTAAAATCCTGTCTCTATTAAAAAAAAACAAAAACAAAAATTATCCGAGTGTGATGACGCCCACCTATAGTCCCAGCTACTTAGGAGGCTGAGGCAGAAGCATCGCTTAAACCAGGGAGCCTGAGGTTGCAGTGAGCCAAGATCATGCCACTGCACTCCAGCCTGGCGACAGGATGAGACTTCATCCCAAAAAAGAAAAAAAAAAAAAACAATGCTCAAATTCTAAATGGATGCAATTTTTTGTGGAACTATTATCTGACATAATTCTGGACATGTAGTAAAGCATCTATATAAGGCTTCTTGAATCATTGAATGACCAAGCATAAATCTTGATTGTTTCAGCAGGAATGTTCAATTACAGAACTGGGCATTTAAAAATTTAGTCAACATTCATTTGTCAAGTGGCTGCATCTCTTAACCAGGGCATCAGGTCTTTGGAAGCTGGAGCTTATACTATTCTTATGTTACTCATAATCTGCCCAAATGGACTCCATAGCAACCAGAATATTGGATTTAAAACTGCTTTCTATCAAAGCCAATTTCCAATTTCCATAGAACCTTTCAGTTACAAAACCTAAGCTTCTCATTAAAATATCTTTGAAACCTCTTTAACCATTAGGTGAAATTTTGGTTCTAAATCTCTACTTATTCACAGCAGTACAACATTCCCTGAGTTTTCTGACAAATCTCATGTGGATGATGATAATGTTCAAAATACTATCTCTGGCTATATGCTGAGCCAAATGCAACAGCATCTTATTACGTCGCATTTAACATTATAGTGTGTGTATGTGTGTAAAATTCTGAAATCTGTTAGTGAAATTCCTTTCATTTAATGGTAACTGAAAGTCAGGTTGCCTCCGTCACATCTCCTTTGTCTTCTCATCTGGGGAGGAACTCGAGATTCCTCATGAGATCCTAGAGAGCAACCTGAGACAAACAGGGCATGATATGAAATTGCCGGCTGAGGCAGTCATGCTGTGTCACTCACCATTCCGTGAGATGTTTCTGGTGCTGCCAAATCAGCCCCATCTTAAGCCTCTTGAATGACAAACCATCCTGAATTATCTCTAAGTGGTGCAGGATTTTTCTGTCAGCTGGGAGAGACTAGTGACAGTCACTACTTCAACCACCCAATAAGTAGGATTAAAAGGAGTCAAAACCCCAAGCCTTCCCATCTTCACCTACATACCATGCAACACCTTACGACAAAGAGGCAATCAGTTACGGATGAAGTGTAGTAGGAGTTAACCTAACATCACAGGGTGGTGGTTGTATTTTTTTTACAGTGAAAATGTTCAATTAGACATTCATCAAGCACTGCTAAATGCCTTATGACAAGCGCTTTGTGAGGCCCTGGACACTCCAAAATACAGAAGATGTAGTCCCCAACCTTTTCCTCTAGTGCAAGCCACATCCTTTAGTTATTTGTCAGGCGTTCAATGCGGGATGCAGAGAAAACAGCTTTACTCTTCTTTTAGGTGGAGGCAAGATCCATTTGCACAATTGCTTTTACTCTAAATAGAAACTGACCTATAAAAAACAAGATCGCTTGGCATCTTAGGATGATGCATTTATTTGAGAGATCTAGAAGATATTTTTTCAGTGCTCCCATTGTTTAAAAAAAAGTCTGCCATGAAAAATAAAACTTACCATTAGACTAAGCATTTGCATTCTTAATTGGTGGTACTGTCTACAAGCCAAGTATGTTTGGGAAAGGCTATTGTGCCTAGCCTTGTAATTGACCTATGTGAGCTCAACCCGGGTAGGACGGCTCCCAGGGGTGAGCATCTGCAGTAATTCCATGCCCCAGGACAAAAGAAGGTAGGAAGTGAGCGTTTCCAGTAACATAAATGACAACAACACTTGCTCTAGCTACAAAATTTGTGTGCAAGCAACACTGACGTTTTTCCCTGCTACCATGATGAGTAAGCATGTTCTACAATCAGAGGAAAAGAAAAGAACACTGTCACATGGAACGCTGAAACCAAACCAAATCAACCAACCAATAGAAACTCAAGGGGTCAACACATCTATCTCTCGTTCCCAAGATAAATGAAACCTTGAGCATTTCCCGTAAATCACTGATACCCTAACAAAAGCCATTTTACTCCCAGCTTTTCCATTGTGGACATCTGAAAATGTGTCATGGTCTTTGTGGATATGGTAATCACACCAGAAAATTTCTTTTTTGTCTCTATGAACAGACAGACTGCAAACCTGATACATTTGGTAACATTGTGCATGCCGTTTTTAAATACCTGTGCTGTTTTAAATTTGGCTAACTCCCTTATACTTCTAAACGATTTTTTTTCTTTTTCTAAATGCTTTTCACTCTATGTCTTTGTCTTATACTATAAGAAAATCATATATATGTATTTATGTGTATATCGTGTGTATATGTATATATTTAATTAATTTTGAAAGGATGTAGAAGAAAACATAAAATTTTTTACCAATTTGGAGCAGGGAAGCAACTAGTCGGGTGGGGCAAAAGAGGAGGCAAGATTTTTCACACTGGATGGATTTTTGAACCATGAAGCTATATTACCTACTTAAAGCATGAAGATCTCCATTTTAGAGATGAGGAAACTGAGGCAGAGAAAAGTTGAGTAGCTGCCTAGGGCCCGTATCCTGTAAGTGAAGAAACAGGGGAAATTTTTTTTTTTTTTTGAGAGAGAGACTCACTTTGTCACCCAGGCTGGATTGCAGTGGCATGATCTCGGCTCACTGCAGCCTTCCCTAACTGGGTTCAAGTGATTCTCGGGCCTCAGCTTCCCGAGTAGCTGGGATTACAGGCACACACCACCCTGCTCAGCTAATTTTTTTATTTTTAGTAGAGACGGGGTTTCACCATGTTACCAGGCTGGTCTTGAACTTTTGACCTTGTGATTTGCCTGTCTTGGTCAGGGAAGAAATTTAATGACAGAACACATCTATTGGAAAGACCCCGGTGGAGGAATGGGTTGGAAAGCCTGGCAGTGGGGCAAGGAAGACTGCCAGGAAGCAGTGGCCAGAGGACAGGTGATAGGCCCTGGGGATCAGGACTCGGGAGGCACAGATGGAGAACGGGGAATGTAGCTCAGGGAAACTTGAAGGTGACGTAAGCTGGGCTTACGACCACGCTGTCAGGTGAAAGGAAGGAAAAATACAGGGCAATTCCTGGGTCTGTGGATGACAGGGTAGGATGGCAGGCTGCCCAACAGAGGCAGGGAAAAGAAAGCAACAGACAACTTGTGGGATGGAAGGAGGGTGAAGGGATTCATTTGGAAATGTGTTTTAGGTGCTAAGAACATTCAGATGAGGAACCAAGTCCCATTAGGCAACTCTTCAGAGGTACAAGTCAAGGTTCAAAATAAAGACCAAGGAGACCCAAGGTGGTCACCAGGCAAAATGACAAGGTGACCTATGGACCTGAGTTGTCCATGTTGTAGGTGAGCCTGCAGAGGCCCCGAGGTCGCAAGAGGCTTTCCAAAAGTCTAAGGCTAAATGCTAGAGGTGGGGTTCAAGTCCAGGCTGCCCGTCCCCAAGCCCCATCTCTGCCCTTCTCTCCACTCTGCCTCCCACCAGACACTGTAACAGATGATGGTAAGGACACATTTTCTATCAAATGCCACACTATTAAATACAATGGCAGCATTATCACTTCACAAATATTTCTTAACTATTCAGAAGTGTATTTGTCTTTACCGATTGTAGGTACTGAAAATCATCTTCACTCTTTCCTCAGCTCTTCTTCATTGTAGTATGTATATGTGTAAATATTTTGACCCATTTTTTGCCTTTATCTGTAGAAAGCAATATAATCTATAAAGTAAATATATTGGCTATTTTCAGGAAATATTATTTTCCAGAAGGTATGTAAAAATCTGATTCCAAAAATACCACAAGAGTTGGCAGGAAGTTACCAGATAATACCGACAGGAAGCAGAAAGTTCCATGTTAAAGAAGAAGGGCAGGGGAGAGACTTTGACCTGCTGTGATTGGACAGGCAGCCCAGGAGCCATGCAGCTTTCCCCTCCTTGCCAAGTTCCAAGCTCCCACCAGTGTCCAGAAAGTCAGAGGAAAATTTTATTCCAGAAACTCGAACTGTGGGGCCTAAGTGCTCCGTCTTCGGTTTGCTGACTGAAATGTTTCAGTAGAGCCCGTCATCACAGTCATTATGCCTTCCAGCTTAAAATGAATGTAACCAATATTCAGAGTTGATGAATGCGTATGTCTCATGAGTATCTGCCTTCATTTCCTATTGCTGCTGTAACAAACTACCCCAAATTTAGGGACCTAAAGCTCTACAATTTACTTTGCTTGCAGTTCTGTAGGTAACTGTTACCTGACACAGGTCTCACTGGACTAAACCCAAGGTGGCAGCGGGGCTGTGATCCTTCTGCAGGCTCCAGGGAGAATCTGTCTTTTCATCCTTGCCTGCTGCCTGGGGCCACCATATTCCTTGGCTCATGGCCCCATGCATCTATCTCCATAGCATGCCTGTGATTCCCCATTTCTGCCACTCTTGCACTTTTAGGACCATTATGATGACAACACACCCCTATATAATCCAGGATAATCTCTCTGCTTCAAAGTCAGTTGATTCACAACCTTATTTTCATTTGCATCAGAGTCTCCTTTGCTTTATAAGCTAATGTATTCACAGGTTCCAGGCATTAGGATATGAATACAGTTGGGGGGCCCATTATTCTGCCCATCATTCTCTCTTACAAACTTGACTAGCTCATCATACATAATCCAGAAGTGGTATGTTTAGGACATGCTGTGAACTTTTGATTGAAGTACATAAAGAGCATGAATATGAACACAAATTTGAAAGAAGAGGGAGAAGTGTTGACTGTTTTCTTGGACTATGAAAGAATTAAGTTATTTTAATAATTCAAGATATATGCAACATTTAAAAATGGCAGATTAATAAAAGCTAAACTAGGGTCAAGAGGTGTTAGCAAATTCTGGTTATTCTTACAAGAATCAATAGTGTTTAGGAGCAGAGTAGGGATTCCTTGCACATGATGACTCCTTTCTAGTTGGGATTTCTTGTCTACACAGATATCCTTATTCAAAGTTCTACGCTTAAATTCTGAATAGGAGATATCTCCATTGTGGCTTTACAACTTTCTATTTTGATTTAATTAATGAAAGAGTTTAATGCCACTTTCTATGAAATCACAAAGTACAGTTAGATAGAACGTGGGGGGAAATAAAGTATTTTTGCACGCTACTGTGTGTCTGCCCACGAGAAAGAAAAAACTGTCCTGATTCAGGTGTCCACGCTGTCATGATGGTTTTGTAGAAGGGCCAACCTGATGCCCCTACACAATCCGGGATAAGATGCCGGGTCCCTGACCACCTGGTATTATGTTGGAAGTGAGAGGTAAAAACACACAAGGCCTGGAGAAAACATTGTGTCGATGCCCTTCAGTAACCTCGAATTGATGACTTTCATATTGGGTTTGGCATCTACTGTTCAGATTCAATCTTTGCAAAGGGATGAAACCACTGATGGGCATTGTTGCCATTTTACCCACCCTTCCCACCTTCCTCTCTGCAGCGTTCAGTGGCAACAGGCTAGTTAGAAACCACCACTGGCAGAAAGGCTTAAAGAACTATGTCTGCCCAGCACAGAGGTAAGAGAAATAAGATAGATGACTTTTCTAATATTTCAAACTACATAGGAAGACACTAACAAATGGCTAAGAACTATTGAATAAGAAATATGAAAACATTGAGTCATGTCAATATTTTAAAGAACACATGTTAAAAACCTGATTGCTTACTGTTTTAGAATTTAGTATGCAACATGTGTCTAAAAATAAAAATTTAGACAGAAATAGAAAGAATAAGAATTGGACCAGAAAGTATTTTTAAAAGAACACGATTTGAAACAAATAAACCTGTCAACTTCTGAAATGTTCGTCAGGACGTGATCTATTAAATGTGAAGTGGATTTTCCAAAGACCTGCAGTTTTCTAGGACTACTCCACTGGATGGTGGTTAATCAGTTAATGGAACACAGTCAAGCTGGTAGATTCAAAATATTCAGCAGATACACTTGGAGTGAATTGCCATGCCTGCATTTGTAAAATAAAGGCAGAAAGTACTGGTGTTTCTAGCTCATAATGAAGGGATAGAGTCTGACCAGGAAGGAGAAGCTGAGGAGGAAATCTGAAATGTCTCTGAAAGCATAAGGATGAGCTGATAGAATTCTTACCACAATTTTGATAGAAGAGGATACACTGAATAGGCTTCAGAATTAAAAACATGAAGGGAGTGAAAAACCAAAGCAAACAGGTGAAATGAGGCAAGAAAAGGAGACATCTGTTTTTTCCAAGGTGAGGATCAAAATCATTCATTTTGATTAGAGCGACATTTCCAGAGTGACTTACCTGATATGCAAAGCACAGGAACAGAGAAAAGTGCACAGAAGTGGAAACATGGGATGCATTCTAAAATTATTATAAAGTAATAATCCTTCAGCATCTCATGTAATTTAGAATGAAACAAAACAGGATGAAGAATTCAACGGATGATACTGGATTCACTCATTTCCTGCTCTCGAACTTAAAACATCCATTTTGTCACCTATGTCTTTGACGAAAAGCACCACCACACACAAACCAAAGACAGCAAGGAAAATGAAAACCACTCTTCTATTCAAGGGCCCACATGTTCAGAAATGAAGAGAAAAGAAATGTTTGGCCAACAGGAGAGTTCCAGGTTCTGAGAGTGAATGATAAATATTTCACTGGGTTATCATTTAGAACAACAGACTTTCTGTATGATTCTTCCCTTCTTAAACAATGGGTATTATTTTTAAAGATTCTAAGAGTTTCCCAGTTTTCATGGTTGTATTTTATTCTACCATAAAGTCATCTTCTCCCAAAGATACCTATGTTTCTCATAATGAAATGACCAATTTATTAAGGGAGCTGACCCATCAGCTTCATTTCACAGTTAGTTGACCACTCCTTGAAATTCCTGCTTTAAGTGGTTTTCTGGATATCACACTTGCCTGGTTGCCCTACTCCCCTGGCCACTCCTCTGGCTTCTATGCTAGTTCAGCCCCATCTCCTTCATCTCTAAATGCTGGAATCCCCAAAGCTGAATCACTGGGCCTCTTTTCTTTTCAATCATTCCCTTGGGGATCACATCCACTTATATGACTAACACTCATCCGTTTGTTGGTGATTCCCAAAAGTATGTGTCCAATCTGGACACTGTGCTAGTCAGTGCAACACTAATTTCTGTCTCAGATAAACTACTGAATCTCAGTGGTTCTATGCAACAAAAATCCACGTCTTGCTTCCTAAGTCTATCACAATCATTTCTTGTTGGCAGGTGGCTTTGCACCTGGTCTATTTGGGGACCTGGGCTCTTTTCATCATATGGCTCTGCCTTCTCCTTTCGGCAGTCCTCTAAGGACGGGGAAAGAGCCCGGAGCACCATGCTCGTGAGGTCTTCACAGCTGAGCCTGGATGTGACACGTATCACTTGTGCTCACTTTCTGTTGGCTAGACTAACTGCAAGGAGGCCACGACTTACAGTTTAGCCAAAACTCTTGAAAGAAGTATGACAAACATGTCAGTCTTAGTATACTCAAATACAGAACTTACAATAGACCTCTCCAAAAAACTCATCCTTTCCAGAGTCTTCCCCTTCACGTTAAATAACTACTCAGTTCTGCCATTTGCTCAAGCCACCACATCACCCCAATTCAATTGTCTTCCTTCCACATCCCACATCCAGTCCAGTGAGAAATCTGCTGATGCTACCTTCAGAATATACCCAGAATCAGGTCACTTTCTACCACTTTGGCCCCTTCCATCCTGGTCTAAGTTTCCATTCTCTCTCCCTTGAAAGCTTTAAATGTCTTGCCTTCTTGAAGTCTGTTCCCAACATTTAGCCCAAATGAGCCTTTTAAAATCTACATCTGATCATGACCCTGCTCAAAAGTCTCCAATGGCTTCACACATCATTCAAAGTCAAAGACAATCTGTGCTCTGGTCCACCAGATAGCACTGGGTTTGGTCCCATCCTTATCTCCTGCTCTTTACCCCCTGCTCACTCCAGACACATTGACCTTCTTGCTGCCCTTGAACATGCCGTGTGAGATCTGTCTTAGATCCCCCTGCCTGCATATTCCCACATAACCCACAGTTCACTAGCATCATCTTCTCAGTGAGATTTAAAATCCTTCTACCAGCATGCCCAAAATGCCCTGTGCCACTCTCTGCTTTATTTTTTCTTTAGAGCATGTATTATCATCATACATACTATGTGCTTTTCTATTAAGATGTTTCATTCTGTTTCCTTCCATTAGAATGTGAGCTCCAAAGGCAGACACTTTTGTCTATTGTTTGTTTGCTTGTTTTTGCTGCTATATCCACAGTGCCAGCATACTGTATGACACGTGGTAAGTGCTTAACACATATTTTTAAAATGAGCAGATAAAATATTTCCCTTTAAAGACTCAGGAGAGATGACTGTTCCCCCTTCCAACCAGACCGTCTCCTGGTGCTCCATCAGCAGAAAAATGGTGCTGGAACTTCTCTGTAGATTTAGGGTCCAGTTATCCCTCAGGATGATCAGAGTCACTGTGCATCACGGCAAAAGAAAGGAATATACCTTCTACGACCAAATATAATAGATACAGTTGGATTGAACAATTTTTTTATTGCTGACTTAATATTTTTGGGGCCACAGTTCAGGCAACCCCAGCATCATCACTTCCTCCCTCCCCCACCTCATTTGCATGAGAGAGGCAGCCAAATCCATAGGCCTCACTACATGTGTTTCCCTACTCCCATTAAGCTTTCTCAGAGCGACGCCAAAGTCATTTCTGATGATATCACACTTGACTCAGAGTTGCAAAGATATATATGGAGCAAAGGTAGAAAGTATCTGGACTCATTTTATTTGTAGGTGAGTGGTTACTTTTTCTAAGGATAGGTAAGCATTGACATCCTATTTTCCCATAAAACTTCTTGACCTTCAAACACCATATTTTATGAATTTTCAGGTGAAGAAATGAAGATTTTAAGTCACTGAGATTTTAAAATGCCTCTTGGCTGACATGGATTATGACACCAAAAATTGTCAACAACTAGAATTTAGTTTTGTGGATGACTTTTAGTTTGTGACCGTTTTTGAAATATTTAATGATGCTTTGCAAGTTTAGCATAGCCAAAATTTTATATGAACTATTCGGGCAAAAATATCTTATTTGCTGGTACCAATGATTAATGTTTTATAACATTGAAAAAATTAAAAATATATAATTGTCATGAATACTAATGGTGCATAATATGTATGAAGGTCATTACATGGTCAAAGAAAGATCTTAAAATAGCTGGCGTTTTGATTAGCCCTGATTCCCCTTTTGTCTCCCTTCACATAAATTCATTAACACACCTCTAACATGTCATTAGTCTCACATTGAGAGACTCACCAATCAGCACTTTAATTTCCAGTTGAGTTAACTGTGTCTCTGCATTCAAAAAGGAACTATTGGGAGGAACAAGCATACTGAATTTTCATTGTCTTGTGTTCTATGGGACCTGCCCATTCGGCTTCATTTTTGCCAGTGGGGCATAATTTTGTAGATGTTGCCTTTTGATAAGAAATGACCACCTTGCCTCCCAGTTAATTCAAAGGATGGATCCTGAACACAGAGTCTGCAGGACATGGGGAGGAAGGGTGAGGCAGCAAATGAACTTTCAGGAATTTCAAAGCACAGCACACCGCGTTTTGGTATAAAAAGTGGCACTTATCTTCAACCTGAGCTCTGCTGAACGTGTGTGTGTATGTGAACTTTTGTTAGAAGGAATCGGAAAAAACATAAAATAAGAACAATTGGTAATAGTATTATTATACATGGGTTTGATTTGACTTACTCTTGTTCTCTTGGTCTCCTTCCTTCTGTAAACTTAAAACGTGTGGAAAATCACTCAGGCTGTCCTTTCTTCTTTCTTGCTGTCCAGCCATCTCAGGGATAGATCCATGGGCTTTCATTTTGCCCATAAGCACTCCCTCAAGGTAAAAAAAGTTCCTAAACATTTTCTGAAGACCAACAAGCTCAGGACGTTGTGCTTGCAGCAGTGGAGAATACCCAGGTAGACCGTTTCCATCTCTGTCCTCAAGTTGCTTATATTTTAATTTTGGGGGTATTTGCCAGTCAAACAAGAGTGTGAGTTTGTTAGAGGCTGGATCTCTGAACTTATAGGCATCATTTCTTCTCAGGGGTCATCTCACCCTCCCCCCGCCTTGCCCCCCCCTCCCCCCGCCGCCAAACAGCAATGGCTGACAGCATCCCCCTGCCCACTAGGAAAATGAACAAGGGTCAGGCAAAGGGATATGAAGAAAGAGGGGATGGATCTCAACACCTATAGAATGCAGGAAAGGTATTATGGGGTAGCGGGGGGCGGGAGGGCGAGAGACGACACCTGCGTGCTGGTCCAGGCCAGTGGTGCTCGGAGCAAGCTTGGGTTGTGATCTGCTGAGAAGGTGTTCTTAACGTGGGTCACAGATAAGGGCAAAAGAGCCTTCTGAAGCAGGTGTGTACATGTGTGCGAGGGGTGTGTTTTTGCATATATTTCTATAACTGCTTCTATACTAGCATATGCACACAGGCATTAATGAGCACTTCTAAGTATGTTTTCCCATTCTATTTTAAAGTGCACACATGATCATTATTGGTACTAATTAACATTCTTTATATAATATTTATTTATTTTTATTCACTTATTTTTTGAGACAGAGTCTCACTCTGTCACCCAGGCTGGAGTGCAGTGTCATGATCTCAGCTCATTGCAACCTCTGCCTCTCAAGTTCAAGCAATTCTCCTGCCTCCGCCTACCAAGTAGCTGGGATTACAGGCACCCACCATCATGTCCAGCTAATTTTTGTAGAGATAAGTTTTCATCACGTTGGCCAGGCTGGTCTAGAACTCCTGGCCTCGGGTGATCCACCCACCTCGGCCTCCCAAAGTTCTGGGATTATAGGTGTAAGCCACCACGGCCTTCTAACATTTATAATTATTTAAAATAATGCAAATTATATAACATGATTATGTGAGCTATGGAACCAAAAGACACAGAGTCCATAGGAATAAATTGGGAATATTTAGAAGCCTACATTGAAGTGAAATTCTATTTGGAACAATGCAGCTCACCTACAAAACTGGAGCTGCCCTTTTTGCCATTTACTTGCTTCTGTGTTTTCTCTGTTTCAGGTCCACAAGGGCCTCATCCTCTCTTCCTGAAGCCCTTACCTAAATGTGATCTATTTTAATAGAAGGATCTGAAAGTCACTCGCACTTAAAAGCAAGTAGCTAATAATAAGTAAAGGTCTTCTCTTTCCAGGGTTAACTTCGTGTTAACAGAGATCAGAGCTTTAAGTTTAAAGAATTAAGCTTTAGATGTCCCAGCAGGTATGTGTATATAACAGGAGGGGGGTGGATTTATTTTAGGGAGAGAGACATTCTACTGTTACTGAAATTATAACATAAAGAATCTCACCTCATGACAGGCAAGGCCAAGACTAGAAATGTACATGAACTCTGACCCTTCTGTGAATGGTGACATTAATAAAAAATGTAAAGCATTTTACAATATTACGTATTTGTATAATATGTATTTCATAACATTTTAAGCTATTATATTTTTAAGATTATGCCCCACGTATAGGTTCAGGGAGACATACTGTTAAGTTCAGATATTCTACAAAGTACAGCTAAGAATAACTATTTCATATGTGAATACAGAACACAGTTTTTTTAATTAGAAAAAAGAACTTAGTATAGATTTTGGACATATCTAACCAAGTAGTTTAAATATTAAAAGGGTATAAGTAGTTCAATTTCACACAGTAATACCCTAAATTGTACTACTGAGACCACAAAACTGAATATGCTTTCTGTGTGCCTACCTTGTTTTCAAGGAGGGACTTTCAACTACAGTGGAAAGAACAGGGATTTTGGAACCCTGGCGTTAAAAATAATAATCATTAACAACAATATCATTTATTCAATGACCAGTACGCACCAAGCTTTGAGTAAAGCACTTAGATACATTGTCTTATTTAATCCTCATAACAGTTTCATACAAAAGATATTATTTCATTTTGCAAATGAAGAAGTTGTAGTCCTTCTTCATTTGCAAATGAATTTGAGAAACCCAGTTCATTCAGTTACAAGTGGTGCAGGAGACAGTAACATTTAGGTCTATTTGATGCCAAAGATCAGTAGTCTTCACCATTAACTGACTTATTTTAAAAGGCACTTGTTGCTGCTTCTCTGCACAGTGCTGGACAGGGCTGGATGCCAAGGACACAGAGACAAAATAAGGTGCGGGTTGTATCCTTGAAGCCCTTAAAGCCTCTCGGGGGCACTCCGGTGTAGACTCTAAGGGATGACAGCAGACAGTGATGAACATCATGAGAAGACAATGAACAAGGTTCTCCAAGAGTGGAGAGGAAAAGACTCACAGCCAGACATGGAGTTAGGTTAGGAAGGGCCTCCTGGTGAAGGTGGTACTCAAGGTGAGCTTTGAAAGACAGGTAGGAATTATTTAGAATCTCTAGGAATTATTTAGACAAGGATGACCAATAGATAAGGGTGAGATCATGAACACACTTCTATCTAAAGCCTTTAAACAATATGGCACCACTAGTTCTTCTACAAATCAAAGACCCATGCTGGTAGCAAGCAGAGACTGCAGAGAATGCACAGGCCGGATTGTGAAAGAGCTGATCAAAATCACATGAAACACCAGGGGACTTTAAAGAGGAGCTGACAGAAATGCACTGGTTTTTAAGACCTCAGATACTTAACTTTGCTAAGTATACTTTTGTCACCTGTGAAGTGGAGAAAAGGGCTTAGTGATGATTGTATGTGTAGTAAGTGGCCACGGGTGGCACCTGCCTGGAGGAATTGCTCAGTGACCAGTAGGTGGGTTCCAAGTAGTTCTAAACACTGTCCAAGTTTTAACTTATCAGATCCCCACTTTGGCGTTAGGAAGTTGGTACTGCTACTGGTCCACATCTAATAAATGCGGACAACATGTCTAGGACTGGACAGCCAGCGGCGGTAGTGGGAGGTCTTGAGCACTGCTCATCCTGCCCTTTTCTGCCTTTCCATGGGAACATCGCACACTGGGGTCTGTTGGGGACTGGGGGGCTAGAGGAGGGATAGCAAGGGGTGGGGAGATTGGGGAGGAATAACATTAGGAGAAATACCTAATGTAGGTGACGGGGGGATAGAGGCAGCAAACCATCATGGAATGTGAATACCTATGTAACAATCCTGCAGGATCTGCACATGTACCCCAAAGCTTAAAGTACAATAAAAAAAAAAAGTTTGTGAATTTAAAGACTTCTACCAAAAAAAAAGAATAAAATACCTGGAAATATAGCTAACCAGGGAAGTGCAATCTCTCTACAATGAGAATTATAAAATACTGCTCCAAAAAATCAGAGATGGCTCAAACAAATGGAAAACATGCAATGCTCATGAATAGGAGGAATCAATCTTGTTAAATGGCCATACTGCCTAAAGCAACCTAGAGATTCCATGCTATTCCTATCAAACTACCAACGGTACTCTTCATAGAAGCAGAAAAAATATTTTAAAATTCATATGAAACCAAAAAAGAGCCAGAATAGCCAAAGCAATCCTAAGCATAACAAACAAAGCTGGAGACACCACATTACCTGACTTTGACATATACTACAAGGCTACAGTAACTAAAACAGCATGGACTTGTACAAAAACAGACACACAGACCAATAGAACAGAACAGAGAGCTAAGAAATAATGCCACACAGGTACAACCACCTGATCTTCGACAAAGTCAACAAAAACAAGCAATGTGGAAAGGTAAACGGTGCTGGAGTAACTGGCTAGCCATATGCAGAAGATCAAAGCTGAATCCCTTCCTTATACCATATACAAAAATCAACTCCAGGTTCATTAAATATTTAAATGTATAACACAGAACTATAAAAACCCTAGAAAATAGCCTAGAAAGCACCATTCTGGACATAAGGCATAGCAAAGATTTCATGACAAAATTGCCAAAAGCAATTGCAACAAAAACAAAACACAACAAATGGAACCTAATTAAACTAATTAAACATAAAGAGCTTCTGCACAGCCAAAAAAAAATAGAAAGAAAGAAAGGAAAAGATAAAACTATTAACAGAGTAAACAGACAACCTATAGAACGAAGAAAATATTTGCAAACTCTGCATCCAGCAAAGGTCTAATATCCAGAATTTAAAAGAAACTTAAACTAATCAACAAGCATAAAAAGTGGGCAAAGGCGTGAAAAGCCACTTTTCAGAAGAAGACACAGACACCTCAACAAACATTTAAAAATCCTCAACATCACTAATCTTTAGAGAAATGCAAATCAAAATCACCATGGGATACCATCTCACACTAGTCAGAATGGCTACTAAAAAGTCAAAAAATATCAGATGCTGGCAAGGCTGCAGAAAAAAAGGAAACGCTTATACACTGCTGGTGTGGAGGTCAGACACTGTGGAGAGCAGCTTGCTGATTTCTCAAAGAACTTAAAACAGAATTACCATTCAACCCAGCAATCTCATTACCAGGTAGATTCCCAAAGAAATATAAATCATTCTACCATAAAGACACATGCACACATATGTTCATGACATTGCTATTCACAATAGCAAAGACATGAAATCAACCTAAATGCCCATCAACAGTGGACTGGATAAAGAAAATGGACATAGACACCAGGCAATACTACACAGCCATAAAAAAAGAGATCATGAACTTTGCAGAAACATGGATGGGACTGGAGGCCATTATCCTATGCAAACCAATGCAGGAACAGAAAACCAAATACAGCCAGTGCTCGACTTACAAACAAGGTCGGGACCGCGGACCGGTCGTAACACGATTTGGTCGTAAGTTGAGTAGGCTATATGTACAGTTGAAATGGTGCACGCGGAGATGGTAGTGCTGCCGGAAGCTGGTCCGCACTGTCCTACGCCGCTGGGCAACGTTTGGACTGCCAGACGTGGAGCAGTCGTGGCTAGCGATTGTGGTCGTAAAGTCGAATGGTCGTTAAGTTGCATCATTCGACTTTATGACCACAATCGCTAGCCACGACTGCTCCGCTGTAGATTTTTGGAAACACTACATTTTGATGTGTATCAAGAATATCGCTACCGCCTGGGAGGCTGTGACCACAAAGTGCATGAATGGCATCTGGAAAAATTGTGTTAAGCGCTCTGTTAATGATTTTGACGAATTTGACAGTGAACATGAACTTGAAACGATTTGGGGAAAAAATAGTAAAACTCGCTAAAGGCCTTTCTTTGGAGTGTGAAATGGAAGATGTCGAAGAGTTGCTAGACAAAGAATCCGGAGAACTTACAATGAAGAGCTAATCGGACTGGAAGAAGAAAGAGTGGTGGAAGAAGAAAGAAGAGAAGCAGAGAAAGAAGAGGAGAAGCCAGAAAGAAAGTTCACCACTAAGGGAATATCAGATGGTTTATCTTTACTGAATAAACCTCTTATACATTTCGAAGCAATGGACCCAAACATGGAACGATTTGCAAGGATTGAACGGATGGCGCACGAATGTGTTTCCTCCGTATCATGAAATTTATGAAGAAAAAAAGAAACATACAATTCAGAGAAAGCTCATCATGTTTATGAAAAACCCAATTCCGGTAACCCCAACTGCTGCCTCAGATGACGACATCAACGATCCGCAGCCAAGCACCAGCGGCCAATAAAATGTTTCGTACATGTTTATATATTTTGATATGTTTTGCAATTGGGAAAATGTTTCCTATGGTATTTGTTACACCTGTATTTTGTATTTTCTTATGCACCTGTATTTTGTAATTTTGTATGTTTTGCAAATATTAAACCAGTTGTACTGGTAATGCAGTGTTTTACTTAAACCTGACGAATGTAAAAATAAGAAACAAAATGTTGTAGAGATGATACAAATGGCATTAAAATGAACAAAGAAAATTATGATCTATAACAATAATGAAAGAAAATTATGAGAAAATATGACATAAAGATTTTTATAACATCATTTCACAGTACTGTACATATAGCCTACTCAACTTACGACCAAATCGTGTTACAACCGGTCTGTCGGAACCAATAGTGGTCGTAAGTCGAGCACTAGCTGTACTGCATGTTCTCACTTACAAGTGGGAGCTAAACACTGAGTACATATGAACACAAGGAAGGGAACAACAGACTTTGGGGCCTACTTGAGGGTGGAGGTTGGGAAGAGGGAGAGAATAAAAATTACCTAGCAGGTACTATGCTTACTACCTGGGTGATGAAATCATCTGTATGTCCAAACCCCATGACATGCAATTTACCTATGCCACAAACCTGCACATGTGCCCTTGAACCTAAAACAAAAGTTTTTTAAAAAGGCAAAATTCTTTTAAAAAAAAATAGTATTTCTAAAAACGTTTAGAGGTATTACAAGCTTTTCTCATCTTGCAGAAGATAAGCACACATTAAGAGTTGAAATAATGTTCTAAATAACTAAAACAGACCACATCTCCCTGTCATCAAGTTATTTAGTGTTATCTAGATGGCGCTATATCTCTTTATCATAATTTCTTTATTCTTAAGAAAAAGAGATTCCTTCAATACACATTATTCCAATTTTACAATGACTGAATAGGTTCCACTTCTAAGCTTCCTCCACTTCTATTTTTAAGCCTATTCAGAAGTGTCTCTATAAATAATGTAAGACACAATCAGTGTTAGTCAACAGATATTTAAAAATCAGTAAGGTTGGTGACTTGCCTTAAGTCAGACACGACGGTGGTGGTTTGTTCTGGAATTCCATAGGACAACTGGGTCATGGAAAGTTGCTATAGAAGCTTTCACAGCAGAGACTAACATACAGCATTAACCTTCAAACACAAAAGTAATTATGTACATATTCACAGAGCACCAATCCGTAAGACAAGGTGCTGTTCCTCTGTGAAAGTTTGCTTTATATTTTATGGATTGTTACACATTCTGGATACCTGTTTCATCCCATTGTTAACAATCTTCTCAGAGACTGGTTTATGCAGAAAGTTTGCGGGAACATGTTGTAGGTGTAGACTTCCTACAGGTGAAGCTTACATGCTGGCCTAGGGGGCATGTCACAGGATTTTGGCTCCCTGAACTCTTATGACATACATCCCTTTTCCCATCTTTAAATTTTAAAAACTTTTTAACTTTTATTAAACTTTAAATTTACTTTTTAAAATGAAATAGCATCAAGAAATTCACAATGGGAAAATAACCAAGACTACACTCCATTCTTTTCTAGTTTGGATGCCCAATCCCACACCCCAAGCACCTTTAGCCCTTTTTAGGCATTTCTTCAGTGATCTCCAAACTCTTTATGTTTTTATCAGTTGTCTTAGGAATCTTAGACACAATTACAGAATTAAGTACCTTTTAGTGAACACCTGTTACAAAGGCAAGGATCTGACTTTCACACCCCATCCCACTCGCCTATGCCCCGCTTCGCCATCTTACACAGGGACTTTGGGCACAGCATTTGACGTTCAGCGCACTATTGATTGCAAATCCTTAAGAATCTTTACAGGATCATTTGGATTCAAAATTATCCCAAATTTTCATGTTTTTTTCCTTACATATCTATTGCTTTCTCTCCGAGTGTTCCAACAGATCTGCCAAATGCCGAGCAAGACTTTTTTCCCCCACAAATATACAGAAATAATATTACTAAAAACTACTAAAGTGCTTAGTATTGTTTCCCTGTGGAAGCTCTTCTCCCACAGTCACAATTCCCAGCTCCCATCAACACTATCTCCTCCTAAAGGCCACCTTCCTGTGTTTGAAGCAGTTTCTTGTATCTCATGTGCCTTACTCATTCTCAGTTAAATTCTTCATTTGGCTGAATCACATTCTCTAGCAGCTTCTCAAGATAGGTTCCTGAGTGGCAATTTTTGTGTGTGAGTTCTTGCATGTCTGAAAGTGTCTTTATTCTGATCTTATGCTTGATGGATAAATTGGCTAAATATAGAATGTCATATTGAAAATCATATTCCTCTGAGAATTTCGGAATAATCTCTGCTGTTTCCTGTTAGCTACTGTTGATGCCAGGGTTGAAAGCTATTCACTGTGGGTGGCTCATGTTTCCTTAACACTTGTATTTACTCTTTGTCCCTGATATTCTGGTATTTGACAGTGATTCGGGTGGATATATATATTCTTGCTTTGCTTATTAGATTGGGTGTTTCATGGTCCCTTTTAATTTAGAACTTTAGATTATTTTTTATCTTTTTGTTCTACTTTCTAGGATATTCATTGACTTCTTCCAAACCCTCAACTTCTTTTTTTTTACATTTCTATCTTATTTTAAATTCCCAAGAGCACTTTATTATTTTCTGATGTTTCTGTTTTTACAACATCGTGTTGTTTTATATGATATACAATACCTTTTAAAATGTCTATTTAGTTTGAAATCTTTCTTGTACTCCCTTATTATGTTACCTCTAAAAATTCTTTTATTTTTAAATTTGTTCTGGTCTGTTCTTCACATTGAGGATGTTCTTCCACCATCTGGTCATCCTTAGCTGTCTGCTACCATTGAAGAGTATGTAGCTGCATTTTCACCAGGGTTGTTCATTTTCTTCTGAAAAGAATAAGGGGTGTATGGCTGGCTGCAGCTCTCTGGGAGCAGCGAAGTGGGAAGAGGGCCAGGGATCTTGGAGATCAGCATGCAGCATTACATTAAATGTGTTTTCAGACTGACACCTCAAACTCTACTCTTCTTTGGACTCATGTCCAAAGCCTCTGAAGCAAGTTCTCTAGAGAATCAGTTTCCAGTCGGCAGAAAGAGTGAAGAAGAGAAGTCACCTGTTTTCCTGGGATGGAGGAAAGAGCTCCCTGAACTGCTACAAAGACCCATGTGTCCATTCTGCCGTGTTTATACTGATGTTCTCTGATTTGGTCCTCACATTGTACACCAGCAATATTTTATGGGCCGTGTGAATATAAATTTTATAATGATCCTTCCCAGTCAATACATACTCCCAAATCTCTATTTAATTGACTTATTTCTCTCCTCAATAAACAAGCTGCTTTTAATTAATTATAACCACTTTCTATTAACACGTTTTAACTGAGTTTAGGCTATTCGCAGCTGCTAATGACCTAATGATGGGAATGAGCTTCTGATCTCTACTAAAGTGCAGAGTTGTGATAAAAGGTCTCTGGCTCCAGTACATATATCTCCCTGGAAAGCTTTTCAGAGGATTTTGCCCAGTACCAAGAATATGCAAAAGATTCTGTGAAGTCTGAAGCCCAGGAAAGGCAAATGGGTGCAGTTTAATCATCTCCTATCCAACATTGGACATGGTTTGGTGGAATCTGGTATCTGATGTCACTGTCACTAAGTACATTTTTCTGGGGAATATTTAATTTTTAAAAACTAAGTAAAAGTAGAAAATTAAATTTAAATAAGAAATGTTCTCTAAATATTTAAGAATATCAACTTTTGCCAGGCTTCAAGTTTGTAAAATATATGACAGATATTATATGGAAAGAATCACAACACAAGAATAATGTGAGCCTTTTTCTTCTTTTTCTCTTTCTTTTTTTTTTTTTTTTTTTTTTTTGAGACAGAGTCTTGCTCTGTCACCCAGGCTGGAGTGCAGTGGTACGATCTTGGCTCACTGCAACCTTCACCTCTTGCATTCAGGCGATTCTCAGCCTCCCGAGTAGCTGGGACTAGAGGCACACACCACTGCGCCAAGCTAATTTTTGTATTTTTAGTAGAAATGAGATTTCACTATGTTGTCCAGGCTTGTCTCAAACTCCTGACCTCATGATCTGCCCGCCTCAGCCTCCCAAAGTGCTGGGATTACAGGCATGAGCTATCGCACCCAGCGGTGTTCCTTTTTCAAACAGCTTTCTCAAAATTTTATTTGTATAAAGGCTCAAAAACTATAATTTGAATTGTCATATACAGCATAACATTATTCAACTTTTTAAGGATTACAATAAAACATCCCCTGAAATAATTACTGAATTAGTAACATATTCTGAAAACTGATTTGCAATCCAAGAATCTGTTAAGATCAGAAATGCTACAAGAAACGCTACTAATCCTCCCTATGTATATAGGGAGAGAAATTCAATCTTCTTTCCTGTCATTAAGAGCCCTAAATGCAATCAATGGGCCATATACTCTCTAATCTGTGCCTGGAGCTGAAAGAAATGTCAATAGAAACTGTGTAGGAAGATCAAGGACAATGAGTTTATCAATGTGTTTACTCTTCCTGGGAATACATTCTCATCAAAAGTATACTCTAAGCCAACATGCTTTGTCGATTCCCTCCTATCTTTGATTTGCCTGTATGTCTAATATCTTCATGCATTAACAAGCCTGGCTTTCTGTTTTCCAAGTGGATTTGCATAGTATCAAGGAAGCATGAACTATCGGCTAGTGGCAGAGGAAATCTTTGATTTGTCTGTACCAAGCACTTGATTTCTGTCTCCATGCCCAGGAGAGTATTAGCACAGGGCACTTTACAGTTAGGTAAGATTTGCCATCAAAATAAGCCTTTCAAAGAGAAGGGAACTCTTCTTAATCCAAACATGATACTTTTGTATTGGAATTCTTAAGGAATATTCTCAGGGTTCCTCGTGTATCATAAGTATGAAGAAATAGGTGATTCAACCTATGCCACATTGATTTTATTTTTATCATTCCAGGGGACATATACCTGTGAAGGTAGTGCTCCTAGAAACAGCAATGCTAATTTCCTCCTGTTCTTTTCTTTGGTAGGCTGAAGTATTGGTGTGTATGTTCCTTGAAGGTCACAAGGTCATGGAATAGTCTTTGAATACTTTATTTCATTGAGAGTTCAATGCTTTGACAAATAACTAATTCATTCTCTCTTATATCTTCCCTCAGGAGGAAAACTAGAAGGTGAAAACACCAAAAAATGTCTATTTTTTTTTATGTTTGCTCAGGCAAAAGCTTTTCTATAATTCACTTGGGACCAAGAATTGTTTGTAAGTTGAGTAAACACAAGTAACTCATCCAATTTTAAAATTGGGAGGCCCTTAAAAGATCACCTTGATGCTAGAGCGTGTGTGTGGCAATTATGGTGATCTCTAGTGTGGACCTTGAGTCTTGATCATTCCCAAACAAGGAAGTACACTAAGGTCAAACCAGTGTGAGCCTGGATGCTCTTGAGGGAGCTCCGGAAAGAACAAGTCCAGTGACATCCCCTGGAATAGAAGCTATGGCCACTAGTGCTTCACCATTTTAACCCTAAAGCCCTGGGTTCATACTATAAAGAACAGGTACCAGACTTCAAGTCAGACCCTAGAGCCACACTGCATCTTTTAATGCTCATACTTCACAGGTGAGTAATTGAGGCAGTAGCCATGAAGTAACTTGTCTAGGCTCAAATTTAGTTAAGGGATGAGCTGAAACTGGATTTCATTGTCTCAGTCCAAAACGTTATATGATCTCCTATTTCCTGAATACCGAAATGACTGAACTGTATTAGGGCAAAACAAATCAGTTGATTTTTTCCCTTTATGTTTTAATCAGTTATCTTGGTGTTTCCAGCTTCACAAAGCATTAGTATTATCAACTTTGTTCATTTTTTGTTTGGATGACTACCATTGCTAGATTTGGTATATAATTTAAATTACAGGAAAGTTGGAAAGAATCAATTAAAAGGTGGTTTGCTTTTTATTATAAGAATTAATAATTTGGAATGTAAATCACTGACCATCCATTTATCATTCCTTGAAGGCAAAAAAAAAAAATTTATAACCTGTGTTTTATTTTCCTAATTTTTACCTCATTAAAGGTTCTGTATGAAACCTGCCAATTTTCTGTAAAGGAAAGATATATGGAACATAATGAACATGTTATTGGATTTCAAATCAGGCCTTCAAACTCTCTGGAGAATCCTTTAAAATTACATAGAGTCTATAACCTAACTTTAAACACTATGGATGTATAAAGATAACAAAACTATCAAAGCTCGTCCCTCATTAACCTCTGGTGAACCTGTGATCTGAGGCCGGTTTCATAAGCATAGTTCACGTTAAAGGCACCTTATTTTGCTGGTATTCCCTTTTCTTTGGAAGTTTTCTGGGTAAAGTTAATTTCAAAACTACTTCTCTTCTATTGGAAGGGTGGAAATTTTTTTCATTTAAGTAGATTTTGCTGCTCTTAGAAAACTGAGATAAGATGGATAATTTGCCATTACAAATCAGAAGCCTTAAAAATCTTCATATTTTCACCCAGCAATTACATTTCTGATAATTTAAATAAATAAAAATACCATCAAAGAGTTACTCGCAAGATTCTTCATTGTATTTTGACAGTGAAGATCGTGACGATGATAGGGAAATGGCTAAATTGGTTAAATAAATTATGGTAAATTAGCTCACTGGAAAATTAATAAGGCATTAAAATAATGTTTTTGAGAACTATTTAATGATATGAGGATAATGAAGTGTTAGTGAAAAGAGTAGGGTGCAAATCGTTTACAGCTTGATTCCAATTCTATAGACCTCTCTCTGTCTCTGCATTTCAATAGAAGCACACAAAAATACTGATAGTGAGGGGAGGGCATACAGCAATTTAAAATTTCTTTTTTCATCCCTTTCTAGATTTTTTCATGCTCACAAGAAATATGTACTATTTTTATATTTTAAAAAACAATACCTAAATGTTTCTTAAGTACACTCTATCATAATTACGATTTTTTTTGTCATATAGCTAGATATCTGTGCTAGGAATGCAGCATAACGCCTGCATTTTTATGTGCAGCTTATTCACTGATCGTTTTGTAGTCATGTCATGTATGAGACAATGAGGAGAGACAGAAGTTTGCGGTACAATTGGCAGCATGCCTTTTGCTTCCGATGAAGTTAAGGATAGAAATTCACCTCGCATTCCTGTTGTTTTTCCCTTACCCTCAGCTTCTTTTACTGTCAGATCTGGTGTTAGATCAGATAATTGTTAAGGTCAGACCATGTCCTGTGAAGTTTGCTTTGCAGGCCAGAAATGAAGATATAAATTCTAGATTTAACAAGATAGCAGTGCTATTCTTGTTCTTTAAATATTCATATGTTGCTAATATTGCCTTAGCCATCTGGAGATGATTTGGGGTGTGCACTACCTATAACTTGAGAGATGATAGATAAAAGACAATCTTGCACTGACAAAGAGTACTAATATTCTGCTGTTATTCAACTTCCTTTAAATACTGAGTGCAAGCTGAGTAATTGCCAAAATTAGAGATGGCTTTCCAACCAATCGTAGCTTGGCTAAAGCATCTGCTTCTTAAAGAGGTTAGATGGAATGGTGCAGGGAGAAATGTTAGCTGTCTTACTGACATAAATGTAGACAAATGTGTTCCTTCACTCTCCATTCTTCCATCCATGCCTTCTCTTTTTCCAGCAGAGACTGTTGGCACTACCGTGCACCTGCATTGTGGAGACCACCGTGGGAAAGACACCATCATCTACCCATGGAGCTTGAACTTTACTGGGGTATAAAAACACACAAATGGCTGTGACATGTGATAAAACGTTATGTAAGAGATACTTAGAAAGGGTTATGTATGTACACACACACACACACACACACACACGCTCACAAGTTGGTAACACCTGAACTGGATTTTCCAGGGTGAGGAAGAGTTGCTGAATAGAATAAGGGAAGAAGGACAGGCAGGTGCACTTACAGGGAGCGAGGGCCATGGCAGGGTTGCGGAGGTGGGCTGAGGAACAGGAGAGTTACAAAGGGTCCTGCATGACTTGCTAAGAATGAGTGATATCTTTACAAAGACTGTACCATGATTATTGCATGCTCAAATTATATTTTATCTACAGAGTCTGGAATAGCTAAATCTAACCCTCTGCTAACAACTTTCTTCCTCCTACTTTCTTCTTTAGCAACCCATATACTAAAACATACCAGCATCAGCCTGCAATAAATCTGCTGTGTTTTACTTATAAGCACAGATTTTAATGTAAACTGAACCAAAACAAGAAGAGAAAAAAAAAATGGCACAGAAACGCAGTCACAGTTACCTAGCAATGTTCGGTGTTTAAGCTATTGCTCTGTTTAACTTGAAGACCCAGTTATGTAGATCAACAGCAACCTAAGTAAATAACCCATGAAACGGTGTTTATATAACCTTAGAGCAGTGATGCATAATCCGGGTAATACTGTCCCACTTTTACAGATGAAAAATGGAGGCTTTAGGTTGATTTGTCTGGATGACATATCTAGGAGGAGAATGGCCAGTACTTGGATCTAAATCTTTGAGCTTGAAGAGCAGGTTTTCCCCCTGCACCACGGTGCACCTTTGAAGGCAAGCCTTTCCAACATAAATAATGGGTCAATATGGTTTCCCCTTGTATGGATTGGTTATCCATAAATAGCCAAGGCCCTCACTATGAGTTTTGATGGGCAAGTTTCCTTAGCCCCAGCACCACAGGCTGCTAGGAAAGGTGCTCAAGAGGCACGTCTTAAGGCAGCACCTGCTTCTGCAATAGGTAGCAAACAACTAGACTCAAATGCAGCAGCAAGTTTTTTCCTGATCCCAGCCTGCTGGCCGCTACCCAACTATGGGCTCAGCTAAGCTATAAATACTCCAAAGGGCAGAGCTTGGGGCATCTTCTGAAACACTTTTCCCGTTCAACAACCATTCTAAGAACGATCACCCTGTTAGTTATCAAAAACCATCCCTGTGTTGCCAAGAAACCCTGATGAACATTATGTAATGTCTAAATTTAAACTTTTTCTCGATGCCAAAGGCTCCCCACCACCTCATCCAGGCCCATGTCTTTTCTTTCCTTTCTCTTGCTCTCCTCCTTGTGTGTTAAGCCTTCCAAATGCATCATCCCCTGCTCCTATCCCCACCTCGACCTCCCTTCAGATTCTCCTATGTCACAGCGTAAGACAGCTCGAGTATTACATTTTTTCTTGTTCCCTAGCACCTGGAAAAAGGGAGTCTAATTGAAAGAGAGAACTAGTTGACCTAACTACGTGATAAAAACAATTAGTTGGATAATCCAGGGGGCAATCAGAACACCTGGATAGGTCAAGCAAGTTATAAAGAAGCCATAGACTCTCGAATGGCATAAACATAGCCAGCAGCTCTGCTTACCCAACGCTCAAACCAAGTTATGCTGCCCATTATCCAAACACATTCATGACAAACTTGTTTCTAGGCAAAGATTAAATAGGACTATACCTTGTAAGTAAAGAAAAAAAGTAAATGTGTTTCCTGAGCAGCATTTCTTCAATGTCGCCTAATTAAGACATGGGTGCACTTGGCTTAGTTGTACTTTTGTCTTCAACAACACCTTCATCCTCAAGACTTTAATAATTCATAGTGGGGGAGCACCTCAGTATGAAGAGAAGTCCATTCCCTGCTAAGGATGCTTTCTGTGACAGAGCCAAGGAAGTCTGCAGTCTAGCTCTGAGAAATAAAACACCATCAACGTAATAGATGCACCAAATTTTAATTTCCACTTGAGCTAATTGACCACTTCATAGGTTTAGAGTTGGTTCTTAATTGTTCAAGGAAATAAAGAAAATTCTTTAATTGTTTCAAAGACAAGTAATAAATTATAATCCCAAAGGAAATTAAATCAGATAGAATATAACATGGTTTGTGGGGGAAAATAGAGGCCAGAATTTAAGTACCTTATGCTCTCACATGTATTTTACATTATTTGACCTGATAATATATCAATGACTGAAAAGGAAAAGCTCCTCATCGCATTCTAGGTCTGAACATGAGACACAGTCCTCAACAAGGAGATTGGATTGGATTGTCATTTACTGGTCAACCTAACTATGGTATGTTTATATATATATGTATATATATATACATACACACACACATACACACACACATAGTTATATAATTATATATGTATATAATATATATATTATATATTATATATAATTTTATGTTTTTTGAGACGGGGTCTTGCTCTGTCACTCAGGCTGGAGTGCAATGGTGCGATCTCGGATCACTGCAACCTCCACCTGCTGGGTTCAAGCAATTCTTGTGCCTCAGCCTCCCAAGTAGTTGGGACTACAAGGATGCCCCACCACACACAGCTAATTTTTGTATTTTTAGTAGAGACAGGGTTTCACCACGTTGTCCAGGATGGAGCTAGGTAATTTTTAAGAAAAGGAAGCTATACGCCTTTGTGAAATGTTTCCCTCTTAAAATTCAGATATCAGAGCTCTGTATTTATAGAACCACTTGAGCACTCAGTGTTCATGCATTAATGCTGTAATATGGACCAGTGCATCTGTAATTCAACCCCATTTCCTTTTTTTTACAGGCTAGAGAAATGAGGAATGAGGAACCAAGGCCACCAGAGGTCCCAGCCCCTGTCCCCACTGAGAGTCCAAGAGTCCTATCCCCCAAAGACAGAGACAGCTATGGATCCATAAAGAACAAAGGCTCACAGATGTCATAGCCTTCTTTTTCTTGGTTTATGTCATTCATTTGGTTACATTTTTCTCTTTGGGCACAATGTCATATTTTTGACAGACAATCATAAAATGAACAAAATAGGCGCACACAATCAAAGCTCCAAAGATGAGATTTTACATCATTGGTAATTTATGCGCCAGCCATTACATGCATCCATTCATAGAGATTCTCCTCAAATCTCGAAACCAGTGCTCTCACACACACTACACTTCAAGCCAAAGAGACAGATTCAGAGGCAAAGGGACAAGCGGGCGACAACCCCCTTACCTCTTCAGGCAGGAACTCCCTGGCCAGGAGGCAGGGAGGCCCCTCACTCTGACCACAGCCTCCAGGTCACGCACAGGCCAGGCTCTGCTCAGGATGTGCTGGAAATGATTGAGTTTGTCATTTAAGAGTTTGGAGAATCTGAAAATCATGTAAACTAGAATCCAAATAATGAGGTTTGGCACAAAATAGTTTGTGCCTGATAATTAAAAGACATAATTACTGAAAGAGGTTATTAGCTCTCTTCCCTAAGTGGCTTTAAAAACAGGAGAGACATTCCTCTCTTCAGTGTGATTTCAGCATTCTCAGCTCACTCTTGAGGCTGGTCCAGCTAAGTTCCCCAGGGCTTTTCCAATCTCTTGCTTAAGGCTATTGGCTGTTGTATTATCTGACAGTTCACATTTTCTGTTGTTTCCTGAACAGTGATTTTTTTCTAAGTAAAGCTTTCCTTTCTTTTGTTTGAATCATAGCAGATGTTAATTGAAGCATGATTTTCTTACATACCTGTTTCTCACATTTACTGGAGTAAAACACACTGATAAATAGATGCTTGACTTTCAAGGTTTCTATAACCTATTTTAGTGATAAGTATGAATATGCTGAATACTGTGAGCTTCATATCATATGGCCTGTGGCTTTAATAAAGTTCCCAAGCTATTTTCAAAAACCGCATTTCATTGTGTTGGATATCGCATGGCTTCCCTTCTATGGAATGACTATCTCTAAACTGCAACATTGGCTGCTGCGTGTATCTCTGCAAAAGGGAGCTTCAGCGTGGGCAGAGGCAGCAGCCCCCTCCCCTACCCAAAGGGCATCTTATTAGGGGACAGCAGAAGGCGGCACATCCCTGAGGCTGGGCCAGCCCTGCCTTTCATTTGCACTGCCCACACCCTATTTCTCCCTAAAAACATTTCGCCTTGAGAAATTAAAAAGCAAATGCCCTCAGTAAAAATATTTGGGGTCCTTGCCCCAGACAGCAGAACACACAATTATTTTAAGCCCCTTCCGAAGACATGAAAAAGATACATTTTCCTCCAGCCTGTGATGTCCAATATGGTAGCCACTCTAGCTACATGTCACTATTTACATTTAAGTGAACTAAAAATTAAAAATTCAGTTTCTCAGTCACAATTGCTACATTGCCACATTTCAAGTGTGCAAATAGACACATGCTGGACAGCACAGATACAGGTCAGTTCTATCACTGCAGAAAGTTCTGCAGTGGAAAGCACTCTTCTAGAAAATACGATACTCTGTAAAAGAACGGTATTTGTCACAGTGGAAACTAATTTCTACCTCATTATACTTATTATACATAAGAACATTCTTTCAGAAAGTTTCTTTACTTCTTGGAAAACAGGTCCCTTCTTGTCCCCAGTTCTGAACCATCCTTTCTGTCAGTCATCTCTGCCAAGCTCATGTCAGTGGTTTAGGAAGGTTCCTGGGGCAGTCTTGGCTTTTTGTTGGGAATTTCAGGTTTGACTTTAAAGTAGGTAAGGAATACATCTTCCAGACCTTTTAGAACACTAGTAATCAAGTCAAATTATGAAACATAGAAGATACAGCAAAAGTAGTGTGGTCTTACATCACATTTCATGTTCTATGGTGACTCAGGTTACCATGTTCTCATTTGCAACGCATCCGTTTCACTTCACAGCTCACCCAATCAATAAACACAAGCCTAAGATAGTATCTACATTACCACATGAACCTAAAACATTTTTTTTTCCAAATCGAAATGAGTAATACATCTCTACTTCACAAATAGATCTGTTTCCAAACATGAAACCACTCAAATCTCATGAGACACTGGAGTGAAGCAGCAGGCTAATACACATTCATTCTGCATCTACTGCACACAAAATTTATGAGATGAAAAGATGTAAACAGACAGCTCTTGTTCTTAAGGACAACGGAAACATACTTTTATGAGCGTACATGTAATTGAAGAAGTTTATTTCAAAATCCAGACGATTTAAATCTCTTTTAGGTTCTTGAAGAGCAAATAAAACAGCTTGAGTTAAACTATGTAAGTATTGCAACTAACCAAAAAGTCGCTAAAATATTTGGATCATTTTGATGAGCTGTAGATACCATCTCACATTTTGAAGAAATCTGCCAGATATTGGACACTCTCTCCAGTGCCCCAAATTATGCCAAATATTTCTGGGAGGAGGAGCACTGCAGAATAAATCTAAAACATTGCAATCCTCTTAGGGAAATTACATTTTCTTGAGAAAAAAATTTTAAGTGTTAACTGTGGTGGCAGTGATTTTAAATACACTCTGTTCAGAAAAAGAAGAAATCAACGTATCCCAAACTATTTAGAATGGCTTCGTAGGTGAAGTAGGATGTCTGGGGAGCATTCAAGAAGAGAAGGACGTGGAGTAGGTGTTGGCAGTGTGAGTGGATTAAAATTTTCAAATGACCACAGTGGTGACCACAGGAATGAGTGGGCATGTTCTGTGAAGAGGAGAATCCAATCTGCCTGGAGAAGCAAATGTTGGGGACAATAGAAAATGATGGTAATCAGCCAGGCACGGTGGCCCATGCCTGTAATCCCAGCACTTTGGGAGGCCGAGGTGGGCGGATCCTTCGAAGCCAAAAGTTTGAGACCAGCCTGGCCAACAAGGCAAAACCCCGTCTCTATTAAAAATACAACATTAGCTGGATATGGTGGCAGGTGCTTGCAATCCCAGCTACTCGGGAGGTTGAGGCAGTAGAATCGCTTGAACCCGGGAGGCGGAGGTTGCAATGAGCCAAGATTACACCACTGTACTCCAGGCTGGGCAACAGAGGGAAACTGTGTATTAAAAAAAAAAAAAAAAAAAGAAAAAAGAAAAGAAAAGAGAATAGTGGTAACAATGTGAACAGTGAAGGTGGCCCAGCTTCCCATGTCAAGACTGTTGGGATTTTCTTTTTTCTTTTTTTTTTTTTTTTTGAGATGGAATCTCACTCTGTCGCCCAGGCTGGAGTGCAGTGGTGTGATCTCGGCTCACTGCAACCTCCGCCTCCTGGGTTCAAGCGATTCTCCTGCCTCAGCCTCCTGAGTAGCTGGGATTACAGGTGTGCACCACCATGCCCGGCTAATTTTTGTATTTTTAGTAGAGACAGGTTTCACCATGTTGGTTGGGCTGGCCTCGAACTCCTGATCCCCTGATCCACCTGTCTCATCCTCCCAAAGTGCTGGGATTACAGGTGTGAGACTCCATGCCCAGCCCAACTGTTGGGATAATATGAACACATTTAAGGCATCTGTTGCAGGGCAGATCTCAAACAGGCAGCTTAGGGATCACACTTCATACACGTAACCTCTTTTTTATGTTGTTTTGTTTTGTCTATACGTTTTTTCCAGAAAAAAATTGGAATAGATGCCAAAATTTAAATATCAGGAAATTTCACAGAAAAATCTGGCTTTCCAATTTCTTTTGAAAAACTGGAAGCTTTAACAGCACTAGGCCAAAATCCATCATGGCAACGGTTGCCTAGAGCTGAATAGCTACAGACGGCTCTCTTTAAATGGGTTTTCCCTGGGCTTTAAGCACTATTTCTAGGTGGGCTTGTGCTGTTGACTTTCTTATTATAAAATTTTTAAAAAGTAAAATTTTTTTTCCCATACAGACTTTGTCAAATCAGGAAATGAAACCCAGACCAGGACATCCCTGGGTTCCAATGAAAATTAAAGCATGATTCTCTAGATGCTTAACGTTGCAAAGGCCTTTACACATTTGCATTGCCAGGTCCCTTGGGATTTGGGTGTGAAACTCCTGTTAAATAATACAGACCAGAAGAGACATAACAAGAAGGTGTTGTTTTATAAAGACTAATTTGATCGGAAATGTGCTGAGATAGATTACAGAGGACAGAAGATATGACTGAGGAAATGTCTGCTGCAGTCATTCAATCCTGAGGTGATGAGGATTTGGGGAGAAGTGATAAAAGGCGGAGAGAAAGGGGCCTAACTAGTATCAATGGCAGATGACCTATTAGAGAGACAAGTCTGGTAAGAGCCAAAAATCACTCCAGCAAAACGACTGTGTGTAGAGATTTGGTTTTCCGCTAAGGGTAGGCTCCTACACCACAATGCTCTTTGCTGTCTTTACTGGAAATTCACACATTGCTTAATGTACTGACATGCCCACAGGAGAACCCACACTTGTCTGTAGAACTGAATGACAAAGCAAAGAACACGAGTTGTTGTCCTATGAATACGGGACTCGGAGGCCCGTCCCGTCTCGACTCTCCTTCATGTTGTGACTATGGGCACAACACCAATTATGTGTGTTTCATATCTCAAAGCATCCTATAGGACCTCTGTGGCCTCTTTTAATTGAAAAATTCTAATCTCCTCTGTGCCATTTCCTTCTCTGAATAATGATTCCTTTTTCTCTAGAAGTAGAAAAAAATGCAGTTATTGCATTACACAGATGTTGGCTCTTTTGGGAAAAATCAAAATTTTATCAGAAGTTAGATCATCGTTTTATACTTTTAAATCATTATTAAGAGGTAAAACAACTTAAAGAATTATGTTAGCTCTTTTGAAAAAAAATCAACATTTTATCACGTGAGATAATTTTTTTATATTTTAAAATCATTATTAAAAGGCAAAAACCAACTTGAAAAATTATTGGGCAGTGTCTACTAAAGCTGGACACACACATACACACTTTAGGACCCAGCGGTTCTACTCCAGGTATACACCCAGAGAAACGTGTGCATGTGCTCAACAAAGAAATTCACTCAAATGATCAGAGCAGCACTATTGTTAATGGCCCAAACTAGAAATAAATTTCCAAACATTGCAAGATGAAATACTACACAGCAAGAGAATGGGTGAACCAAAACAACACACAACAGAAATGTGTCTCTTCAGTTCAGCTTTAGTGAAAGAAGTCAGACAAAAATGAATATATCTTGTATAAACACCATTCATGTGAAGTTTAAAAAAAAAAAGGCAAATGAATCTGAGTGTTAGAAGCCATGCTCATGGTCATTGACAAGGGACCACTGCCTGGTAGGGGAATCAAGGGGGCCTCCAGGCTCAACTCCTTCATCCACGTGCTGGTGACATGACAGGGCTCATTCTGTGGATGTTCCTGGAGCTGCCTTTCACTGTGCCTGTCTGTGCACATATGTTGCACATCACACATACATGCTGTAACAGCTTACTAACCAGTAAGAATGACAGCCACAGAAAATGTCAATCCCAATTGTCTAGCTTCAAAATTTAGAAGAGTGGTGGATTTATTTACCAAAACTGGAAATTTTTTTTTAAAAGAAAAAGTTTATTGAATACTAAAAATTAATACACTTTTGGTCCCATTTTGTTATTTCTTCTGTTTAGATTTCTAGAAGTCAACTTTCCAAATCTAAGCTGCAACAAATATCCACCTATAGTACACTTGAAATAAAAAGTTTTAAAATATAATGAAGCATTTTTAAATCAATATTTTTAAATACAGAAATCTCTTCATTTTGAACATGTCCTTGGCCTGCATGTGGTTTGGAGGCCCTGGCATCTGTCTTTCAGGAGGATCTGGGAGGACCAAGTGGGCCACAGACAACTTAAAGAGCTCCAAGCAGGACCCAGGAAAGGGAGGGGTTGCCAAGAGGCAGGACAGACTCTTAATGAGGATGAGGAAGCAGGAAAGAGGGCAGGCAGCCAGTAGTCTGAAGAGAACAAAGTATACCACACCCCTTCCTTTTCCAGGAGAATGGCAACTTCTCCTATAAACAGAAGGCTAAGAGCAAGATTCCCTGACATGAAATTCTTCTGTTTGACCAGCAGATTGTCAAGAGAAGACAAGGTGCTTAGGAGAGCAGCGGTGAGCCAGTGCCCTGGGCTCCCTGTGGGGGGACAGGAATGGAGGTAGGGAAGAGAGAATAGTTTAGGCTCCCCAGCAGCCCGGAGAGTCACCAAGGAGGCTGCAAGGCTGTTGGGGGAGGCAGGGCTCTGAGTCTAGCCCTCAGTCTCTCAAGCCAGCCCAAAGATGGCTTTATCACTCCTGGAAATGGAGAGGCTGGGCCTGCAGAAGGGTCTGCACTGAAGCCTGCAGGCATGTGGCTCCCCCTTGGAGGTACAGCTCCTGTGTACTGTGCAGTGAGCACGGGACCCCCCTCCACGCCCCTTGGAGTTGCTTGACTCAAAGGCCCAATTCAGTCCAAGTCAACTCTTTTTCTTTTCTGGGAGCTTATAATTGAGAATCAAGGAATCTCAAGCTGTTTTGGGGACTATTACTGATGGACTGGAAAGAAGAGGACCAGAAGAGGCCAGTCCACAGAGAGAGACAGAGAAGCGGAAGCACCAAGAAAGGGAGACGAGAGCTCAGGGCCGCTCAGATACAGAGAGTGACAAGAATCACCCCCACTGCCAGGTCCCCATGCTGGGGTTCCCCTGGCCTTCCCCAACTCTTCTCTCCTTCGATTGCATCAGTTTTCACAGGTTTCTGACTCATGTGACCCAAAAGTCCTTGAGGAAGATGGGATTTGGGGCCCCAGTAGAGATGAAAGGTGAGGAGGAGGAGGGCAGAAGAGGAATCCGACCTCCCCGCTGTGGCCCTCAGCGATGCCAGAGCGGCCACCACCCACCGCGGGAGGGGAAGGTCGGGCACAGGGGAAGGAGAGGAAGAACCTCCAGGAGATGCGTCTGGAGAGGGAGCCGGAGGCAGAGGAAGGGGGAGGCGGTCCTATGACAGCCAGGCTGCCAGGCAGGGTGGTCCCAATGTGGAGTTTAAAATGTTTGCCGCAAAATTTAGAGGAATAGAAAGCAGATTAGCGGTTGCTTAGGGCTGGGAAGGCGTGGGTGGGAGGGGAATGGGGACTGATGGCTAATGGGTACGGAGTTTCTTCTGGGGGCACAAAATTCTTACAAAATTGATTGTGGTGATGTTTTCACAACCAGTGGACATACCAAAAATAGTGAAATGTACACTTCGAACAGGTGAATTGTGTGGTATGTGAGTTATATTTCAATAAAACTGTTTATTTTAAAAAGTGCTTGCCACGACACAGAATAAAAATGGACAAATGAACATCTACAGTTCATCTGAAAGGTCTCTCAGACAGCCTTTGATCTTAGTTTTATTTTCCTGGTTGACAGAAATTACTCTTCTATAAATAGGCCACAGTCTCTGGGCAAGGCGCCCTTTGTCACCAAGCTGAGGTCCTGCCTCAAGCATAATGCAGAATGGGTCCAGGAAGCCAGAGCCAGCCCAGGGCCAAGCACCCTCAGACCATGCTCCAGGAGCTGCTGGAGCAACACTCAACAGATACACCCGACATCCCTGCAGGCATGAGTTTATGTCCACCCCAATATGAACAACAAACAAAACTCAGAAGTTGAAAACCGCAGAGCAATGCATTTTCTAGCCCACCTACAGTGTCGTCAGACAGCGAAGAATAACTGCATTGTGGTGTTGGTGGGAGCCTGTGGAACTGTGCCCTAAGTTTTTGGATGGAAGTCATTCCTTAAACTGAGGTCTGCAGGCGCTGAGACCCCTGTGGGACCCCCACAACAGGAGCAACTTGTCATAAGAAAAATGAAGTTTCTCTGTGACACGTGGCATCAGGAGACAGAAGTCTTAAACAGTGTGTGAACAAAGCAATGGACCCAAACACAAAGTTCTCACAGGCTTCCATGAACGCCATATTCCTGAATTATCACACTTCCCTTCCTAAGAGTTAGAATGGAATCTATGATTTCAAACTAATCATTTATCAGAGTCTGCAGATAGAACTCAGGAAGAAAAGACACTCTGTCAAGATGACATCAACCCAGGAATAACGGGAGAATTTTCATCTAAAAGAAATTCACCTTGTAAACTCTTAAGAGGTTCTATTTTTCTAATTTAATAAATAAAATAGGGTGAGAATCTTTCTCAGTAAGATTCTCAATTTTTGGTACCTTAGAAATTAACTTAGCTAATTAAAGTGGAAAAGCAATGATTTGTAAATATATTAATTACATAAAACTTGGTAAATTAAGGACATGTGCTTAATGGTGTACACATTTAATTTAAAAAAACACATTTTATCATTGTTTTTTATTGATGAGGATGAGATAAATAATAGCTAAGCATTCCTAAATACTCTCTGCTAGGCATACCTTAAATACATCTGCCGGTGAAATGCTCACACAAACCTTTTGAGGCAGTGCTCATCATTGTGTGCATTTTGCAAATGAGGAATTGGATGTTTTAGGAGTTGAGTATTCTCTCAAAAAACATCAGTATTGTTAAAAGAAAAAAAACTTCTCTTTTTAACATTAGATTTCTGCTTTTCAAGATCTTCATTCTGAATACATTGATGTCAAGGATGTTCTCCTCTGAGTCATCTGTTTCTGTTCAGGTTCAAAAGTGCTAAGCCAATACTTCTTTTTTTTTCTTTTTTTTCTTCCCAAGATAGAGTTTTGCTCTGTCACCCAGGCTGGAGTGCAGTGGCACAATCTCAGCTCACTGCAACCTCCACCTCCCGGGTTCAAGCAATTCTCCTACCTCAGCCTCCCGAGTAGCTGGGATTATAGGTGAATACCACCACACCCAGCTAATTTTTGTATTTTTAGTAGAGATGGGTTTTCACCATATTGGACAGGCTGGTCTCAAACTCCTGACCTCATGATCTGCTCACGTTGGCCTCCCAAAATGCTGGGATTACAGGCGTGAGGCACCATGCCCGGCCTAAGCCAGCAATTCTTACGTTTCCTTACTGCAAGTCCCTTCTCACCAGCACCTGCGACCCTCCTGGGACAAATATGGGACTGATATTACCACCCCCTTTTGACTGAGGATGAAACAGAGTTTGAAGCCAGACAGTTGTAGAAGAATTCAAATTTGAGTTTACAGAATCTTGTCCCAATACGAAAAACATATACACAGGTACCATGTACACTTTCTCTACTGCGCACAGATTAAGCACAGAATGTAAAGATCTCAGACAGAAGAGCCACGTCATTTCTTGCTCAAGGGTGATCACCGAATCTGTGTTCTCAACCTTCTTCCCTCCACTCTCTTCTAGGACTTGAATCAACAGTTACCATCTTTCTTCCCTGCATATTCAGCTTAATCTTCTTGCATGGCTTCTTCACAGCCAACATCAATATACTCTCATTTCCAAAAAAATCGAAAGTAAGCAAAATGAAACAAACAAAAGAAGCACCTCCCTTGACGCTGCATCTCCATCTAGAAAGTCTATCACCTCCCATTAGTGCAGTGCCTGGCACATGGTAGACCCTCAATAATATCTGTTGGATAAATAAAGGAGCTGAATGCATGCCTCATTTCATAAAAGAAAACACAAATTGACAGTTACCTTTAATTAGAAGCACATTCCTTGCTTGGTGGCACTTAGCTTCAATTTTTAGACACCATGCTTTAGAAATATTTAAGTACTCTTTAGCAACCATTGTTATATTAATATATTTCTAGAGCATCTAAGAAAGACTTCATTTTTACCTGTTCTATTTTTTTAAGACGATTCTCTAAATACTTTCCTGCAAGTTGCCTTTAAAACCTTCTCCCATTTCTCCACTTTTCCTGGCTCCTCTCTCTTTCCTCTTCCCAGAGCATGAGCTCTTGGTTCTGTTATCAAAGGGGCAGAGGAAAATGGGTTCTGGTATCAACAGATGTTGCAAAAGCCTTGTGGCCTCCATTGATTTCAAGTTCTCCCTCACCTATTATCTCTCTTGAGCTGGAAAACATACCTAAATGAGCTAAATATCAATAAAGGAGTAACTGGCGAGACAGCCTGAGAACAAAAAAAGAAATCCTTTAGACTGAGTGTGATGGACATTTGCTTTGGAACTAGCCACCCCTCCTTTGTATCCATTGTAGAAGAGCAAAGTTGTGATGCACTTCTAGAAGGTAATGAGCCAGCTTCTTCACTGTTTGAGATTATTAATTAGACATGCAAAAACAGCCACACTTTCAAGATACCAGAGCAATCTTCTTAATATAAATAATACAGTTGGATATATCCTCTATACTAAATGACAAAGTTATTATTAATATCCAAATTTTTCTTTCATTCCAAGGTTGGACCTTTTGTAATTTTCTGTGAAGGGTTAAGCTCACATCTGTAATCTCAGCATTTTGGGAGGCCAAGATGGGAGGATCACTTGAGATCAGGAGTTCGAGACCAGCCTGGGCAAAAGCCTGAGACCTTCTTTCTACAAAAAAAATTTTAAAAATTAGCCAGGTGCGGTGGCATGCACCTGTAGTCCCAGCTAGTTGAGAGGTGGAAGCAGGCAGATCACCTGAGCCCAGGACTTTGAGACTGCAGGGCACCTGGGCAACAGAGCAAGCCCCGTCTCAAAAAAAAAAAAAAAGTTTTTTTTCTGTGAAGCATCTAATCCTTTTAATATTTTTAGCTATGGGTTATAAGTTATTCAGATTACTAATTTCAGATATTTTTATATTTTCCTCTCCAAGTATCTAATAATCTCTAAAAGACCCTGAGAAAATCTGTTATTCTTTAGATTCCCCTTTGATTTAACTAAATGCCTTGATCACAGCAGGTGTTCAATAGATAATAATGGACAACTGAGGTCATCACCTTAAAGGTAAATTTTAAGACCTTTAGGGAGAGGCTGAAAGCCTGCTAGGAATCTCAGAAGTTTTCTCTTTCCTTCCTTTCTCGACTCAACATCCCCACCCCATTCCCACCACCAGCTTTCTTTTGACTTTTTAGAAAGTCTTCTGACCTTTTTTCTAGCAGATTCTCTGGCTATCTTCCCGGGAGTTGACCTGGGAGTCTAGATTACTAAATGTAAAATGCTCACACTCTAAGTTCAGCTCCAGAATCCAAAAACTATTGTTCTCGGAAATGTCTAACGTTATCAGTTTTCTGGAGTTAAGGCCATATATTCATTCCAGTTCTGTCCTCGGCAGAGATAACAGACATTTATTCATGCTATATTGTAATTAGCTCTCTATGCCTCAAAGACGGGTGCCTTTGAATGCTTTCTTTTTTACATATTCTTTTCTGGATATGCCAGTTGTTGTTAATTTAAAACTGTAATACATGTGGGAAGCCCGAGAGTGTTTTTTGGGAACTATTTTAAGAGCTAAAGTTGTTTAAACTTAAGCTAAAATGATTTAACAGACTTTCTCACTTTTTTTATAACTACCATTTTAAAGTCTCCGTCACTAATTAAAGAAGCATAACCAATTTGTTAAAACACATCAGATTTACCCACAGTAAAAAGAGGATGTGCAATTCATTTGTTATCAGGGAGCAAAAAGGATCAAGATTTATAAGTTTTAATTATTCCAGTTACTGTTGTTTGACTGCTGGCCAACCTTTCTGATAACACAATAATTAAAGACATTTAGACTATTCTTGGAGTGTTGATATTATATTCAATATACGATTACCCACGTACTCCTACTTACTCAAAACGCCCATGTGCGTAACACTATGCTGGTGTGAGGAAGAAAATGGAAGTCTCTGGTCTCTGTTTAAAGGGCTTACATTTACAGAAAGAGCTACAAAGCACTCATTAAACTGAGGAAATACTTGAGGGGTCATTCATTCAACCCCAAGCATTTGTCAAGTTGAGATTGTTCTCTCTGAAGGAAGAGAGTGCATCTGCTGCTGCCCATATAATTCCCTGCTCACCGCAGGCACATCCAGCAATACGTCTTATTTATAAAATAATGGTGAGTAATTATATTGTGAACTGTTTGCTGTAAAGATGAATTAGTGAGCATGGGCCAGGTGCGGTGGCTTACGCCTGTAATCCCAGCACTTTGGGAGGCCGAGGCGGGCAGATCACGAGGTCAGGAGATGGAGACCATCCTGGCCAACATGGCGAAATCCCGTCTCTACTAAAAATAGAAAAATTAGCTAGGCATTTGGCATGTGCCTGTAGTCTAAGCTACTCGGGAGGCTAAGGCAGGAGAATCACTTGTGCCCGGGAGGGCAGAGGTTGCAGTGAGTTGAGATCATGCCACTGCGCTCCAACCTGGGGACAGAACAACACTCCATCTCAAAAAAAAAAAAAAAAAAAAACACTGGTGAGCATGTTGAAAGGAAATCTTGGAGAAAAAGAAAAGATTTATATCCAATGTTTTCTTCAGAGCTGTTCCACTTCCTAACACCAGTGAGAGGAAGTAGTCAACATGCAGGAAGGGCATGAGTGCGCCGGTCTGCTGGGTCAGGGGTCAGGAAGGTGCCCAGACGAGGTGCACAGGGCATAATGGGCATATGCTGGAAACCTCAGCTTTGACTTTACTCTCCCTGCTTTTTGAAAACTCCTCTATCCAAGGAGCCATCTGCCCTTGGCTTTTCCTCAGCAGACAGCTCCAATGACAGAGAAAGCAGAAAGCAATGGACATATTGGATTGTGCTGCTTCTCATCAACTGAGGGAAAAGAGTTCACATTACAGATGGGCAAAGGCTGAAGCCACTGATTCAGATATAACCTGGAGGGGACCTGTAGATTTCATTATTTCTGTCCCTATTCATACAGCATGCAACAAATATTTATTGCATATATACTTTGTGCAAAAAGCTGCCCTAAGTAGAGGCATTACAAATAGTGGTTAAAGAATACAGGCTTTAGTGTTTTAAAAATTATGCATCGCAATGGAGTTCTATAATCAATTTAGTATGTTATGATAAAAAAAGAAATGATATAGAACAGAATATATCCAATGTAGCATATATTTGTATATATTAGGTTGGTGCAAACATAATTGAGGTTTTTGCCGTTACTCACATTGTTTCATGAAATTTTTGTTCTAATTTTACATTCATACATATATGTGTAGATACATGTATGCATATATTTATCGTATCTACCTATACAGATTCAGAATATAAAATGCATTTCTTACTAGGCATGTCATAAAACAAACAAACAAAAATCCAGCTTCGCCACTTACTAGCTCTGTGTCCCCAAAGTTTTCTGTACCTCATATTCTTTGCTTATTAGGGCTTGGGTTGCAAGAAGTCAATGAGATCATCCACTGAAGGTGCTCACTGTGGTGAATAGCACTCCGTATGTGTATGCATTTTAACAAAAGGTATGAGCTAAATAAGTTTCACAACACTTGCTTCATTTAGTGCAAGAGCTCGCCAAGGCAGTGTTCCAGATATTATTCCCCCACATATAAATGAAGAAACTGCAACTCAGAGATGGTAACTTCCTCAGAGTCATGTAGCTAATAAATGGCAATGATAAAGCCAGAAGCCAGGTCTTCTGACCACCCCATGCGTCTCTTCCCGCTATGTAAAAATGCCCAGGAAAGTGGAGCTCATTGCCATGCGGGGGAGAATGAACATGGAGAGAGTGAATGCATGAATGAACGCAGGTAACATGATTTTGACCTTTTCTCTGCCTTAGTTTTTGTCCTTTCCTAGATTTTACATGAAAGGAGCATTTGCACATGAATGTGTACATTTTTTCTTTTTGCATTTTGCTTTCTTTACTCTCACAAATTATGTACAGGCTGCTGTCATCTAAATGAGCACACACAAATAGCTTCCCATCATCACAGAAACATTTTTCGATAAATCAAATTAACTTGGAAAAAAGAAAGGAAAGGAAGGTCCCACTCCAAATAGCATCCACTACTCTGATTTTCACCCACTTTCTTTTCTAGAATTTTGGGTGAGCTCAGCTGACCTGGGCAGTTCCCATTTGGTAGCAAATATTAATATATGGTAGATATAAATATATTTTAGCATTGTGGGGACATTATTTTCTTCTGTAATTGAAAAATTGTTTTAGGAAAAAATTTCTGTCTGGAAGGAAAACTCTTCCAAATGATCTAAAGGGTTGAATTTGTGAATCTCCCCAGTCTCTGTAGCTATTATGGACATTTTCACTTCTGAGCAATCCACAGCTGAGGTTCTAATAATATTACCTTTGCTGTATTTCCCAGAATGTCAAAATATCTCTTAAATTTTCACCTCCATCATTTGTAATTAAATATTCAGAGAAAATTAAGTGCAATGTAATTCTCCTTGTCTATCTCTTTTAATTGATGACAGTTACTGAGGGGGCAAATATCTTTCATTATATAACAAAATACCTAATTATGACCTCAGCAACTTTGGCCAGTAAGTACATTCTCAGTCTTCTATGCAAACTATTGTTGTCATATTGATTCACACTAATATTTCCTAGACTCTGGAGTGTTATTACTTGGTCACTGCCAGTATGAACCACTGCAAGAATCAGTCATTCTCACCTCATTCACAGACACGAGACACCTCAGCACCCGATTCCTATCCATGAAGCAGCATTTCATCCTAATCCATTACCCCAACCATTGAACTGAATCACACAGATGACACGCTTATTTCCAGCAGAACCGAGTGTGTGGAATTTGATGGAAACTGCATGTGTGTGCCTTGGGTTGTCTCATGTCTCATGCACTGAAACCAATTTATCCACATTCCTGTGCATGATGAGATGCATCCCTGCTGTTTCCTGGTCTTGGCCCAGCAATTTGAGCCAGAGCAGTTTAAAACGTTTGATATCCACACTCACACTTACCCTTTATGGTAGACTCTTAAAAATTTCTTGTGTATTCCACTACCTGCTTTTCCATAAGTGTGTGGCTGTTTTCCATTAATTGTTCCTATTTTTCTGAACAGGAATTTAGAGAAATGCAATCAATAAGACAAGCAAGGTCCCATTTTGCTCAGGCAAAAATGCATTTCTCTCTTTTCTCTCATCTCCACCCCCAAAACGTGTCCAAACCTCAATCATCGTTCAAGGACCAGCCTGGTCACATAGTCAGTAGTCATACACTGGCTCAACCCACCCCGGCTGGGACTAAGCTTATCTGATGATCACGTGCTTCTGGCTGTCCTCACACATCGGAGAACGGTCCACCCATCACATGGCACAGGGAGATGAGCACAGATGGAATACCCTGGTTTGAGCAACTCACCTGATCTGCGCCTCGGACGCCCCATTCCTTTTAGTAGAATTCTATTCTAAAAACATCCTGGATACAGCACTGCTCCTTTACACCCAGGCTTTCCCACTTAGAAGCTCCTCATCAGGCAAGTACGTTAGGACCAAGCAGCCACACTGCCTTGAGGTTAAAGGTCTGACAATCTCAATTTCTGACAAGTGGTTCTACTGCGGAGGTTAATGATACAACCCTGCAGTCAGGTGCGGAGTCTCCCCATCTCCTCGGTTTCACAGCTCATGGTTTCACTTACCCATGGTACAGTACAGTAAGAGATTCTGAGAATCAGAGAGAGGCACCACATTCACATAACTTTTATTATGGTATATTGTTATAAATGTTCTGTTTAATTTTTAGTTATTGCTACTCTTTCACAGTTCCTAAACGTTATCACAGGTATGCACATATAGGGAAAAACACAGCATATACACGATTTGGCAGTATCCACAGTTTCACGGGGTCTTCAAGTGTATTCCTTGAAGATAAGGGGGGACAGCTATACACGTGGGTTGGAAAATTAGCATTCCCTGTTAATTATATGATAACGGGCATGCCCCTTAACTTCTCTGTCAACCTCTTGGTAAAATGGAACAACAGTGCATATTCTGTAGGGGTGGCGAGATCGTTTATGTGAAGCACCGTGCCTGGTGCATGATACAAGCTCAATAAATCAAACCCATTGTTGTCAGGACACGTTCCCGAAGTCTGCCCATCTGTAATGACTGCTGGTTACATGGACATTCCCTTGGCCTAACTGATGATCTGCTGGTGCCACGCCCTTTGGGCTCTATGCTATACCTGCCATATGAAATTGCTCCTCGAGGGCAGAAACCTGATCATTTTATGCCCAGAATGGCTCTCATGAAGACTGTGCACAGGACAAGTGTAAACAGCACACTCACTGCGTCAGGGAGGCCGGGCATGGTGGCCCAATGCCTGCAGTCCCAGCTATACAGCCTCGGCTGCAGTGAGCTGTGATTGAACCACGGTACTCCAGCCTGGATGATAAAGCAAGGCTGTGTCTCAGAAAAGAAAAGAAACAGGAAAAAAGAAAAACAGAAAAAAGTAGCTGAACTCAATATCAAGAAGATACTGGGATATATTTTACAAAGGCCTATCAATCACACACTGAGTTATTTAACTCCACTCAGTTCAGGGGATGCTAATGCGAGACATCTAATGTGCTGAAGAGATCCAAACTCCAAGGCTACTTCTTATCTAGAAAGACAAAAGGATCCAGATCTTGAGAAAAGGTAAGAGAGAAAGGAATAATCTCCTACTACACAAATAATTAGACGTACATTCCAATGTGAAACAAAGTAATCATACAAATATGTCTACGTCATTCAGAGAAAGTAGAGAAGGACTGTTAGAATGTGTTTAGAATGAGAAGGATTCCTGAAACATGAACTTAAATGGAGGGGAAAACCTTCCTGTTTTCTTTGAGGATCTCTAATGTCAGCCTTCTCAAGTTTAAAGTGCATATGAATCACCTGAGAAATTCATTAAAATGAAAAATCTGATTCTGATCTAATGAATTTGAGGTGTGGCTCACGAGTCTGCATTTCGCTGGAGTACAATGGCTCGATCTAGGCTCACCTCAACCTCCCACATTCAAGCCTCCCAGGTTCAAGTGATTCTCCTGCCTCAGCCTCCCGAGTAGCTGGGATTACAGGCATGCGCCACCACGCAAGACTAATTTTGTATTTTTAGTAGAGATGGGGTTTCTTCATGTTGGTCAGGCTGGTCTCAAACTCTCGACTTCAGGTGATCCACCTGCCTCAGTCCTCCCAAAGTGCTGAGATTACAGACATGAGCCACCGTGAGAGTCTGCATTTCTAACAAGAAGGTGAGGATCCAACTTGGAGTAGCAAGACCCTAAAACTGCAGGTCAATAAGTCATGTTCAGGTTGTCAGGACTTTTACTTTTTTTACCAAGGAAAGTTGTATCATGTCCACACACACACATGCACATATACACTACAACTTATGTGAAGCCCCCGCATAGATAATGGGGGCCTGGTCACCTGGTCCACCTGACCTATCGGACTGGCATCTAGGAACACTGTGAAAGCAAAGCCAGGAACCACATACACAGACACTGCAAACTGAAGCTCTGTCCAAAGGGGCTGGTATTAGACAGCTAGGGTAAATCTGGGTTTCCTGACCTGGACTGTCCACTCCCACTTCTGCCATCCCAGGTAGCTCAGCTGCTGTGTGGGGCAGCATCTCTCTCCACCACACAGCCCCTTGCGTTAGGACCCTCCTCTTTCTCCTCCTCCGATTCCCCTGACCTAGCAGAACACTCGCATACAGCCAGCATTCAATAAACTGTGTAAAAAGGATGGAATACATCTCCTCTGTATCACCTCCTGAATTACCAACCACAAACGCCTCTCCTTCCAGGTGGCTGCCTCAAACACCACAAATGCAATTGTCCCTCGAGGTTATGAAGTGTGACGGTCCCTGAGCCACTGCTCACAATCCATTCCCTCCTCTTTTCCATGCATTCCCTGACCAGCTTTGGTCCATCACCATCTTGCAAAAGCCCTTAATTGAGCTCATCTGTCCTTTATTCAGCAACTCTAGTGAAACCTCATCGAACATGGGACTTCATTACTGACCTTTTACCACCTACATCCAATCACCCAAATTAAAATCCAAAGTCCTCACCTTGGCTGACAAGACTTCCAGGCCATGGCTCCCTGCTTCCCCTCCTTCCTCCTCTGCTGCCACTTGCTCCCTGTGCCCCAGGCACACAGCCCCTTTGCTCTTGTCACCGTGTCAGGTGTGTTACCGCTACCTGGAATGCTCCTGTCTCAGTGTCTGCGTAGCTGACTCCCTCACTTGCTTCAGCTCTCTGCTCAAATGTCACCTTAGCAGAACACTCTGTATAAAATAGAACCCTTCTCCCCACTCTTTTCCTTCTGCTTTATTATTTTTTTGTATATTCGCTTTTGTGAGTCTATCTGCATTTCGTCTCCAGAATGTAAGTTGCTATATCTTTGGTGCCAATAATAGTACCTGATATATAAAAACAGCTGATTGGAGCTATAAAATTCCTCTAGTCACCTTATTCTCCCATTCTCTTAAGTGATGATTTCAACCATCATTCCTTCAAACTTGTAATCCTGCTCTGCTCACAGCCCACACCTCCGCAGATAGCCTTGCCTCCTAATTCAAAGAGAATAGAAGTTGCCAAATGGCCAGCAGTCCCTGAATCTGCACCTGTCTCCTCCTTTCTCCACCCAGCACAGATCATTTCTTCCACCTGTGCTCCTAACGCCACTCCTCTCTGTGCCTCAGAAACCCTACAGGTGGAATCAAACTCAGTCTCCAGTATCATCAATGTCAGTCTTAATCTCCCTCTTCCTCTCCCACCACTTCCCTCATCCTTTTTAACTATATTCAGACATGTTTCAGATTCTCTCGTTTACAATATAACAATAAGGTCGTAAAGAAAAAGAACTGAAGACTCCTACCGTCCTGGACCTATATTCCTCTCCATCCTCTCTTCTGGTCCTCAGAGTCAACGTTCTCACCCGAGTCTATCCACCATTCTCAGAAACCTGGCCTCTGCCACTGCGTTTGAGCAAAACAGCTCTTACTCCACGTTACTAAATCCAATAAACATGCTACAGTCAAATAAGGAGTTAAGATCTCCATAAATGAGGCCAAACTATTGCAGGTTGGTGAAGAGAATGGTTTGTAAAACTGAGCTAAAGCTGTAACCCCACCTCACCTCAGCAGCAGGTTCAGCTCAGAGTGCAAGGCACCTTTACCTCCTGGCACACAACCTGCAGGAGTGAAAACAGATAGGATAATTTTTTTTCATTGGAATTTGCCCAGAGGAAAGAAGTCCCTTGAGAGTATTATTTCTTTATCTTACAAAATTTTTTTTTGACTCAGAATATAGTATGAGTAACCAGCCTTGTAACCAGAAAGAAAAAACTACCTGTTCCTCTAACCTGAAATCTGAATTATCTCTCCATTTTCAAGCTGCAACAGATGTTCGTGCCATCTCAAAAAGCTTTTGAAAAGTATTGTTCTCACTATAAGTTTAATATTTCCTTATTCTGAATCGAAAGTCTTCTAAGTTCAGCTGGCATGTGAAAGTATTTGTAGAAGCTTCCAGTTCTCCTTGGTTGTGCTGATGAAGATTGAGAGCCTGTCATGGTTGTTGATTAGATGATCCTATAAACAAAATGTTGAGATCCATCTCCCCCAAATTCCAGTGCTTAGTCCACCTACTGACCAAGCACCTGCGTTTCAACATCCTGAATAACAGTACTGCTGCATGGATGACAGCTGGTGCCATTTGCACTCTGATTACCTGTGTCATTCTTTTTTATTTTTTGGTGAGAAACCTCCCATGAGCTTTGTCTAGAAAGAGAAAATAAGAATCTGTATATTTGCTGCACAAGTCAAACATAAAGAGTTGAAATGTCAGGAATCATGGTATGTTTGGTTTGCTTTATTATTTTTTTTTAATGAGTTTAAACAGTCATCCAAGACAGACTCAGTCGCTGTTTCTCTTACTTTGTTACATGAAGTGTGGTGTTTTTACAAGATGAGGTAACTAAATACCAACTTTGAAGGCTTGCCTCAAAGTAGTCAGAGTTGACTAAGTCACTCTGTATCCCTGAGTCTTCATCCAGAGACGAATGAATGACCATTCTTGGCTGAAGCCAAGTCAAGGCCAGTTCAGCAGCCTGTGAGTGTCTTCAGTGACCTCTCAGTGGGATGCATGCACTTCTATGTACATGAGAGCTGAGTCTGCAGGAGTTCTAGTAGAGTACTGGCCCTGCTTAAAATTAGGCACCTATATTCAAATGATAGCCTTCAGTACGTTTTACCTACTTTTCACCCCAAAAACACTGCTTTTGGGGTGAAAAGTAGAGGAATCTCGAGTTCGTTAACTATTTTTTCCTTGCATTCCACTGCCTTCCCACAGTACTACATACAACCCACTAACACAGGGCTCATCGCTTGCTGTTGATGAATAGTTTTCTGATCTGTTTATCCAACTGGATAAAATTTCCTGGAAGGTCAGAAATCACATCTGTTTATCTGTGAACTCTCTTTGTTTTCTAAAAAGGATTCCTGTTTAAGATTTTTCGAAAATAGCAAGTTACTACCTGGGTTTTTGCACATTTTAAGGAAAAGACATTGCATACATTAAAGTCACTTGAATTCTGCAATCGTTAACCTGGTGAAGCACTCGATTGATATATACTATTTGACTAAATGAATGAGTGAATGCCTAAAAATAGCATTTTACGGGATTCCAGTAGGGAGACCCCAAAGCAAATTTAGCTGTAATTGACAAACTGTATTTTTCAGCAGTGAAGTAGCTAGAACTGAAAATCTGATGGGAACTTTTTATGAAATTTCTCTGGGTTATGATGGGTTTATTTCTTTACGTGCCTCTGTTCTTCCCATCATACTCTACCTCTACCCTATGAATCCCAAAGCACAATTTTCCTTCTGAATTGTATTTGTTGAATCCACTCCAGCTGGTTTAAATAGAGAAAGATTTATTACATTATATGGCTTGGAGAATTTCTGGAGAACTAAGCCTGGAAGCCCTGTGGCCAGGAGCAATGCAGCCGGACAGTGATGAACCACGCTGGAGGCTTTACTTCCAGCAACTCTATTGGAGCTATGACCTGCTGCGCAAAGGACAACAGGGACAGACATTAGAATCTCCATCACTGTTTCCCCAGAAGAACAAAGCATTTTCCTGCACGCAGCCATGACTTTAATTTGCTCACTTCATCATTCCAGGTTACCACCAATACAAGTTTTTGGTGGAAATGGGTTCTCTAGCTGCATGAAAGGACTGAGACTTCTTTCTTTCCCTCCCTCCCTCTCTTCCTTCCTTCTTTCTTTTATTAATTAATTTATTTCTGTAGCTTTCAGTTTCTATCAGATAAGATATACCAGAAGTGAGTTGGTGTGAGAGTCCAGAGAACCAACCTATAATATCTGCTCAAATAAAAACAAGGAATACAAACTTCTCCACCTCTCCAGGTGAGGACTACAAACAGGGCCCACTTCAAGGACATACAACCTGTGTAGTAACACAGGGCCCACACTTAGAAGGGCCTTATATTTGGTTTCAGGAGACAGGCAGATTTTATATATGGAGAAAATACAACCAGAATTTTAAAACAAGGACACATTTATTTACTTATAAGTGAACTTGTTCATCTTTTTGTATGTTAAAATTTTTTTCTGGGAATTGTCTTTGTATGTTCTTTGCTGATTTTTTAAAATGAGTTATTGGGCATTTTTTCTTATGAATTCGTAAGAAATATGATATTAGGGAAAATAGCCTTTTGTCTGTAATATGTATTACAAACAAATTTTTCCAGTTTGTCATGTCTTTTGGCTTTTTATGGCTTTTCCTTTTTTTATTTTGCAAAAGGATTTTACCATATTAATGGGCAATATTTGTGAAGAAATGGAAAACCAAGGCCAGGCGCGGTGGCTCACACCTGTACTCCCAGCACTTCGGGAGGCCGAGGCAGGTGGATTACCTGGTTGGGTGATGAGGTTGGGGCTTTGAGACCAGCCTGACCAACATGAAGATACCTGGACTCTACTAAAAATACAAAATTAGCCAAGCATGGTAGTACATGCCTGTAATCCCAGCTACCTGGGAGGCTGAGGCAGGAGAATCACTTGAACCGGGGAGGTGGAGGTTGCCATGACTGAGATGTTACCACGCACTCCAGCCTGGGCGACAAGAGTGAAACTCCGTCTCAAAAAAAAAAAAAAGAAAAGAAAAGAAAAAGAAAAACCAGGAAGTTAATGATAATTATTGCAAACAGAGCCTGTTATGATCTATAATCCTATGAAAAATACTTGCTAAAATTGATTTTTTTTTAATAGATAAGATCTGGTATACTTACTGCTACCATCAACAGCATTTTCCAAGAAAACAGCTTCATCTTAAAACTTAAGAGTTTAAAATACCTTCATAAAATTAGCAGAGGCTAGGTGTTGCCACAATTGGCTGCCTAGCACTTGATAGAAACTTATTAAATACTCTGATGAATTATCAAATGTCGTATTTCAAGCATGGATAGACTAATTACCTTTGAATAAAATGATGGTAATCTTTTATTATACTTAGAAATCTCAATCTAGCTTTCCAGAAAAAAATGAGGATACTGACTTTGGGAGTGTGAAATGGGAGGATTGCTTGAGGCCAGGAGTTCAAGGTTACGGGGAGCTACGATGGTGCCAACGCTCTCCAGCCTGGGTGACAGAGCAGAATGCTGTATCTAAAAGAGTAATACAATAAAAGGATATTGAAAATGGTTTGGATAGTGTGTACGTCTCAAAGAACAGCAAAAACCATGTCCAATGTCCCTAAGTTATTGAGATGCCGAAAGCTCCTCTGAAGCTCAACGTTTACTCTGATGTTACAGAAGAAATTGTGATTTTTAAAATGTAGCTTTAAAAGTTTATGGACAAGATAAAAATGACACCAAGAGAAAGCAAGGAGATACCATGTTACAGTAATAATAATAAACAATCATGAGCTTTAAATCTTACAGCAGTCCTGCTGTTCAGAAACAAACCAAAAAGAACCTTGAAAACGAAAACCACTACAGCTCCTTTTGTTCTGCCTTCAGGGAACAACGCTGTTCACTCCATATTAACCGGAGGCTGGGGAGAAGGAATGCAGTTTTGCCCTACTAAAGAATGTTCCAGAAGAGCTGAGAAGAGGGTGTGGTAATGGGAGCAAGCAAGCAGATGAATGGCAAAAGGGCACAGAAGAAGGAACCACACGGAGAACGAGCAGCATCGCCGGTGTGGGAAAGTCTGAGCCAGCATTCCAAGTCGGGCAGGAGAAGTCAGGGGAAGCCAGGGGAAGCATTTGTGAACCTGCGTGGTGTTAAGATGACAGTTTTGAGGAGGGCAGAGAGAAGGTATGGGACACACTTAAAACAAAAGAACTCACTTTGTTTTAAAGATAGTGGCAAAACAAACAAGTACATCTCATGGGATTGCTATACCTAAAAACACTTTATGGTGACATGCAGGCAGGTCAATATGGGGGATGTTAGGATTTCTCTTGCCATTGGTTTTTGTCCAATTAGAATTGTTAACTATAAAATGTAGTTTCAGAGCCTTAAAAAATGGTGCAAATTTCATCACTTGTTTGCTGTCGGTCCCGAAGAGAAAACAAGAATGAGATCAGGGCACTAATAAATCATGACTGCCCCTTGGAGGCACAGGGGTCTCCCCTGAAGGACACACACACACAGCAGGAGGGTATGGCCTGGAGGCAGGTGTTTGAGGCTCTTCTGAGAAGAAGCAGTGTAACCAGCAGGACCAAAGCTATTTGTTAAGGGCCAGGCCCGTCCCAGGTCTGGGATGGAAAGTACTCCAATTTTTCAGCGGGTAGCTGCTCCTGAGATGTTCTCGAAGGGAACCAACAGGTAGACTTAGACAATGCAATGTCATCATGGACTGCGGGGCTCTGCAATTCCTGAGCCTATGCTCTGGGTTCAAAGGGAGTCCTGACTGTGGAAATCCACTCCTTCCACCCACTGGCCTGATGCCAGCTGCTAAGCTCAACAAGGAGGGCAGGGGCGTGCTTCATGGGAATGTCCTGGGCATCATATGCCTTTTCATTTCTGTGGATGAGGTTCACAGTAAAATAGAGTATTTAGACATAAGGAATATACTCAGTTTTCATGGGAATGAATAGAAAGTCCTCTAATAATTTGCGGATTTCCATTTCATTCAATCAATAAATATGTATTAAATGACATGGATCATGTACCACACCACATGCTGAGGATACTACTGTGAACAAATTAAAGTGTTTCTCTTTCCATGAGAAGCACATTTCAGAAAGTGGCAGAATTTAGAAAAGAAACTAACCAGTGTGAGGTCAATAAAACCAAGAGTCAATCTGAATCAATAGCTCTGTTCTACAGTAAGTGGGAGGTATTAGTAAAGAAGTACAAGTGCATAGATAAATACCAGGTACAAAGGGGTTCACAGACAAACTTGCACACACACACCCCATGAAGCTCGATCCATAGCCTGCCATTCCGTCTTCACCCATCCTTCCAGTTCATTTTCCTCTCATTCCCTGGAAGACCCCCTCCATGTGACCACAGTAAACTCCTCAGGTGGCTGCAGGTTTCATTAATCATTTCTTAAACAGAAGATTTAAAAAAAAAAAAAAAGAGACAGGTACTTTGCTGCAAGTCACAGCATTTAGAATAGAGTTCATGTGAACAATATTTCATTCAATTGTCATTGCATCTCATGTTTGTCCAGTGGGATTTCAGAGCATTCATCTCTAAATCAGGTAGAACTTTGTTCTTCCTTTGAAGCACACAAAAAAGTGATTCTTTAACATGTCTGCTAACTCCAAAAACAGAAAGAAAGAGTTGCTCACATACTGACTATTCACAAATCATTCCATTCTAATCAACAGATTTATAAATTATTTTCACTCCTGAGAGGTAAAAGTCTCAATCCCTTTCAAAGCTAAGAGGCTTCAACCAGATAGAATACTGATTATGTTTAATTAATTTAATAAGGTTTTAGTGTCATTCTCAGCCTTACTACAATTATTATAACACATCATGTAACATATTCAATTTCACAAATATTTGTGTAACATTTAAAAACCAAAAAATGTTGAAGATATAGAAACAAATTTGGGAATACAGATTGAAACAAATTTTTATGTTTAATGAAAAGATGTTCCTACTACTTTGACATGTGACAATGACATTTGACACCAAAGTTGTTTCTATACAGTACAAAGTAAACAAAAGTATCTGACTATAGATTAGGCCAAAAATGATTAACATGGCCATCTTACTTGTTGGCTTTAGTGAAACAAATGAGAAGGAAAATTTTAATTCATTATCTGCTTTTAAAAATTACAAAAATAATTTGCTCAATCCTAGAAAATACTGTAACAATTCAACTATAGATTCTGGTAAGGCCTTTTAAATGATTTTTTTAAAAAGAAGACTTTCTGCCATTTATATATACAGTTTCCATTCAGGTCCATTAGAGGCAGAGCCCAAGCTGAGCAGAGGTGAGTGAATCAGGCTGCCACCCCGAGGCAACTGTCCAACTCTCAGGCAGAGCTCCAAAGTATGTCAAAAGTGTGTGTGTGTGTGTGTGTGTGTGTGTGTGTGTGTGTGGTGTTGTGCTTGAGCTGTGCATTTTTTTCTGAAAAACAAAAATTATTCACCTCATAATTACATTTTTAAAGTAATAATTATACTGAGCAATTTTTAAAATCCATGAAAATCACTAATTCCAAAGGCACAAAGACAAATTTTGTTCCAATAGTTTTTCTTCCCCCCATGGGAACCTAGAGAGTTGGTATCAGAAATCAATGTCTACATGTCCAGCAGAATAATTCCATAGAACTACCTAATCACTAGAATTAATATGATACGTTACAGTAATTTAAATTTTATTATTTTATCCATTTATCATCAAGTATAATTATGCGATCTGTACTATAAAGCATAAATTCTAAATAGCAAACTAGTCCCTAATTTTAAGGTGTCTGTAACTTGGACAAGTTCACGGTATCTTAACTCTTTCTAGAATAACACTGTGTGCTCACTACTCTGTTTTCCCAACAGAGGGTCATCTAGGCACGGGGTAGGTGCTCAGGAGTTGGTAAGTGTGGGCATGTCAAATGGTGCAGCCACTTTGGAAGACAGTGGTAGTTTCTTACAAAATGAAACGTACTCTTCCCACGTAATCCGGTAATCATGCTGCTCAGTATCTATCCAAATGAACTGAAAACTTATGTCCACACAAAACCCTGCATACAGATGTTTATAGCAGCCTTTGCTCATAATTGCCACAATTTAGAAGCAACGAAGAAGTCCTTTAATAGGTGAAGTGATAAACTGCAGTACCTCCAGACAATAGAATTTTATTCAGCATTAAAAAGGAATGAGCTGGCAAGCCACAAAAGATACGGAGGAATCCTAAATGCATACTGCTAAGTGAAAGAAGACAGTCTGCAGAGGCTACACACTATATGATTCCAACTACACGACATTTTGGAAAAGGCACAACTTCGGACAATAAAAACATCAAGTCATTGCCAGGAGTTTGTGGGGATGGAGGCGGGCTGAATAGATGGAGCACAAGGCGGGGTTTCGGGCAATGAAACTATTCTTTGTGATACTGTCGTGATAAATACATGTCATCATACATTCATTTAAAACACAACAAGTGAACCCTAATGTAAACTACGGACTTTAGTTAATGGTAACGCATCAATATTTTCCATCAATTGTAACAAATGTACCACACTAATGCAAGACGTTAATAATAGGGGAAGCGGGAAGTGGCCGGTGGGAGAAGGGGGAGAGAGCATATGGGAATTTTCTGTACTTCCCATTCAATTTTTCTGTAAACCAAAAACTTCCCAAATAAAGATACACTGAAATAAAAGAGGCCAGGGTTCTCAAAAGTACCATTTTCTGAAGAATATTTACGGAGCAGTTTCTAACCCAAGTTCCCAAAGTGTCAAAGACAGAGAATTCACACATCCTAATAATACGAATGCCCTGGACCAGTAGCCCACCTAGAGAGGTCTTTCCCAGGGTGGAGTTCACCTGCCTATAAAAGGAACAGAAGTTCACTTGTTAAAGTAAGAAAGGTAAGGCTTACTCAAAATCAGAACATGTGCTACAGTGAGAGCTTAGGGAACCAAGAAAAGGGAGAATCGAATTTATAACAAAACTCCTCTTAGGCTCAACCAGAAACCCATGAATGAATGGCAAAGTCAGTTACCTTTGGCACAGGACATTGGTGAAGCAGCAGGCTCCATTACCAGGAATCCCTAATTAACATCTGTCGAGCAATTTCCTAGCTAACTGGAGCTGATTGTGAAAACAAACCCTCCTCTGCCTTGCACACATGTTCATGCACCATTGTAAAAGTTCAGGGTAGTTATTACTGAGTTGTCACAGGCTCATTAATTATACCCTATACTGTATTTAGCTTTACTCTGGTAAATCTTTTTTAATTGCCCAGCCTGCATTTACAGAGCATTTTTAACATGCTCCCAACTCTGTTTATGTTTATGCCTTTTCCAATAATTCATTAAGTAGAGTTCTTAACCAGTACTACCAGAATCTTTAGTAAGAACCTGGCCAAGCCCCCTTAAGTGATTTCACTCCGCTTATTATGGAGCCTTTCAAAGCTCAGAAGATTTTTCAAGCCCAACTCTCACACTTCCTTTTCCCCACCTCTGAAGAGTACAGGTGAGTTCTTTCTCCAGCATTTTCGAACTGCAATTCAAGCTTTGCCACTTTGAAAAGGAAACTGTTTGAGAATACATGTCTGAGTGTGGCCTGCGAGTCTCCCATGACACTCACAGGGGAGAGTGTCATTCCCCAACACGATCAACTTCGGATTCCTTAGGAGAGCACCCACGCTGCTGGTTAGTTTGTCCCCAAACTCCCTTCTCATCTGCTGTCCTTCTCTCCCTCTCTCCTTCCATTTCAGCCCTCTACACAACACGGCAGAAGATGTCTTTGCCCATGCCTTTCTTTCTGCTTAACATTCTCTCAAGTCCCACTCAAAATCTCCCACCTCTATGAAACCTTCCCAGCAGGAGTCCCTTCTGGGAGGCACTTCCCACTGTGGGAATCCCTTCCTAGACTATGTTCTCTCTGCCATTACTGATAATACAGGGCACCTTTGAGGTATAAACAGTTATAAATGGCCAACTCTTGCAGGACAGTGAATTCCTTGAAGTCAGAGAGCACATTTTAATAACACATGTGTGCTCAAAGCCTGCAATAGTGAATGCTTGGTAAATATTTATTAAATGAACAAGTGCAGGTATTTCCACTCCACAGTATCTGAGTTTAATTAAATCATCTTGGCTTCTTCCAACACATCCTAACCTATATAACTACATGATCACATGTATATATGGAAGAAAATCATGAAAAAAAAATCATTGCTAGAGATTTGCATGTCTCTTATAGCATATTACTTAGTATCAAAAATCTAAGTAAATTAGAACCCACTTTTATGCCATGAACATTAAAAAACATATTTAGCAACCACCTAGTCTCTCAGAAAAAAAACTATACTTTGCAAAGGAACCATTTAAGTAAAAGAAAAATGATACTGCACAATTATTCATGGAATGCTGCAAAAAAAATTAAAATAAGGACTAGAATACAGTTAGTGAGCCCTTTCAATGCAAGTCATATCCACTTTTGAAGGGCATCTTTTAAACAGGCACAAGGGAACTCTTTTGATTTTTAGAAATGAATATGTGGAATTGTTCATACAAAGACTAGCTGTATCTGATGCTGAAAATTTCGAATTGCATGCATTTGAGATGGATGAATCTTCTAGCACTTGCATATGCTAGAAGGACTGTTAGAGGTGGTCCTCTTAGATAGGTCTTAGGAGGTCAGTTTGAAATATCACATAGATGTAAATCCTGATGGCCTCAGAGAGAGAGATGTGACAGAGGGGTTTTGCCTTGCATGCTTGCAGTAGAATTCATAATTCACGAACATATGTGGGGTACAATGCTGCTAGAATATGCAAAGCATGGCTACATACAAAATGAGGATATAAATACAAGCTAATTATATACTATTCACATGGGAGTGGAACCTACTCAGCATTCTTTAGTACTATGCATTTCCCAAAGGAAACATGTATTCTACCAGTAGGTATCAAATGAATCTGACACATTAGAGATAAAATTGACCTGTAGTCTGTATTTGAAATCTGGTGTGAAATATCAATCCCAGGAGTGGTTTATCAGAAATCTGGCACAGGTCAATAAAATGTGAATATCAGTCTGCACAGAGATATTCCATAAGGTATATAAAAAGAATTGATATTCTTGGTTTAGGTGTCAGTTTTCATAGAATATAGAACTGGAAAAAAACTTCAGAAATGATCTGATTTAACTCCCACCCAACATTTTAGAGCTGAGAATTTAACAGCACAAAATGAAGATTCAAATCTGACTCTAAGAGCTGTGTCTCTCCCCACCCTGGTGGTCAGAGGAAAATCCCATAATTGGTCTTAATTAGTTCTCACTGGTAGTCTGAAAGGTCAAGAAATCCTTCTCCAGGTGAGTCTTGGGTTAACCTTGGAATAGTAAGATATAGTGGGAAAACATGAAATCGGGGAACAAAAGTCGTGAAAATGAGCCCAGGTACTTGCTACTGGGTAACTGTGTGCACCTGAGCAAGTCTCCTGCCCTCTCTGAACCTCAGCTGGTTCATCCTCAGATGGGAACAGCAATATTACTTACCCTGGGAGCCTGATGAGAAGATCGGATGGTTTAACAGAATGAATGTGCATGGTAAGCCACAACGGCGCTTACAAAGATTTTACTCTGTATCATCATCATCAAATACTATTTGTTAATCCACCACATAAGCACAGCATGTTGCTTGGCCTTAAGCAAGGCAGGAAGCAGGGAAGACAATGAGCTTTACTCATATTAGGGATTTTGTCCCCTAAAGAGTCCGTTTTTACCAGCAGCTAATCTTACTTACAAAATCCATTAAGTAAACCTGCCTCAGCAGCAAAATAACTCACTGCCCTTTCCCTGGTAACTTCTAGTAAATTCTTGCCTAGTATTTTGAAACATTTCACTTTGGATTTCCCTCGTCTCATTCCTCAAGAAGCTCTGACATCAGCTCAGCAGTGTCCAATAGAATAGAACAATGCAAGCCACATACACAATTCTAATTTTCTGGTAGCCACATTTATAAAGTAAAGACAACAAGTAAAATTAACTTTCATCATACATTTTTCATTTAATCTGGTATATCCAAAACATTATTGGTTCAACATGAAATCAGTATAAAAATAATACGATAGATATTATCTTTTTTTTCATATGAAGTCTTTCAAGATCCCTTGGGTATCTGACACTTAGAACACATCTCAATAGGGACCAGCCCATTTCAAGTGCTCAGGCGGGCACAGGTGGGTGGTAGCAACCATATGGAAAGCCATGTTGGGTGACCACACCTACTGAAAGAGCAGACTTAGAAAAATTAACTTAGTAACTCTCCATGGAAACACTTAAGAACACTGAACCAAACAATCACCTCCCAGCACACAAATGGGGGAGGGAACCCTTGCAAGAAAAGTGACAGCATAGCAACACCAGCTGTTACATGAAAGGGAAATTAGAAAACTATTACTTTGAGAAGAGGCATTTCTGGGAAGGTCACCCTTTTCTATCTTGTTTCATGTGAAATAAGGAAATCAATAGCATGTCTACACGAATATGCATTTCATAAGGTACCATTCTCATTATCCCTTTATTCTAAACTATAGACACTGACATGTCTTGTCATATTGTTGACTGCTACATTTCTTAATTAGGAAGACAAACGGGGAAGCATGTAAGCAAGCCGAACCATCCTCTCTCTCCTTACAGTAAATCTGTGCCTTGTGGACCTCAGGGGTCACTGTGGGGAGGAGAATTGCAGGGAGCAGGTTGTTCACCAGAACTCTTTCTGTATTATTTTATGTAAATATGCAGCTAACTCCTGGTTGGGGCTTAGTCCTTCATGCCTGGAGTCCCAGTTCAATTTTCCTCAGCGCCTATCTCAGTTCTTCTTCTTTCTCCATGCAGGAAAGGCTCCTCGGTCTAGGAGACTAAAATCTAAGGCAGGGGACGGCTCAGAAGCCCAGCCTCATTTTCCACTATCCCTTCCATCCAGCCAGCATATATAACCTTTGCCCACCCCCACTACTTCTTTTTCAGAAAAATATAAATAAGAAGCCCAGAACCAGGCCACTCCACTTCTCAGAGCAAAGACAACTGCTATCGTGCCTTGGTGAGAGCTCTTCACTCTCTATTCTCAAAGTCTAGTTACTCTGAAGCCAATGATTCCCTCGGCATCCACAACTGTTGTAAAGGCCTGGTCCCTCTCTCACCACCTGCTGCCCACTTTGATGACTCCAGTCCTAACGCCCAAATGATGTAAGGTCTGAGTGCTGCATAAAACTGTGAGTGGCGGGCAGTCAATGTGCTTAATTATTTTCTCAGAGATTGGTTCTGTAATGTAAAACCATAAAATAATGGACTTTTAATAAAGATTTAAATCTTTCACTTCTCTTGCCAATCAAAAAAATTCACATTTTGCTTAAAGCATTGTCTATAAGGAGATTCATTTTTGTGTGTGTATGCACCTATCATGGTTAAGCTTCTAAGCAACAACCTGTGCTATACTACACTTGCTATACAGCCTAGCTCATACTAGGTGTTTGGTGAGAAAGCCAGTTAAAATGTCCAGAGCAACCATATTTCCCACTAACGTCCAGCTCAGATTAGCCTTTCCTGACCAATTGAGCTGAAATTTCCCTCTTCTGTAGCAGCGGTAGTTGCTCCTTGCTTTTCAAACTCAAACGTGCATACTCATCGCCTGGGCATCTTGCTGAAATGCTGGTGGCAGATTCAGCAGGGCTAGGGTGGGACTGCGGTGCTGCATGTCTGAGAGGCTCCCAAGAGATGCTGACACTTTGGGTCTGCAGATTCCACCTTCAGTAGCAAGGCCACAGCTCCATCCTTGGTACACCATCACTAAGAGATCTGGGGAGATGCCCATGACTAGACTCCTTTCCTAGTGAGTAGACTTATTGAAAGCATATATTTTAATGTATTTCCCATACTGTAATCCTAAGCAGATGTTTGTGGAGTCCATGAACAAAGAGCTATCACTGGTTGCTTCTTTAGTCATTCTATTCTCAGCAACTGATCCTAGTGACCAGGCAGTGGTTTAGCAGATGAGTCGCTCATGAGCTTGCAGACAGTCGACGTCCTTGAGTAAGAACCTGTCTGCAGGCCCAGCTCTCTGCCCTCCCCTCAGTGGGAACAGAAGTAGATCTATTGTGAATATAAATCAAAAAAGTTTCTCTTCAGCTTTATATTTTCCTTACTTGAAGCATGGGCACGGTTTACTGTTTGGATGTCCTTGATTTCAGATTCCCACCTACCTCTTCAATTAGTAAGCTTATTTTTGGCCTTTGCTTGGATTCCCAGGTTTGGGATGATGTGCTTTGGCCTTGACCCTCTGGACTCTGACTTCCTGCCCACTTCTGATAACACAAAATTCTGAGTCAGACACCCACAAACTGCTGACTCCACTGATGCTCTCAATACATTTTCAAACGAAGATATATCAGCAGCCAACAAACGTATGGAAAAAATGTTCAATATCACTAATCATCAGAGAAATGCAAATTAAAACCACAGTGAGACACCACCTCACACCAGTTAGAAAGGCTATTACTAAAAAGTCAAAAAATAACAGATGCCTGTGATGTTGCAGAGAAAAGGGAACGCTTTCCTGCACTGCTGATGGGAGTCTAAATTAGTTCAACCATTGTGGAAAGCAGTGTGACAATCCCTCAAAGAGCTAAAAATAGGACTACCATTTGACCCAGCAATCCCATTTCTGGGTATATACCCAAAGGAATATAAATCCTTCTATGAAAAAAACACATGCATGTTCTACGTTCACTGCAGCACTATTCCCAATAGCAAAGGTAAAGAATCAACCTAAATGCCCATCAATCTCTGGATTAAAAAAATGTGGTACATAGATACCATGAAATACTATACAGCCATTAAAAAGAATCAATCTAAATGTCCATCAATCTCTGGATTAAAAAAATGTGGTACATAGTTACCATGAAATACTATACAGCCATTAAAAAGAATCAACCTAAATGCCCATCAATGTCTGGATTAAAAAAATGTGGTACATAGATACCATGAAATACTATACAGCCACTAAAAAGAATCAAGCTAAATGCCCATCAATCTCTGGATAAAGAAAATGTGGTACATACATACCATGAAATACTATACAGCCATTTTGCAGCAACTGGATAGAACTGGAAGTCATTATCCTAAGCGAAATGACATAAACAGTCAAAAAACCATGTTCTCACTTATAAGTGGAAGCTAAAGAATGAGTAGACATGGACATGCCAAGTGGAATAACAGACACTGGACTCCAAAGGGTGGAAGGATGGAAGGGGCTTGAGGAATGAAATGCTATCTATTGGGCACGATGTTTACTATTTGGGTGACAGGTACACTAAAAGCCCAGATTTCACCACTACGTAATGCATCCATGTAACACAACTGCACATGAACCCCTTAAATCTATAAAAATTAATAAATATACATCAAGTTGACCCCATAAACCTGACCATTATCACAACTCAAGTTTTTCTTTATTTGCCCCTGGAACAAACTCATCTAACAGGAGTTTGGCTTGGCTGGTGAAGCCCTGCTTTAGGCTTGGCTGTAATGCATCTCATAATGGAAGTCAGAACAATTTTCCTACTCTTTCTAAGAACTGAAAATCTGCTCTCTGATTGTGAAATAAAATTATTTCTTTTCGTTCATTTCTCTCATGGCTAAATTTTTCTTCCACCAGCTAACAGATGCATGCCTTATGGACAGCACCCTACACTTTTATTAGCAGATTAGAGAATGCGACACGTTGATATCTTCTAGAATACTTGGACATGCTTGTTTGATAAAAATCTTCACGCTTCCTCCCTCTTTCTCATTTGATTCCAATCTTATTTCAAGCTAGGTAGACATTATATCCTTAAATAATTGCAACTGTTTATGACTTTTCAGAAGTAAAACCTAAACTAATATTTGTGCTTTCCTTACGATGGTGTTAGGAAACCCATACCCTTTTAGAACTCACGTTTTCAAGCCTAGCCATCACCCCATCAGGAAAAAAATCCCACAAGATACATATCTGTGACTGCCACTCTTAAGATAGTATGTTTACTGGAAATACAAAACCTTATTGAAATGTGACTCTTAATTTATGTTATAATAACAAATTCAAGTATTATAAACTGTTTGGGACAGTCTTCTGGAATTAACCTACATTTTAAAAATGGATTGTTATTAATTTCACTTTTGTAACACAGGAAGTTAATTAATGAGCAAGGAATCTATCAAAACAAAAAAGCCTTTACAAATCATTTCCTCACCTCACTAAAGGATCATTTCCTCATTGTCACTGTCACACTGATATGGTGACTACGCTATGAAGCACTGATAGAAGTTATAGGGAATCATTTAGTTGCTGTTATTGTTACAGTTGCTACCTTTGTTTTGATTATTAACTCTCTGCTACTTAAAAAGAAAGAAGACCTGAAAAGTAAAGAATTCAGCCCCAGACTGAGATCTTTATTCGTGACTATTATCTGTACTGCAGGAAAAGGAAGTCAGACTACTTTAACATGGATAAAATCTGTCGGATTGGTGATTCAGAAAGGCAACCTAGTCCTTCTTAAATACACTGGACTCGAGGGGAAGTCAAAGCAGTCATCTCAAGTCTTTTTCAAGTGATGTTCACTACAGATCCTACTTCTATATATGCATGATTCTCTGTTTGACTCATCCTTACTCACCCCACACATTGCCCACTGCTCTGTTTATATAAAAGGATTCCCCAACGGGGAAATATGGCATGTGTATAAATTAAACAAAAGAAGTAGAACTGATTCAAACAGCCTACTTATGAATCATAAAGATGAGAAAATAGTTTGACATACTTTGTTCAGATAATTTTAAAGCAGATGCTTAAAGTTTTTAAAAATTTCAAATCTGAAATATTGGCATGGGGTTAAAAATAATTCAGCTTCACATCAGATTTCTAAAAACCTAGAATCCAGGGAATTCTTATCCCCAGGGAATTCTCAGGGAAGGCTAAAACAATGCCCTCTTCTTGTAGCAGAGTGTACCATATCCCTCTTTTTAATAAGGATAGGCCTGGATGTCGTATCTTTGTATAGAATTTATATCCAATTTTAAGCATATTAAATCAGTGACAGTGTAACCCAGGACAAGCTTTTAATTTAAACGCAAATCTAGCTCTGACAACCATTTTCCCATTGACATAATGAGTAGTTCTTTCAAGCCTGTGAAGCATTGTTCTTATTTGTTAATCACAGCACTCCAGCTGTGCATACCTCACCACATGAAATCTAGATGGCAATTTTGGCTTCCCTGGTCTATATGGTATATATCTTAAAATCAGTGACATAAAACACTTTTGACATCATTTAAAATATATAGATACATGTTTTTTTTTTTTTTTTTTTTTTTTTTTTTTGGGACGGAGTTTCACTCTTGTTACCCAGGCTGGAGTGCAATGGCGCGATCTCGGCTCACCGCAACCTCCACCTCCTGGGTTCAGGCAATTCTCCTGCCTCAGCCTCCTGCGTAGCTGGGATTATAGGCACGCGCCACCATGCCCAGCTATTTTTTTTGTATTTTTAGTAGAGACGGGGTTTCACCGTATCGACCAGGATGGTCTTGATCTCTTGACCTCATGATCCACCCGCCTCGGCCTCCCAAAGTGCTGGGATTACAGGCTTGAGCCACCGCGCCCGGCCTAGATATGTGTTTTTAATTAAAATTATTTTTTTTGATGATAGCTAAAATGTAGAAATGACATAAAGTTAATTGCTTTATATAAAGATACCTAAGACTCTCTATATGTGAATAATGCCAGTTCCTGGGAGTTTAGACACTAATATTATCAACCGTGAAAGTCCCTTGTAGATCCCCTTGGACTTACATAAACAGAGAAAGCCTTCAACAGTGGCCTTAGAACACCTACAGAGACTCTAGTGCATATACCCTAGGTACTGGGCAAGTGAAAAGAATGTATAAGAGCAGAATCAGAACTTTAGATCTGGAAAGAACCCAGAATGTTGTTTTCAACCAATCACATCATACAGATAAAAAAAATTAAGACTCAGAAGGAGGAAACCAAAAGCAGACCTAGTTTGTGAGGCTCCAGGAGCTGGGCCGTGTGTGTCAACTACACCCATGATGGCACATGACCCAGAGCAGTCAGATAGCCTTCCTGGGATCTGCAGCTACTGGGGACCAAATCATTTCTTCTGATACCCCATTTAGTCCAGTTGCCAAAAGGACAGATGCCTCTTTAAGTAAACTCTATCACTGACATTCTAACTATGACCCTCTCCCTCCATTTTAGGGTTAGAAAAGTCCTAATGGTGTCATTGAGACCACCTCAGGGGGTTCTGGACTGACTCATTTTCATTTTAACCCTTCTCTAGTTTCTCCTACAATCAGCAATCTGTGTCAGTTCTATACATATGCTAGATGTGGAATTGATATTTTATGATGATAAGAATTATAGTGACGATGGTGGTGGTGGTAGTAACAGTGGGGGCTGTAAACGTTTTGAATAGACTGAAGCATAAAAAATACCAAAAATCATTCCATCTATATTTTCAGACAGTCAAGTGTAGCTAAGAATTCAATGAAAAATACCTGCCAGATAGCTTCTCCATCTCATCAGCAAGAACAGGAATACAAAACTGGGCTTCTAGCTGTATTCTTCTCAGAGGGTGATTAGTGCTTCATGAAATTTACCCCTATTTCCCCAATACTAGTAATCCGCAAAAAGAGCTAGGATGATTTTTCCTATCCCTCCCAGATGGCATTGCACCTTTCTGATTCACTGCACCATTAGAATCTTAGAGAAGCCACTAAGTAGTAAGTTTAGCTGCACTTTCATCAAGATGAAAGAATAGTGCCTGGGTTCTATTTACAGATCAGTAGATATTCACTGACTATGTGTTCTCTTTTTCACCCCGCCCCCCCAAGATGAAGTCTCACTCTGTTGCCCAGGCTGGAGTGCAGTGGTATAATCTCAGCTCACTGCAAGCTCTGCCTCCCGGGTTCAAGTGATTCTCTTGCCTCAGCCTCCCGATTAGCTGGGACTGCAGGTGCATGCCACCACACCTGGCTAATTTTTTGTATTTTTAGTAGAGACAAGGTTTCACCATGTTAGCCAAGATGGTCTCGATTGCCTGACCTCGTGATCTGCCCCACCTCGGCCTCCCAAAGTGCTGGGATTATAGGCGTGAGCCATTGCGCCCGGCCTGAGTATGTATTCTTTTACATTAAGTTCCACAAGTACTAGACTAACTTCATGAGAACGTGCCCATGGTCTTCCTTCCTGACCAGCCATGCTGCCATTTACCATGGACACCATCATGTTGCTGGATGAAGATACCTCCTATGATGGTCAGAATCATGCAATGCCATTTAAGACAATATTTTTATTGAACATTATTAAATATAATTTTCCCTAAAATCCAACAACTCATTAGAACTATTTTACAAGATCATACCTGATAAAACATTCCCTCATGACTAGTACCATACTGAGTCTTACATGTGAAAATGCATAAGAATAATAAATCCAACTCTAATGTCTAGTCTTGCTTTCATAGGTCCAGTTAGTATTCCATACAAATTTCTAAAGTAAGCCAAAGAAATGTATTAATCAGATTAGCCAGTAAGTGTGTGTAAAGGAGAATCAGTCCATTATTTGTTAGACAGCGATTGATGTTTTTTAAATTCATAGGTGGACTATTTCATTCAAACTGTAACATATAAAACATACTTACTAGCAAGTTGTGTGCTTGGATACTCAATCATGAAGAAATATTTTATAAGATATTGAGCATAGGCTTTCAAAGCTATTGCCCCAAGGATTTGTGGACATTGTTCAAAACTGATAGTAAACATGTACATAGATGCTCCACATTCAACATTTCTGTTAAGTTAGTCTGCTGGGGAGTAATAAGTATAAAAATATTTACCCTTGTTCACTTCAGTAAACACTCGTCATTCAAGTGAATGGAAGAAATTTACAACCTTTACACTAGTTATTGTAAAGATATCACATAAATATGCCCACCATAGAGATTTACACATAAATTATTCCAATTCATACAGAAACCCAGGTAAATACACAAGGAGCCATCTGATTGTGTGTGTATTTATATCTGTCAGCTAACTCAGAGATCTCAGGGGTGGCATATGGATTTGTGATGCTCCAGGAAGATACTGAATCTATAAACTAATGAATAGATTTTAAAGTGGCACAATTGTAGTGTTGCAAGAAAATGTATTCTACTTCTTTCATCCACAAAAAAGCAAAGGTTAGTCTACTGTGTTTGGAGCAGCATGTAATGATAAAGATTATCATAAAATCTCAGAACTGGAAGATGATCTTTCCCTCTGTATGAGAGTCTCTCTACCACATCTCTACCTAATTTCCCAGACTCTCTACCACACTTCTACCTAATTTCTTAATTGCTTAGACACTCCAGTGACGGGAAACTCACTGCTTCTAAGGAAGCCCAGCGGATCTGCGGATATCTTTGACTACTGAAAAAATTCTTCCTTCTATCAATTCAAAATCTCTTCCCATAGGTCCCACCCATTTTGTCCCAGGGGCCTATGAAAATGTCCAATGCCTCTTCCGTGTCGCAACCGTTCAGTACTTACCACGGAGCTCTCAAGCTTTCAGGCTTCTCTTCTACCTCAATGTCCTCAGTACCATCGGCCGTTTTCCATGTTGCGCCCACCCCTCCCATGTCAGTATTGAGTTCTAGCTTAAAACCTGTCCAGAACTACATGACCCAAAGAGGAAAGCAATTAAAATTTTCTCTCTCAATTTCCACATCTGCAAAATAGAAGTGTTACCTCCAAGATCATTCAAAGGATCAAATAAGAAATAGAACATAGAAGTTCTCTGGACAGTTAAAGGTGCCTAATAAACATGAGGAATATATTTCTATGGATCAGAAGACCTAACTTTCAATAAGGTAAAACCCAATGTATCCTAAGGAAGAAAAAAAAAAAAAAAAACCTCTTCAAACAGTAACACCAAAGAAAGTTTTGCCAAGAATTCACTTTAGTATAAATACAATTAAAAATTTCAACCAACTTGTTTTTCTGAAAACTGGCTCTCCCATTATGATGGGTCTATTTATATGTCCCAGTGACATCCTAACTCAAAGTCTGTGAAGCCAATGAATTTCCATGAATGATAGACACATGACTGAGTCAGAGATGAATGATGGCATAGCCTCTGAATCTTTCAACTTTCCGGCATTCCTTTAAATAAACCAGTGTTTTAACACTTTTGTTAACAATCCTCACCCCGTATAATCTCCTTCATGACTCCCTCATGCCTTCAAAATACAATCCAAATTCCTTTCATTATATGGCCCAACAAGTTCTCTGTCTTCCTCTCTAGCTACTCTCCCTCCCTCACTCCATATATAGAGCATGCACTTAACCCGCCTTGTTCTTTCTTGCCTCTCTGCATTTACACATTCTATTCAAGGTTCTAAAGCCAATATCCCACTTTATTCAGAAATCAGATTTTTCTCATCACTCAAACCTTTGCTCAGATACCCCCTTTTCCAGAGAGTCTTACCTGAACTATCAAGGTGGTGTGCGTTTCCAGTTTCTATCATAGCACTTATTTTCCTCTATTGAGATGGTCTACTGACTTTTCTGTCTTACTCAGTAGACAGTAGATTCCTTGAAATATATTTATTGTATTCATCTTGGAATAATTAGTAACCAGCACAGTGTCTTGTACATAGCAGGTGCTCAGTGTATTTTGAATGACTAATTAATAGATATGTATAGAGAGGGAACACATATATGCAAAAAATAACCATTTGATAAACTCAGCAAATGGCACCAATCTTGCCTAATTTATATTGGAATTCAGGACTAACTCAGAATCAAAAAAACACCTTTTTCAATAGTCAAAGGTGTAACCTATATCCTCTCTAGTTTTTCTACCCATTCCTTAACTCTAGAACCTCTTTATCATTTGCAAATAACTTCTCACATATTCACATACATTATGCTATTTAATCATTAAAACCACTAAGAGATCATGTTCCTTAGCTGGGGTTTAATGAAACAACCTCAGTGTGTCCAAACGGTGTAGCAAGAAAGACAATGAACTGAGAGTTGAAAGAGCTGGGCTCAAGTCTCTGTTTTACTGTTTAACTACTGTGGTGTTAGTGGAAAGACCCCCTAATCTGTCTAAACGGCAGCTCCCTTTCCCACTTTGCCGTCGGCAGTGAACGTTATTGTTATTTTTATACAGTGTTGTCACTATTATCCAAGCTGGCATCTAGAGGTAGCCAAGTCAGCAGAAAAAGCATAGGCTGTATGATAAAACAGGTCCCGTTTTTAATCCTAGCTATACTACATAATAGTTAGGTGACCCTATTAAAAGGTTAAGCCAGTTACTTAACCTCTCTGAGCCAGTTTTCTCATATATACAGAGACTAATAATTTCCTCTTAGCTTCTTTTAAAATTTAGATGACATAAAAAGTAGAAAAAACATTTGTATATTTTTAAAGTGCCAGATAAAATTGTTGTTATTCTTGTTTGGTCAAGTTTAAGAATGGTGTGTTTATCAAAATGCTTTGCATGCATCATTATGAGAATATTTAATAGATGTGCCTTTTAAAACTTACAACTGTGCGTTAGCTTATTGAAGGCTCTGAGAAGTCCTGCTGTAGAGAGATATGTTTAACTTTGTTTAACCTGTCATTTTCCCAACCTATTTGAACACGGGATGCCATCAATGCCTTCTGGAGGAGCAAGCATGACAAGAGCAGAAAAAAACTGCATTTTTCCCACATTTTTCCCACATAACTCTCATGACGGAGACTCGAAATCAAAACCCAAAATAGTAAGAATAGTGAAAATACTCCCCTCTCTACCATCCCCTGACTTATTATTTACAATGTACATATTTTCTAGTAAACAATTAACTATGTACATATATACATACATACATAGGAGAAATCCAGGTAGAATTTTAAGAATAAACTTCATAATTTCTGAAGGAAAAAGACATTTGGATGCAATTGATCAAAAGCGTGAGGACAAAAAACTGTTCTCTTTGGGCATTTGTGATTCCCACTGGCTAAACTGCACTCTTAGTAATTTCTGGAATCATGTGAAAAAAATAAGAAAGGAAAGCACTTTCTCATTCATTCACAGGCATAGTTCCTTTAAAGTCATAATTGCTCTTTCCACATGGTAGCAAAAATTCACTTCATTATTTCAGATAGCTCTTTCCCAGCATCACCTCCTGCGACTTTAAAAGCTGCCATTAATTTCCCATTAGTAGGCTTTAATTAAAATGAATATGTATCATTGCTTTTAGCAGTTGCATTGTAATACATGTATAAATACATGCAAATCTTATCCACAATTTTTCAATGGCAATTTCTAAACAACACTTTGATGTTATTTCAAAATACTATATCTACAGAAAGCTTTTAGAATCTGGTCCTTCCCTAAAATAATTAGAATTTCATGGAAACACAATAAGCAGTTACCAACCTAGCTAAAATCTATTTTATTGATCCCAGAAAGTAGCATGTTAAAACATGAATAATGACCTCGGTGCTTTGAACCACTCAGTACTCTGGTGCTTCTGCAATATTTGTGTATAATGTATTGAAAAGAAAAGCTAGAAGAGGCAGAGGGATGCTTCTGATTTAAGGAATCATAGTGTCTAAGATGAGTCTAACAGCATAATCTGAGATGAGTTACACTTCATCAGCTTATTATCAAAGATGCATCTACCACCCCAAAGTTCCATACAAATGTTCAACACTCAGAGAAATGGACACATATTAGAGCACATCCGAGTTTAAGTTCCATAAGCTTTCTTATCCCTTTCTAATTTCCTACATTAGGCTAAAGTATTGTTTTTAAAAAATATATATACTTCATAAAGAGAAAATGAGGTCGATTAGTCTTAGATCATGCTTTCACCAAACTACTCTGGCATCCCCCACATATCTTAACCAGAATCTGAGAATAGATTAGATGATAATTCAAACTTAACGACAAAACACATTATTCTGAAAATGTTGACAATATTTCCAGAATGTGATATCTGATAATACTTCCAACTATAATACTTCCTCCTACATGATCACACATTGTTAGTATTAACTTCAAAGTCTCTAAGGAAAATACTATAGAGATGCTTAACTGAAAGGAGCCATGTGTGACCACAGTTTCTCCAAGTGCTGGGGTCAGTTAACGCACTTGTTTGACAGCCTGCGGTTTTCTTTCTGCTTTCAAACCTTACCCTTCCATCCCTTCTCTCCCCACCCCCACTCCCTACCTCTGCAATAACTTTTTTGTATGACAAGCTGGCCCAGTGACTATGGTCTATCTGAGATATTTTTAGGCCCATATATTTTCCTAATTGTTTTTCATTTTCTGTATATTGTTCCCTGAGAAAATTAAGCATCATTTTTCAATTGGGAAGATGTTTGGTTTAGAAGGTATAGTAAACACACCTATAATTAAAAGGATTCCCTCGATTTACAGAATTTGGTATCAGATTTTTCGTGAAGTATGAATCTGTAAAAATAATGTACAGTTTTTTAGTTAATAAGATAGAGAAGTATTTGCATTATTTACATCAGTCTAGAAACTTTAAGTGTGGTTAAAATTAAATGATTTCCAAATCTTGATAAAATTTGAAAAAGTTAACTAATGGAATATGAAGAAATGCTATTCAGATGTACCCTAGCCATTCAGTAACTTCAGCAATTAAATTAAGCACTTAAGTCCTTCATCATACTTGAAGAGCATCTAGCCATAAGTCTTCCCAATAGTCATCCATGGGAAACATAGCTATCACACTTAACTAGCATTTCGAAAAGTTCCTTTGAGTCCAAAATATGTATGAAGGTTTCCAACACCAATTTGTCAGACTGCATATCAAATATCGCTTTTCCAGAAAGTATCTGCTTGGAAAAAAAAAAAGTTTCACAATCTGAAAGGTCACCATCTATGGCAATGTTCAGTCTGCATTACAAAGTACTGGTCACAGGAAATGTTGTGAAATCACCACACTTGATCTTCTCAGTTGAAAACCTGGCTGTTCGTTGTAAATAAAAAGTGTGTGGTTCTATTTCACAAATCCTCTGAGTTGTTTCCACAGGGGATACTTCAGCATAGTCAACAACTCATATCTTTTATCACAAAAATATCCACAAATAAAATTGAAAAAGGGCACTGGTATCACAGAGTGTAGTCCCAGATTGGTGTACTTTCTAGGAATTGTCCTCATTTCACTTACACTACCTATTTACTAAGTTTCTTTAAAACCAAAAAAGCTCTGAGATGTTAGAATCTATACACTTCCATACAAGTAATTTTATAAATGTAAAATATTTCTTCAAAATCTACTAATAACATATAAAAGTCAAAATAATGTATTCCTGAGCATACTATTTCATTCTGTTCCTAAGTCCATGCAGCGGTTTCCCTCCGCCCAAGTTTAGCCTTGTATTCCAGTTTGTAAGTGAAGTGATCCCTGTGTAAAAAGACTTGGTAGATCAGATGACAAGCAGCAAAGCGGCCAACGAAGACGCCAAGTACAACTAAAGTTAACACAGTGCCCCACCCCTTCTCCAAAGGCTCATAGTTACATGAGAAATTAGATATGGAGATATGGCAAGATAATCAGAAAGGGCAATCTAAAAGTAAATCTGGGCCCTGTAAAGTTTACTGACTCATGCTTGAAGAAATATATATATATGTGTGTGCGCGTGTGCGTGTGTGTGTGTGTGTGTGTGTATGTATATGACACGTCATTTGCCTATTGGGATCTTTACTCTGAGCAAAGCACTTCTCCAGCAGTGATCATTAATATGTGGGTACTTTTGAGCAGCAGCAACTCCCATCTCACTGGAATTAGTAATTTTTTCCCAGGGAACAAAAGAAACCATCCAAATGGCAACACACAGCTCAAATTCAACATAATAAAAAAGGAGTTTTAGAAGATGTGACAGGAATCCTCTCCTACTCACTGAAACAATATCACTAAAAATGGGGGGGGGGGGGTTGGCATGCAAAGAGTGAGAAGCCAGTGAGGCAGAGTGGGAAGACAGAAGGGAAGAGGGGATTGAAACCACTTTGCTGTCCTTCCCTTGTTTCTCACTTCCCTCCCACCCTAGGCTGAGATTGCAAATTTTAAAAATGCAAGCCCCAGTTTAAAAGAAACCCCCCCAAAACTGGAAGAGTGTGACTAAGGTTACTACCACAGCAACCCTGAAAGATTTCCGTGCAAAAGCAAAGCAGTGGGGATGTAGTAGCAGCAGCAAGCCTCCCTCTTCCCCACCCCTGATACAGTACCTCCAGATTTGTCCGAGCTGCAAGATGTGGATGAGTGACTGCAGGAGCCAGATGCAGAAGGAGCAGGACGCAGACCTGTGATTGCCACTGGCCCGGGTAGCCCCGCTGCTGTTGCTGCCGCTGTTGGCCGCGGCGATGTTGCTCTTGCTGGCGTTGGATGCTTGCCTTTGCGGCGTGGAAGGACGAGCCTCGCCTTCCCCGGCTGCGGACCCACCGCCGGCCACCGTCTTGCAATCCGCTCCAGGCTGCGGGCAGCTGGAGGCAGCTGCGGCCGTGGCGCTGTCCTCGGTGCTGAAATCGTGCACAAACCAGCGGAAGCTGAACACTTGCACCGACAGCGACCCGAGCACCACGAAGAAGAGCGTGAGCCCGAACCACCAGCGCTGGCCGCGCAGGTAGTAGTCCACGGCGAGCCAGACGTCCGTGCCCACGTCCGCGAAGTACACAGCCACGGCGGCCAGGATCCAGAGGCAGTCCCACAGTGAGTAGCGCCGCTGCTCCCTGCCCAGGCGCAGGCACAGCGCCGCCGAGCCCGCCCCGCCGCCGCCCGGGCCGCCAGCGCCGCCGCCGGAGCCGCCCGAGCCCCCGGAGCCGCCGCTCCCGGCGCAGCAGCAGCAGCAGCGCGAGCAGCCGCCGCCGTCCGGGCAGCAGCCGCCCCCGGCCGCCTCCTCGTCCTCGGCTCCCGACCCCGACGGCAAGCCCGGAGCCAATCCCTGCACCGAGCCCGAGTGGTCCGAGTTCTGCAGCGGGGTGAACGCCACGTCGCTGCTCTTCTTCATTTTCAGCCTCCCGTCTGATTTAGCGGCCATGATGCCTCCACTGGGGAGGAGAGCCCTCCTTTATCTGACACCTTTCCCCGCTGTCTCCTCCTCCCGCCACCTCCTCGCCTCGCCCCGGCTTCCCTCCCAGGCGGCGCGGCTCCCCCTCCTCCTGCTCCTGCGCCGGTCGCCCGCCGCCCGCCGCCCGCCGGGCTGGGCGCTGGGCCGGGCTAGCGGCGCGCCTGGAGCCGGCAGGAGCGCCGCCTGGCTGCCTGCGCGGAGCCAAGCTGCTCGGGGCGCCCCGCGCGCGCCCCTGCCCGCCGCCCGCGCTCCTCGCCGTCCCGGCTTCGCGGCTGCCGCCCGAGCCGCCGCCGCCGCCAGCAGCAGGAGCAGCAGCGGCCGCCGCGGCGCTCCTCGGACCTGCACATTCCTCTCCTCCCCTCGCGCGCGTTCCCTCCTCCCGCTTCCTCTCCTCCACCAGCTGACTCCGAGGGAGAGGATGACCTCATCCCTTCTCTTCCAGCTGCCGCCGTTCCCACCCTGGCTCGGGAGGGGCGAGCGAGGAGGAGGGCCCCGGAGGAGGGGCCGGGACCGAGGGGAGCGGCGGGCGGAGGGTGCGGGGACGGGCCTGGCGGGTCCCAGGGGCCGGAAGAAGCGGCCGAGGGGGCCTGAGGGAGACAGTCAAGGCCCCCACTCACGGGATATCGGGAACGCTGGGTGGGTTTGAGCGACCCTGGGGGAGGGGGAGGGGGAGGAGCGCGCCGAAAGGAGGGGCCCCCGCGTGCAGCCCTCGCGGAGGACCGCGGAGAGTGGGCACGGACGGGTGTGGCGGCGGCGAGGGCCAGGGAGGCGCAGGCCTCTTTGTATTCCACTCGAAGCCGCCGGCACCCGGAGCCGCCAGCAGCCGAGGGGCTGGGAGCGCGGCTGGGGCCCACGACGGTGGGGAGAACGGGTGTTAATCAGGCGCCCGGGCTCAGAGGCCAACAGCGGCAGTGGGCGTGCCCGACCACGCCGGGAAGAGCCGGGGAGAGAAAGGCGTGCGGGGCCCGGAGCGCGGAGCCTGGTGCCGCGCCGGCAGCGGAGGGCGGGCGGGTCCGCGGGGAGCCCCGAGCCAGCGCCCTCGAGGGAAGCAGCTGGCATTCCGAGGGCTCCGGGCTTCTCCGGCGGGCGGTGGTGACCCAGCTCGGGCAGGTGCGGAGGCGCTGGGGCCCAGGCCCACGCCCCACGCGGGTCCCTAGAGCGCTCTCGGCAGCCGGGAAGCTCTGAGCCAGGAGAAGCTGCAGCCCCGTGGGTCCCGCACCGGCCCTCGCGGCGTCCTGCAGCAGGTGGGAAGCGCAGCACCCCTGGCGGCGGCACGGGGCGTGGTGGGGCGGCAGGGTGTGGCCGGCAGCTACTGGAAACCGAGTACCACCCCGCCCCCGGCCCGCGGGCGGCGAGTGGCGGAGCCCAGAACTGGCGCCACCTCCCCTACTCCCTACTCCAAAACTAGAAATACCTTCCCTTAAAGCTATAGGGATTGCAAACTAGCTGTGTGGTCCCACAACTCCAGAAATGACTTGAAATTAAATCTGTTATCGAAGTGATTCAAGGAGAATATAAAATATGTTGCGGTTTTAAGAGATTTTTAAAACCTAAATAAAATATAGGCTCTTCATTTTTTTAATAAGAAAACTTAAGCTTTGATTTGTCTCACTTAACTTTTGCAAATGTAAGAGATGGAGAGTGTAATTCTTAAATTATACCGTGACTCACATACTTCAAGAGCGGAGGGAAGTGAGGCAACACGAGTTACACTGCCACTAAAAGCACCAGTTGGATCTTCTAAATCTGGAGGCAAACCATGACACCCCCCCCCAGCCACCCCCGCTTCTCTGTGGTAGGTGCCAGGTGAGTTCGATCTAGTATATAGTGCCATTCTTAATTAGTAACATTATGAAGTAGAAGTGCACGAATTTCACTGCACGTGGAGAGAGCTGCCTCACGCATTGTGTGCTACATATCACAGGCTGTGTCAGCACCAACCTAGATAAAGTGGAATTTGCCCCGTGCTCTGGATACATTGCCTGGTATTCTCACAGACTGGTGCGTAGGACCTTCCCTTGCTTGGCCTTGGCCTGACATTTTGGCAGGAGGGTGTTGAGTTATAGAGTGTATACACGATTACATAGCATGTACAAATCCGGTATTTCTAGCGAAAGGCATCGCCAAGTGATGGCTGAGGGGCAACACAGTCCCACTAAGATGCTTAGTATGCCAGGCAAAAGGGGATATTTTTAAATCCAGCTTTAAAATTGGGTCTTCTTGGAGTAGAAGAATCCTTTTCTGGAAAACAACCTGATTCTATTTCTCTGGAGTCCAAATCTAAGATTTCATCTCCAGGGTGCTACTGGTGATCTTACTCTGTGACAAACCATTAGGGAGAGGAATGATCTCTTAGGTAACTGGGTCCTAAGGGATGGAGTGTATTCTAGGTCAAATGCAGCGTCTTAAATTGCACCAGGCATGAAAAGGCCCTGCAGAGTATCTGAGGTGCTTCAGACCTGGTGCTGACTAAAGATTCCTCTAGAATAGGATGTTTCTTATTCGACTGCATCCTCTGCACCTGGCACAGGACATGCACAGACTATTTGCTCATTAAATATTAGTTGAGTGAATGCGTGAATTTATAGAAAAAACATTCCATAACAGGAAGAATGCTGCATTCTGTGCTAACCAATGTTCCCATGGAAACATAGGAATTATGAAACTTTTTATGTTCTAAAAAGAAATAACTAGTAACAGTTCCTTATTAATACGTTTATTCAAAACCATTTAGAGTCTCTCTAAGGTTGCTGTCTGAACCATAGCTGGAAAGTAATGGTGACACGTAGTTAGTGGCAGGAGTTTACAAGCAGGGGGTCGGAGGATGAGCTTCACATCCAAGCTTTGCTAATTACTGGCCCCATGATCCTAGCAAATTAATACACAGGATTAATAAGAGGATTAGATGAGATCATGTATATTATGGGGCTTTGTATACAATGCTGTTCTCAAGAGTCTCTAATCTCATAAGTCTAGTAATCACATTTTAGAATATGGATTTTAACATTACCTGCTCTATCATAATCAGTGCACCTGTCAAGACAGGTGGACATAATGGTTGCAAGCTCAGAGTTTGGACTCAGACAGAGTTATCTCTGTGTGTGTTATTTAACTTCCCTTCCCCTCATGCTCATCATTTGTAAAATAGAGACGATAACGATCTCCAGAATTCAGTCTTGTTGCCAGAAACAAATACTAATACAAAGAGGCATGTGAACTGTTCAACATGGTGTCCCGCACACGTCATACACCACATTCTGTTAATATCTTTCCTGTTTCTTCCAGCCCCCTCATGTCTTCTGGCTTCTAAACTTTTGTGTTTAGCTCACCAACTCAACTTAAAACGAGAGTTCCTAAAAAAAACAGTCCTTGGATTACCTACATCACAATCAGTTGTTGTTTAATACAGATTCCTGGCCCATCAGAAATGTGATCTCTCCATCAATGATTTTGTCTCCCGTCCGATCTCAGATTTATTCTCATTGTATAACCCAGGGGTCCCCAACTCCTGGGTCATAAACTGTTATGGGTCAGTGGCCCGTTAGGTACTAGGCCACACAGCAGGAGGTGAGCTGTGCTGGGCAGGGTTAGCATTACCACCTGAGCTCTGCCTCCTGTTGGAACAGCAGCAGCATTAGATTCTAATGGGAGTGCAAACCCTATTGTGAACTGGGCATCGAAGGATCTAGGTTGTGGCCTCCATATGAGAATCTAACAAATGCCTAATAATCTGAGATAGAACAGTTTCATCCCAAAACCATCCCCGCACCACAACCCCAATGGAAAAATTGTATTCCACAAAACCGGGTCCCTAGTTCCAAAAGGGTTGGGGACAGCTGATATAACCTAAACTTTAGGATTACTCAACAGCTTCATAATCTCCACTTTACATACCTCACACTCTGATTAATGCCTCCTAGCTGGTGAGCTCACTCTCTCATGTATCCCTGGATCTGTTTTCTACTTCATTTTCATGTCCCTTAACCCCTTCAAGGCCTCCCCTTTCTTCTTACATTGCGTAAATTCCATGCTCAATCACGATAGGCACATCTCACACGCTTCCTCGTCTCTGCTATTCCCCTTACTCAACAAAACACCAGCCCTGGTTAAACTCTGCTCTCCACCTACATCAGGCCTAACGCTGTGTAACTGGTTGTGGCTGGAGAAGGGGCATGGCCCTGCACACTTGTGCTTCTTTCTATCCCTGAAGTGGACCCAAAGGCTGCTCCACAGTCACACCTCATCTTCCCAGTCCATTTGCATTCCTACTTTTTTCAGTTATGACTTTTTGTATTTTCCTTTCTCAAGCTTTAAACACCTCCTTCCCCATTCTTACTCTCCACTGATGACTCTGCATCCTATTTCACTGGGAAAAATGAAGCGACCAGGGCAGAACCCACACAAGCGCTCAGCACCTTCTCTGTTCACCCACCAGCATGTGTACCACCCACTCAGCCTCCGGCTCTACAAGGCCAGCTCCCCTGGTGTTCACCAGCCCCCACCCCTCTCACTGCTCAAGAGCTCAATTCAGCACTCATTGCCTCAGTCATCAATGTTCCCTCTCTGCTGGATTATCCCTATCAGTGTACAAACACACTCCTATGTATCCAGTAGTTAAAAAACAAAGCAAAACAAAACTTTTGATTCCAATTCCCTTGTCACCACTGCATTTCCCTGAAACTTTTTTACAACAAAGTTCTCTAAAGTTGCCTAAACTTGCTTTCTTCAATTCCTGTTCTTCAATTCTCTCTTGAACACATTCAAATAAACCAACAATTGCTCCACTGAAACTGTTCTTACCAAGCCGCTGGCAGTCTGTCTCCACTTTACTGAACAATTCAGCCTCACCTTACTTGATCCCCTCAGTGGCATTTGGCATGATAGAACCTTCTCTCCTCAGTGAACTCTACTCTTCCCTTGGCTTTCATGTATCACACAGTCTGGAGTTTTCCCGTTTCAAAGTAGCCTGCTTCTTTGCTAATTCTGGGTCCCTTGCTAATTTCTTATCATTTCTCCTGCTTTTAAGCTGGCTCAGTCTTCAAATCTTCCTGTATGTGTATTAGTCCGTTCTCATGCTGCTATAAGGACCTACCTGAGAGTGGGTAATTTATAAAGGAAAGAGGTTTAATTGACTCACAGTTCTGCAGAAATAGAGAGACCTCAGGAAACTTACAGTCATGGCAGAAGGAGAAGCAAACATGTCCTTCTTCACATGGTATCAGCAAGGAGAAGTGAGTTAAGTGGGGGAAAGGCCTTTTTTAAAACCATCAGATCTCATGAGAACTCACTGTCACAAAAACAGCATGGAGATAACTGCCCCCCATGATTCAGTTACCTCCCACCAGGTCCCTCCCATGACACATGGGGATTATGGGAACTACAATTCAAGAGGAGATTTGGGTGGGGACACAGCCAAAATATATTACTACCTATTCTCACTCCCTTGATAATTTCATAAAATGTCATGTTTAAAATCACACCTAAATGCTGGTGATCCCTGTATTTCCCCAGGCTGGACACCCCTGGACCCCAGAATACACCCGACTGCTTTCTCAACATCTCTACTTGAATGCTTCTAGGCACCTCAAACTTAAAACATCCAAAACTGAACTCCAGATCTTCCCCTTCAAAATCTGCTTCTTCTTCCTCATTTCCCTTAATGACAATTTTGTTGTTTCTCAAGAAAATGAGAGGACGGGGGCATCATCCTCGACTATGTCTTTCTCTTAGACTCCTTGTCTTATCTGCCAGAAAATACTTTTGGTTCTACCTTCAAAATATATTTTTGAAGCCAGGTGCGGTGGCTCATACCTATAATCCTAGAACTTTGGGAAGCCGAGACAGGAAGATTGCTTCAGGCCAGGAGTTTAAGACTAGCCTAGGCAACATAGTGAGGCCCAGTCAGATGCTAGCAGTAATGCATATTCTAGTGTGGTTTCTATGTTGGGGTCTGCTAGGATCATTTCAGAGTTCAGTGGGAAATGCATAGGTTCTCTGCAGAATGGAGAGCTTATCCATGTTTGTCACCACAAAATGAGGTGGAATCTTGGATGGGAAATCAGAATTATAAGGCTCTAGGTAGGCAGGTAACAGAGAAAAAACCTCCTTGAAGGTGACCTAGAGGTAGGAAGTACGTATCTGAATGAAGGGAGGAGAGTGCCCATCCACAACAGGGATAGCCAAAGGAGGATGTGAGTGAAGACGTGAAGAAAAGGAAACAAGACTAGGCTACCTGGAGAAGAACATTCCAGGAAGAGAGAACAGCACATGCAACGACCCTGGGGCAGTAGCTTTCCTGGTATGTCTGAGAACTGGTAAGGAGAACAGTGTAGCTGGAGTGGAGGAAAAGAGTAGCTGAGGAGTCAGAAATAGGGTTAGAGAAAAACTGGATGTCTGGGGGTCAGATTATGCAAGGCCTTGTATGCCAGTACGAAGACTCTCCTTTTCATGTGTGCAAGATGAGAAGCTACTGGACAACTAGGAGCTGGGGCTGGCTTCAGGGGTGTGCGATCAGTGCAGGTACACAGGGCTCCATGCTCTGAGGGTCCTCATGCTTCAATGCTCTAACGTCACCAGCATCTAACTTTGAATTTGTGTTTTGTAAGTGAAGTGCAATTGGGATGACAGAGCATGTGCCGGAAACCTGGTGCCCCAGCTCACACATGCTTTTGGCTCCCTGTCTTCCTAGGATGGACCCCAGATGCTCACTAACTACCTCCTGGTGTCCCAGCCCTACCCGGCTACTCCCTCTGTGCTCTTGTCCACCACCCAGTGGGGGCCTGGACATAGAAGTGTGGGGTGTCATGGTCAAGCATGAGCCACTTGACATTTTGGGATGAAGCAAGGGGCGACCCTCTCCTCCCTGGGCTGGCAGCACCAAGTGCATTCAGCCAAAGACTAAGTGGGGGGCCTGTTGCCCAGCTGGGATCCAGGTGCTGAGCATGTCCAGGTGAAGACCACACTGTCTTAGGAATTGCTTGTGGGTTGGGGTGGAGGTCCATGGGAAGGGGGATTTGTGTCCCTGCCTCTGGCTGGGGTCCTGCATTTTAATTTGCACTGGGCCCCACAAGTTATGCAGCAGCCCTGAGGAGCGTTCAGTGTATATTTAAGTAACGTGATCTGGCGTCCTTTTTAAAGGATCACCGACTGCTCTGTTGAGGGTAGGAAAGCAAGGGTGAAAGCAGAAAGATCAGTAAGGAGACAAGAATCTAGCTGAGAGAATCGTGCATCAAATGAGGGGCATCGGCGGGATGGTATAGTCAAAAATATTTATTTATTTTTGAAACAGAGTCTCACTCCATCACTCTAGCTAGAGTACCGTGGCATGATCACAGCTCACTGCAGCCTCGACCTCCTGGGCTCATGCAATTCTCCCGCCTCAGCTTCCGGAGTAGTTGGTACTGCAGGTGCGTGTTACCACACCCAGCTATTTTTGTTTTTTATTATTTTTTGTAGAGATGAGGTCTCATTATGTTGCCTAGGCTAAAAAATCCATTTTTGTAACTAACTTCTATTCATTCTCCAGATTTCCATTTAAATGAAGGGGATAGCACATAGCTCTGTATATGTAAAACTATGAAATTAAAAGCTTAAAGCCAAGAGGTAATAAAATTATGTTATGCCCTATGTTTTTCAAACACAGTTGCCTTACTAAAGCCTCATTACACATTTGTGAAAAAAATCCAGACAGATCTACTATTTAAAAAAAGAAAGAGAGAGAGAGAGAGTGAGAAAGAGAGAGAGAGAGAGAAACAAGACAGAGTTTGAAAGACTGCCCAATGCCACAATTCCTGTGGGATAAGTTAAAAGGATGTGGTGTTTTCCCCAAAAACTACAGAGAATTTTGAAGCATTTAAAATAAAAGAGTGGCATGCCTGGTTTTGTGTTTTGAAATGTGCATTCTGGTAGCAGAGTAGAGAATTAAAGGGCAACTTTGTATAAAACCTTTCTGATTTATGATAGTCCACTAATCTCCCATGTGTACTCTGTGCCCAGAGCAAAACACAGTGTCTGGCATATTAACAGACATTTAATAAATATTCCAGAAAAAGCTTTCCCAGACAAATACTCTGCAGCTCTTCTGAGGACCATTAGAACTATAATTGTTGCTTTTGAAATGCTAAAGCTCGAACAGCATAGAGACTGCTGAAATGCTACCCAAAAAATCAGCAAAATGACTGTTCAGCAAAAGTGAGGGCAATGTTAAAAGCCAAAGTTTAAAAGTAAGTTGAAGAGGAAGCAGGTTAGTGCTAAGAGATACAAGTACCAACAATGGTCGTTAGAGAAATTGAGGGGGTTGAGCTGTCTCAAAAAAAAATTTTTTTTTTTTTTCTTGAGACGGAGTTTCGCTCTTATTACCCAGGCTGGAGTGCAATGGCACGATCTCGGCTCACCGCAACCTCCGCCTCCTGGGTTCAGGCAATTCTCCTGCCTCAGCCTCCCGAGTAGCTGGGATTACAGGCACACGCCACCATGCCCAGCTAATTTTTTGCATTTTTAGTAGAGATGGGGTTTCACCGTGCTGACCAGGATGGTCTCGATCTCTTGACCTCGTGATCCACCCGCCTCGGCCTCCCAAAGTGCTGGGATTACAGGCGTGAGCCACCGCGCCCGGCGGGTTGTCCCAAAAATTTAACTTCCAAATTGGCGTCGCAATATCAACTAAGTAAAGGAAAAAAAGCCCAAAGTATGTAGGTTAGGGTCCAAAATAAAGTATCTCAAATGCTGGGAACAGAGGTTTAGGTTTGATGTCAATTGAAAGAGGGAACCCTGGGTCTCTTTCTAGACTTCATAATAGTGTCCAACTGCTAAGTGCATTTTGTTTCTGAAGTATGTCAGTAAGTGAGGCGTTTAGGTCTTAAAATGCATTTTCCCTTAGGAACAAAATGATAAATGGTGATTAAATCTGTTTAATCCTGATGGCGCTGAAATTTAAATTTGCAATAAGAAAGCAGAAAACACGTCATCTCCATATCGATGCTTATTATTAAAAAATATATAAGATTTATTAAGAGAGTTTTATTTCTAGTAGATGCTAGTACTTGAGAGAAATGTAATATCATTGAAAAGTAAATGAGCCCTTCAGAAGAAGGAACTTAATTCTTCCCACCAACCACCTCTGACCGTGGCCTACACTTAGCAACTTGCTGCCAAAGAATAAAGTGTGGGAAGAGGGGGAGTCACTTTCTGTGGAGAAAACTGCAGACATTCCCTTGGTGGGGTGCCCAAGGTCAACATCAACAGGGATGCCCGCCGTCAACATGGAATGAGGACACTTCACTTCTGTGGTCTTCTTCCCCAAAACTTACACCACCAGTCTAAACATAAGGAAAACAATACTTGTTTTTTTTTGTTTCGTTTTGTTTTGTTTTGTTTTAAGATAGATGTTTTTTTTTGTTTCATTTTGTTTTGTTTTAAGATAGAGTCTCACTCTGTCACCCAAGCTGGAGTGCAGTGGCATGATCTCGGCCCACTGCAACCTCTGCCTCCCCGGTTCAAGCGATTCTCCTGCCTCAGCCTACCAAGGAGATTACAGGTGCCTGTCACCACACCCAGTTAATTCTTTGTATTTTTAGTAGAAACAGGGTTTCACAGTGTTAGTCAGGATGGTCTTGATCTCCTGACCTTGTGATCCACCTGCCTTAGCCTCCCAAAGGATTATGGGCATAAGCCACCATGCCTGGCCTAAACAGTACTTCTTAAAGCTGTTGAGGTCACTAAACACAAGGAAAATCTGAGAAACTGTCACCGCCAAGAGGGGCCTAGGAGACATAATGACTGAATGTCATGTGGTGTCCTGGAGGGGACCCTGGAACTGACATTAGTGAATAAACCAGTGCAATCTGAATAAAGCCTATGTGGTAGTTAAAAGTAACATACCAACGTGGATTCCTTAGTTGTGACAAATGTGGCATGCTCATGTAAGATGTCATGAATGGGGAAACTCAGTGAGCAGTATACAGACCTCAGTACCATCTTTGTTAGCTTTCTGTAAATCTAAAACTACTGTAAAATTTATTGTTTTTAAAAATTGGAAAAACTGGTACTTGGAAATGATTAATAAAATCAATAAAGTTAAAAGCAAGCAAGAGAGAAATCAAAAATTATCAATAGCAGGTGTGAAAGAGGCTGTCACTTCAAATTCTATTAGAATTAAAAAGGTAATATGTCGTAGAACTACCATAGGGCTCAGCAATTGCAGTCTCGAGCATTTATCTTGGAGAAATAAAAATTAATGTTTACATGAAAAGAAATGATCATGGCAGCCTTATTTTAATTATATATATATAAAAAAAAACAGAACAATCCAGACACCTTTCAATGGGTGAATGTTTAATCAAACTGTGATACATTCACACCAGGAAATACTACTCAGCAGTTAAAAGGTACATATTGTGGTATGCCCCTTGTAGAATATTCTTTAAGTGATAAAAATACAGAAATGAAGAAGAAATTAGTGCTTGCCCGGGGTTAGGGATGGAGAGATGCCTACAAAAAGATCCTCTAATGGTGAGAATGTTCTTCCTCCGGACTGGTGGGGGCTGCACGAACCTACACATGTGATAAGTTGCATAGAGTTGACTGTACAAACGTGGACGGTAGGGAGATATTATCAGCAACTTTATACCAACAAATTCATCAACTTTTAGAAAAAAAACATCTAGCAGGGTTTTTTAAAGATATCGAAGAAGACCTTCCCACTTCTTTTTAAAAATTTTCAATAACACATTTTATTTAAGCCCATATGTCGAAAATATTATTATGTTAAGGATATAATCAACATAAAAAATACTGATCTGTGTTACTTTTTATTAACCAAGTTATTATAATCTGATGTGTATGTGGTTCTTACAGTACCTCTCAATCCATGCCATACATTTCAAATGCACAGTAGCCACCTGTAGCTGGTGGCTGCCGTAATGGACAGCACAGTCCTGCCCAAATTAATAAAGAAAAAAATGTGATGCTGGCTCTCTATAATGCTGGAACTCATATTGTTTTTATTTTGAAAATGTACAGTTATAGGCCAATGGGATTGCTTTTTCCAATTTCAATTGTTGTGGTTTGCAGGTAAGAGTTACAAGCATCCCTTTCTAGTCCTCTGAGTTCCAAATCAATTGGGAAGCAGACACAAGTTTCACACAGCTGTAGGTCAAAATATCAGCTTTAATAATTTGTTTTTAAAAAGGTGCATTGGGTAATGTGGCTTCCATCCATCTACACTAAACTTCCTAATCTTGGTCCCTGTCTCTGGCTTTGGACAACTTGTCTGCATGAGGATTTATAGAAAAGACTGAACTATTACCCAAGAGTGTTTCCCTTAGAGAAGGGGCTGTGGGAGACAAAACCAGGAAGAGGCTCTCTCCATCACTAGTAATCAGAAAAACAAATTTTCCTCTCTTTCTGGAAGGAGGAAATTTGGAAAAAGTCTGATACTCATTCACCTGGGGAACAGAGTGGACAGCCTCCCATTCTCAGGGACATTAGAAGCTGATGGCTCAGGTTCTTTCTTCTGATTTTACTTCAAAATTTAGAGTTTTTGTTGATGCAGATATATCACTAGTATTTTTAACTTTGGGGCCTTGGAGATATAAAGGGCTAAGAAATAAATTGCACATGAGACAGGGAGGGGAAATAAGAGTGAGGAAAGATTTCTGTGAGGGATCGGTGGGAATTTGGAAGAAGGTTGCAAGGAGGAATGCAAAGAACATGATGTGTTATTAATAAAGAGATGAACTTGCAGAACTGGCCAAATGAGGCAAATACAGGGAGTGGGCATGGCACAGCCAGCCAAGGACTAGACAGCATGGAATCACAGACAAGGGCATCCGCTCCTGCTCCTGGGTGCTCCTCTGCCAGATGCAGGAGTGGCACAAGGCAGGGCTTTTCTGCACACTGGATTCCATTATTCCAGGTGTTCACATATGCCTGGGAGGGCAGAGTAAAAAGGATGTGTTGGGAGAAGACACTGGATCAGGATTATGCTCACTCACAGGTGACCAGGTGACTGACCCCCCAGCTCAGGTTTGCTGGCAGTGGAGAGTGGCTGAGGATGAGCAGCCTGGTGGGAAGGGCATGCAGTGTGCACCACGAGCCTTTTATGGACAGGGGCCATCCTATGAGCTGCCTTTAGAGATACTTTTTTCCCATTGTAGTGGCTTACAGAGTATCTCCCCAAATTCATGCCCACTTGGAAGCTTAGAATGTGACCTTATTTAGGCAGGCACAGTGGCACTTTGGGAGGCCAAGGTAGGTGGATCATCTGAGGTCAGGAATTTGAGACCAGCCTGGCCAACATGATGAGAGACCCTGTCTCTACTACAAAAATTAGGCAGGCATGGTGGTGTGTGTCTGTAATCCCAGCTACTCAGGAGGCTGAGGCAGGAGAATCACTTTAACTCGAGAGGCAGAGGTTGCTGTGAGTTGTGGTTGCACCACTGCACTCCAGTCTGGGCAACAGAGTGAGACTCCGTCTCAAAAAAAAAGAAAAGAAAAAGAAAAAAGAAATCTTATTGGGAAACAAAGTCTTTTCCGTTATAATTAAGGAAAAATTGAGATAAAATCATCCTGGAATGGGGTAGTACCTAAATCTAATGACAGTGTCCTTATAGGAGACAGAAAAGGCCACACACATACACAGGGGAGGAGAGGATGTGAAACAAAGACAGCAGTAGGAGGGATGTCACCACAAGCCAAGAAATGCCAGGAACTACCAGAAACTGGAAGAGGCAAGGAAAGTTCTTCCCCTACACTTGGTATCAAGGAGTTCTACAAAGTGTAAAGGTAAAGGCATAATGGTTTACAACAAAGGGATCCAGGTTGCCAACTGCTATTTACTAAAGAAGGAGATAAAGAAAGATGAAAGGCAAAATTGTGTCTAGTGATAAAGAACAGAGAGAATAAGTAGTAATCGAAGCTTTGCTGGCTTCAAGTCCCATCAGCAATCCCAACTGCTACCAATTCTGGTCAAGTTCCCTCTGCCCCAGTTCCTTCTTTCCTACCTGCTAGCTGCCTGATGTGTGACGTGTCCCCTTCTCCAGGGGAGATGATGCAGTAGCTCTGCTTCTTAAGATCTATTATTCCTAGAGCCCAGCATCTCTCTTGTGGACCGCAAACTGATCATCACAAGCGTAGCCCAGATCTCAAGTACCAAGAGTGGTCAAAAATTTTCAAATTAATTACTTCATTAGTTCAACAAACACGGATGGCATGCTTCCTAAGTGTAGGCAACTGCAGGGAGTGAGCATAGTGGTGCCTTAAATGACCCTGGACTTTTTTTTTTTTTTTTTTTGAGACGGAGGTTCACTCTTGTTACCCAGGCTGGAGTGCAATGGCGCGATCTCGGCTCACCGCAACCTCTGCCTACCGGGTTCCGGCAATTCTCCTGCCTCAGCCTCCCGAGTAGCTGGGATTACAGGCACGCGCCACCATGCCCAGCTGATCGTGATTTCATTCTGGACTGGAATTCTGGATATTTACCCTAGGAAATGTTGCTTCTCTGAGCAACATTCTCTCTGTCTCAGTTTCTTTACCTGAAAATATTACATCTTTTTTATGCAATGGCTATAAACTGCTGTAAAAATTAGACAATATTAAAAATTCTAGATGGTAATTTTGTATAAGTATATGTAAATAAAATATATAGAAACATTTATAGGTAGTAAAACTGGCACCTGATGGGTGGATATAAAAAGTGGAGAATATGGCCAGGCACAGTAGCTCACGCTGCAATCCCAGCACTTTGGGAGGGCGAGGTAGGTAGATCACCTGAGATTAGGAATTGAAGACCAGCCCGGCCAACATAGCGAAAACCCTTATCTACTAAAAATACAAAAAAATTAGCCAGGTGTGATGGTGGGCACCTGTAACCCCAGCTACTTCGGAGGCTGAGGCAGGAGAATTGCTTGAACCCGGAAGGCAGAGGTTGCAGTGAGCTGAAACTATGCTACTGCACTCCAGCCTGGGTGACAGAGCCAGACTCAGTCTCAATTTTTTTTAAAAAAGACGGAGAAGATGTGGATCACTCATTCGAAAAGCTTTTGCTCTACCTTGGCAAATAAACATGAATACCAATAATATAACACGAAAAGTATATTAGCAGTGCATAAAACATAGAATAAGAATCCGAGTAGTGTATAATGAACTCTCTGGAATCAGGGATGGCTTTGCAGAGATGACATGTGATGAGGGCTCTTAAAGAATTGGCAGGAATTCACCAGGGTAGCAGAGTAGAGACATGTGCATGAAATCATGCATGGCACATTTAGTGAATTATATGCAATTAATATTACAAGAAGATAAGTACATGGAGACAAGAGAATCTCCAAAACCATCCTCTTAAAGGGGTATATTCTAGGTGTGAAAAGATGACAAGGGAAAAACGGGCCTGTCAAAATCTGAATTGCTGTAATGTCAATGTTTCTGGTACTGATGTGAGCAAATTCTGTCCCACAGCACTTGATCCTCACTACCCTTAATCTGCTTCTAGATTGGCTCTCAGGCTTCATTCATTCAAAAGTAGTGAAGAGAGCAGCTCTAGAGAGTCCAGAGACCCTGTGCTCACCTCCCCTCCCCTACTCCTGAATCACCTTCCCAGCAGGAGCTCCCTGTGAAGTCTGGAGAGAACTGGGCCCTGCTCCAGCCGCTCCTGAGCTCCTTTTCCCTAATTAAGTTTCCAGCTTCCTTGAGCAAGTGCCTTATAATAAACGGAGGTGATTCATGCATGCCTTGGAAAATATGAAGGTGCAGAAAACAGCGGAAATGGAAACTCCCTATTGTTTGTCTAATAAAATTGGAAGTAATTGAAAAACTCAGTGGCTTTACAATTCAACTTTTCTTCTTTACAAATTAGATGTAGGTTGAAATTGGTTTAATTATTTTGATAAAAAAATGATGGAACATAAAAATTTAAATGTACAACGCTGGAATAATTCTCTTTTCTCTCATACTCAAGCATATACTGTACTTTCAAAAAAAAAAAAAAAGAAAAAAACTCAAACCTAATCAAAACAAACAAAAACACTCAACATGCAGACAGAATTATAACAGGTCTTTAATGTTTTAATGCTCCTGCTGCTTCCCAAAGGTTCCAGTGTGTGTTGCCCATAAATTGTAGAAATATAATAAACCACGTGTCAGGATGGATAAAATATTTGATAATCTTTTACACAAACAATCTCAGAAGAACTTGATTTCGATTGAATTAAATTGAATCATGACAAACTGTTTAAGGTGATAATAAACAGAGGTTACTTAGTAAAACATCCCCCCAAATCCAATAATATTATTTGAGATGCTGGAAAACTCTTAAAGAAATGTGTGAATACATTAGAAATGTACAGAGGATTAATGGAAGTAATTAACTTAAATGGCATGAAAAGCCTAGCAAAATAATTTTTCTACTCAAATGCAATTTTTATTTTCTAAATTTACAAAGGTTAGGTGTAACTATCTGTTTCACAGAGGAACAAGTGCAAGGAGAAATATGGTTTTGATGAAATAACTCTCAGAAAGCATATTCAAATGAGAAGTCTGGTTTGCTCAAGCATGCTCTGGGTACAGAGTGAATACTGTGTGGATTGCCCACCTAGTACAGCCTCCTCAAGGATTCCAATATCCTGGGTGGTAGTTACAGAGCAAATGTCACATCATGTATTCAACACAAGTATGTTTTTGAAGAGGCAGATTATACATGAAATTGGCATATGCTTCATTCACAGAGGGTCTGGTGCTGTTTAAACTGTGGGTGTCATCAAGGTCAAAGACATGAAGGTCAGTCAGACTTTGATCTTCTGAACATAAGATTCAGTTTCTTATCTTTGGAACTTGACGAAGTCAAATGGCTTCCCTGAATCAAGAAAATGGGATGTCTACAGCCTTTTATCTATAGGTCATAGGTTTTAGTATAAGAGATACTTCATAGGAAAGAAGGGAGTCAGAGACCAGGGTGAAGTGAGGAAGGTCAAGGCTTGTCCTCATTGCCATGAGGTTCTAGCATCAATACAGTCTGCAGTTAATAGAGATAAGCTTCAGGCGCCTGGATTAAGTCCACTCTAGATCCATTTTGTGTTGCCTTTGAATCCTGAAAATGTCAGGATGCCCTGGAAATGCTGGAAGCCCTGGTATTTCCTGGTTGTACCAAAGGATCCTTGCCAAGCCATCCTTGGGGATGGTTATGTGTCCAGTAGTGCTGAAATCATGAGCAGAGAGACTTGTAAAAGAAGGTAAATGTGGGAAAGAGGACGGTGATCGTCACTCAGAAACTGTATCAATCATCACAGAGCTGGCTGTTAGTCAGAGCCCCTGGGATATCAGGAGAGGGTTGCTCCCCCTTGGTCTGCAGTGACAGGACACATAAACTCTTAGGGCAGGATTTGGCTCTGATCGTGCTTACCAACTAAGTAAATCAATCAGATGAAACTGATGGGTAAACCACACTTGTATTTTGAGGATTTTCAAACAAAACACTCAACCACACTACTAAGCTCATTATACTGAAATCCTACTGCGAGTGTTCATTGAAGTTCCTGCAGCATAGAACAGATGACTGACATGATTTGACCATCAAGAAACTTTGAGCAGTGTTTGTTCTTAATTACATCAGGAAGAACTCTAATACATCTAGAGTAGATGTATTCAAGTGTGTATTATTGGAAAAGACTCAATCGAACAAGACTCAGTATCTTATTGCATCCTTTCCATCATCCAGGTATTATAGACAACAGAGTAACAACTTTCTTGTAGCATGATGATGGCCAAAAGAGATAGAATCAAAATTATTACAATTCACTTAAAAATATTTATCTGTATAATTTTTTAATTTCTTTACAGGTATTTTTTACCATAATGCATTTAGAAATCTCCTATCTGTTTCCTGACTTAAATGAGCATTTCAGAGTAATCTATTTACTAAAAATACCTCATAATTAAATATATGCACACATATGTGTGTATGTCCATTTATCTATCTATCCACCTGTTTACCTATCTACCTGCCTATCCAAAATCTCCCATATGAAATATTCATATAACATATTAGAAAGTTTAGAAAGCAGAAAGAGAGACCGGACACATTGGCTCATGCCTGTAATCCCAGCACTTCAGGACACCAAGGCAGGTGGATCACTTGAGTTCAGGAATTCGAGATCAGCCCGGCCAACATGATGAAACCCCGTTTCTACTAAAAATGCAAAAATTTGTTCCGGTGTGGTCGTGAAAACCTGTAATCCCAGCTATTTGGGAAGCTGAGGTGGGAAAATTGCTTGAAACCCGGAGGTGGAGGTTGCAGTGAGCCGAGATGGTGCCACCGCACTCCAGGCTGGACCACAGAGTAAGGCTCCATCTCCATCTCAAAAAAAAAAAAAAAAAAAAGCAGAACAAGAAAATGTTTTTTTTCTCTGTTTAAAACAGATACCTCATTCTTCAGTTTATACTTCCTGTTTTCTTTTCAATAAAATATTTCTAGTTATTCACTCAGTTGATTTTTTCAACATTCCATTTATATAAGGAGCTTGGACTTACTCTCTAAAAGCCTGGGACTATAGTCTCCAAGAACAGTCTGTAATATAAGAGATGGAAGTGACTATCCTCGGTAGTTGATCACAATAAAAACAACATATTTCGAGTCAGTTTCAAGATTAAGATACACTTCCCATGCTGATCTGCCCCGGATGAAAACACTGATCAGACAAAGCACAGATGAGGCAGAGGGCGAATCCTCCACCCCAATAAGCAACGCAGCCACTAAAGGAAAACAAATAGAGTAGGCAGGGCTTATTTACACATGAAGATCAAATATGGCATCAAAGAGAATTAATATTACACACAATTAATGAAAGGCACAAGTATGAAACAAAGCACATAGTGGATCACAAAGTGGTTTAGTATAATGAATACTGATATTAAGTAACCTGATTGCACTCCTGGGATTGAAATTAAAATCCAATCCAGTCCCTACTGCAGCAGTACATAAGGAAATTATATTCCTGAAGGGCTAATTTTATGTCATTATTTGTCTTCTTGGATCCTGTCGGGGTCACTTGCATTATTACCTATCAGGACACACAGAAACTTCCAAGATCAGTGTCCAAGGGGACCCTGTAGTTTTCTTTTGGGAGAAAGGTCGCAACCTACAGGAGATGATCAGCAAATAATCATTTCTGAATCTGATTGTTAAAAGCGAAAAAGAGTTTTCATCTCAATTCTGAAATTATTGTTATCACAACATATAGCACCTTTGAAATAAGCAAATGATCTCTCTGAAACTGAAACATGATAAGTCCAGACAAACATTTGGTCTATAGGGAAAAATCAACAGAGTTTGAGTAGTATTAGGGCTTGGGTCTGATATTTGAACATTCCCATGTGTATGTAGACCCAAGACATTTCAGGTGTATTTTTCTAGTTAATTTTCTCCAACTTCTACACTTTTTATTTCTGATCATAGCAAGAGGCAGATGCCAAATCTCATGAGAAAGGCTGTTCACAGGGTATTTCTAGCTTGTCTGAAAATAGGAAGTGCTAGAAATTTCATAGGAAAGTCAGTTCTTGTTAGCTTTCTGATTCAATTTTTGCAGACCAAGCTGCTTTGGATATTAAAGCCTGGGAAAAATAATAATATCATAATTATTAACAAAAGTAGTGACAATCAATGTGAGAAGGCAGTAGAGTCTAACAAAAGGCCACCGCATCATGGATCAAGAAAGCAGGAGTTTCATTTCAATTCTAAAATTTGCCGGGAGACCTCAAACAAATCACTTAGCCTCCATTAGGCTTAATTCTGTAATTATCAGGATGAGGAGGTTAGGCTAATCAGTAGTTCATATATTTAGCTGCATAATAGTTTCTCCAAAATAAGTAGTGTGTGGACATCCAATAATAAAAACAAATAAAAATGCAAGTGCTCTTTTGGGAGAAAGGGTGATTGCTACTAACATGGTATGTATTCAGTAAACTCTGATTGAAAAATTGAACCTCAAACTCCTTTAACAGGTAGTTGAGGAACACCACAGAGCATCTTTGTTAAATTATTTTTGAACTTTGAACAAAGAGTTAAGCCACCGGGTGTGGTGGCTCATGCCTCTAATTAATACTTTGAGAGGCTGAAGCAAGATGATTGCTTGAGTTTCAGACCAGCCTGGGCAACATAGTGAGACCCTGTCTCAAAAAAAAAAAAAATAAGAAAAAAGAAAAAAGAATTAGGGCTTTTCTGGCATATAAAAATTTTAAAAAAGTGGGAGGCGGGGAGAGGGCCCTTTAAACACTACCACCAATATGAAGTAGATGCAGGACTCTCTTGCTTGGGTAGCTGGAAAGTTACATTTGTTGGCATGCTTTGGTTGCCAGAAACAGAAACTGTAATTCAAACTAGTTTAAGCAACACTGGTAATATATTGATTAATGTAACTAAACAATAGTAGATCTAACTCAGGGAAGGCTGAATCCAGAGGCTCCCAGGTTATTACGATCAGCCTTTCTTTCCCCACAATTCTCTCAGCATTGGCTTCCTCTGCATGGGATCATCATCTCTAGATTGACACCCCTCCTGCTAGCAACATGGCTGCAGCAGCTCCGACCTCAAATCCATAGCACACTATCCAGAGAAAGAAATTATCTCTCTTCTGACAGCCTCCAAAGAACAAAGAGACAGCTTCTTTTCCAGAAGCCTCCAGTAAACATCTGTCTCATTGGCCCAAATTGCAAAGTATGTTCATCCATGACAAATTTCAGAGAGAAACAGCACGGCCACTGGGCTAAGCCAAGGCTCACTGTTACAGCAGAGAATGAGGTTCCTCCCGCTCAAAGTGCACAGCTGGGAACTTTCGGAAAGAGAAGGAGGAAAGGCCATCACCACATCCAGTTCAGCTATTAATTGTATTAATTTAATGCATTGCTATGTTTCTCTATATATTCAGTAAATAATTCCTGGGAGAAAAAAGGATGTGTCCACATCTACTCATCACTCTCTCATATCATGTTGTTAAAAGCCACATGGACAAACAGCTACTAGGTGTAAGGGTAATCTCTTAGTTCAACGAATTGCACATGAACTAGCTTACGAATATAAAAAATATACAGAAATGGCAAACTCACAGCATGAGTCTTCATTTGTTCTTTATTTACTCATCATTCTAGCAAAGCTACTTATTATTGCCTATAAATGGTTACATATTAAAGAGCCTTAAACTCTACAATGCTATTAGAGTATTGTTTTGACATGCTTCATAAAATAATAACAGTATGCTTATAATTTCATGTGAAGAAATCTGAGAAATAAAATTAGCATTTGCTTGAGGGGGGGGGAAAAGGAGAAGTACATGAAGAATAAATGCTGGGGCCAGGCGCGGTGGCTCACGCCTGTAATCCCAGCACTTTGGGAGGCCAAGGTGGGTGGATCACGAGGTCAAGAGATTGAGACCATCCTGGTCAACATGGTGAAACCCCGTCTCTATTAAAACTACAAAAAATTAGCTGGGCATGGTGGCGCGTGCCTGTAATCCCAGCTACTCAGGAGGCTGAGGCAGGAGAACTGCCTGAACCCAGGAGGCAGAGGTTGCGGTGAGCCG
>NW_022436975.1:7192617-7210127 GCF_009761245.1 Sapajus apella | reverse complement strand
TTGCCGGCCATCGGTATAGCCCAGGGTAAATCCAAGAGGCAGTTAGCAAATATGTTACCTAATTGTAAGAACTAGTCCTCACTTCATCTGAAACCCAATTATTCTGCACAGGCCTCGAAAATGAACTAAATTGCTATTTCTGTGATTCGTCCTGCACACTGAAAAAATAATTGGTCTAAGACTTTCCTCAAAACACACATGCAATGGATACTCATTGAAAACCTGCTCTCTGTGCTCCTAGTTTTCTTAGGTGCTGTGAGATGATAGAAGGGAAAGATTTGGGATTCTTGTGAAGAACTTCATTATGTTTTAATTTTTACAAATATTGTTTGTTTGGTATAAAATATTGCTGCAGGAATAAATATTTGACTCCTTTAAGGTATTGGTTGGGTGTATTATGTAGGTGAATGGAAAATACTGGCTGAGGAGTATAGAAATTGCTATTAAAAATCCAGGGAGAGTATATACCTTCTTTGAAAGTGTAGTTCAGAACACAGATGTTCCTCAACTTACGATGGGGTTATACCCAGATAAACCCATCACAAGTTGAAAATATCATTAAGTTGAAAATGCCTTTAACACACCTCACCTACTGAACACCGCAGCTGAGCCCAGCCTTCCGTAAGCGTGCTCAGACCACTTCTAGCCTACAGTTGGGCAAAGTCATCCAGCAGCACAGCACACTGTAGAGTGTCAGCTGTTCAGCCTCGTGACCATGTGTTTGACGGGGAGCTTGCTGGCTGCGCTGCCAGCATCATGAGAGAGTATCTATCACGCCACTTCTACTGAGTGCATATCACTTTTGCACCATGGTAAAGTCAAACCGTCAAACCATAGTAAGTTGGGACCGTCTGTAGTGAGAAAGGAAGTAGAGGCTTCAAATGCAAGGCAGCAGAATGCCAAAAAGCCTGCACAGAAGCATCTTGCCAAGGAGCGGGAAAGCGGTCCCTCACAGGGGACCTTTAGCATCCTTGAAGGACCAAAATGTACTCCTAAGTCCTGGGCTTCTCAATGATAACGAGCAAATGATGGGTGAAGCTCCACAACCATCTCTCTCCGCCTTTGGATGAGAGAGATCTAACAAGCACTGTTCTGGCATCCTGACCTAGAGGAATTTTAAAGCTTCGCAAAGGCTTGTTAAGAGACTGCAACCTATTTTGAGTGACTAAAATCCTGCCGATTTCAATGTTACAGGCCTCTGGGAAACAGCTCAGGCAACGTAAATGCCGGCACATGATCTCTGGTTTCACAGCTGGCATTCTGACTAACCAGGGATTGTTGAGGCAAACAGCTGCATGTGTCTGAACCTCACTTTTCTCACCTATGTGTATACATGATGGACACACTTTCTTTAGGGTTTCTGTCATTCTACAGTGAAATATGTATAAAGTGTCTGGTGCAGAGCAGGTGTTTGAAAAATACTATTCCCTTCCCCGTCCTGCTGTCGATCATTCCTACACAGATTAGTGTCTGATTCTGAGCTGGTTGTACCAGGATGAGCCAACTGGGAAGGAAAGCTGAAGATAAAAGCAAAGTGAAGAGCTCAAATAGAGATTTATTATTTCATTTTTTTAGATGGATTATTTGGATATTTCAGGACAAGAGAAAATCCCCACTTTATGTTTCTTATAAATGGGATGGTTCTTGAGCTATAGGCTTTCTTCCTGGTTCATAAACCTTTTGGATGACAGTCAATAAAGATTTGTGGACCACACTGGAGCAAGGAGAACAGCTGAATTACCTGGAGGAACATTTTGGGTTTGAATAGCAGTTCGTATTTTGTCTGTGCAGAAAGCACTACTGGAAAAATTTAAATTGAGCAGCATTATAAAAAAGATCCCCTTCAGTGTTGGCATCTCCACTTGACTCCCCAAGTCTGCCTTTTTGGGTGCCAGGTCCCTCAGAAGTCGTATGGATTCATGCAGGAAGCAGACTCTCAGGAGGAAGGTGGTCACTCTAATGCTATCTTCATATTAACTATCTTTCTTATTTTATTTGGATTGGCCTATGCTATGGACGAAGTGTTTATGCCACCCCCACTCCAATTCATATATTGGAGCCCTAACCCTGAATGTGTATTTGGAGATGGGGCCTTTGGGAGGCGATGAGGGTCAGATGAAGTCATGAGGATTGGCTCTGATGTAATGGACGAGTACGCTTTTAAGAAGAGACCCCAGAGAGCGCTCTCTCTCTCTCTTCCCACATGCACCTCTCTGTGAAAGTGGTGAGAATAATATCTAGCTTGGAAAGTGGATAGAAAGGCTGAGTGAAGTGCTTTCCGTATGCTGAGCACAGTGCTTGGCAGTTAGCAGGGGACCCACCAACAAATGTAAGTTCCTTCCTTCCAGTGAAATCTTACCTTGGCAAGACACATTGAAAGTAGGTTCCTTCTCCTTCCACACTCCCTTCCAGAAGAATCCAACCTACAAGAAGTAGGTACAGTCTGTGATACCTCATTCCTCCACCTGCATCCCCCAAAACACACACCCACGCACACAAACCAGAATTAAGAAAAATTCCTGCCGGACAAGTAGTGACCCTGAACTAAGAGACTTAGCAAAGTAGCAGGTGGAGATAAACACTTGAGAGGCTCTATCAGCAGAGCCGAGGCTGAGTGCGGGTCTTTAGGTGATTGCTCCCCAATCATAGGGAGCAGTGAGTCCGAAGCTAGATGGGAGAACAAGAAAAATAAGCAAACATGTAGGGAGATGATGTCAACCTAAGGTAATCAAAAAAGTCAGAGATCAACAAGGTCAGAATGTAGTTGAAAGAGAGTTTATTCAAGCACAAAGGTAAAGGACTGCAGCCCAGGACACATTTCTAAGTTGCCTTGGGGAGTGCTCCAGGGAACAAAAGCGAGGATCAAGTCATTAAAAACAAAAGGACAATCATGAAAGGGAATGATTACAAAGGCTGTTCGCCAGGTATTCTCATAGGTGTGCAGAAATAACGTTGGTTAGTGATTGGGTATCCGTTGTTGAACTACAGGGTATGTGGCATTTAATGGCTAGGAGGCATCAGTCTACAGCCTGCAAAGCAACGGGCTTCAAGAGGTAATTATTAAGCACAGGGACAGTGAGACATAACCGCTGTTACATTTTAAATGCCTCTCTGGGCCTGATAATTTAGAGGGGCTTGCATTCCTCAGATAAAAGGCATTTTTTCCTTCTCAAAGCTAAAAAGGCAGCAGTAAGATCTAAGCTCGTCTCTGGAGCAGACTTGGTACTGCAGGATAGGAAAAACCTTTTCCTCTACCCATTTTAGATTCTCCACCTAGGGTTCTATATTGAATCAGACTGGACAAAGATGGATGAACAAGAGAAAAGCAACAGAAGTTTATTAACATGTGCCTCGTGCATGTGACACACAAGAGTACCCAAAGATAAGTAGCTCAAAGGGGTGTTTAGAGCTTCGGCTTACCTACCATCTTAGGAGAAAGGAAAAGGGGTTTGCAGCTCCTGGGTGAGGAAGAGGCAAGTTATGGGAAACTGACCAGGAAAAGTAAGGCATACCAGGGTTGTATTTTTGGTTTTGTTTGTTTGTTTGTTTTGAAACCGAGTCTCTCTCTGTCACCCAGGGTAGAGCACAGTGGCATGGCCTTGGCTCACTGCAACCTCCTGTCTCAGCTTCCCGAGTAGCTGGGATTCCAGGCGCCCACCACCAAGCCCAACTAATATTCTTTTTTGTATTTTTAGTAGAGACGGGTTTCACTTTGTTGGCCAGGCTGACCTTGAACTCCTGACCTCAGGTGATCCCCGCCCCCCCTCCCACCTCAGCCTCCCAAAGTGCTGGGATTACAGGCCTCAGGCACCTTGGACCAGGGTTGTTTAGTAAGGTTTGTTATGCAGATTTAAGTCTGTGCCTTCTGTATCCTTAAGAGTTGTTAAGAGTTTCCTCTTCCTGGTGCAGAGAGGGAGATTTCTCTAAAAATGAAAATTTCCTTTATAAATGCAAATTTCCTTTCCAAAAAGAAAATGTTGCTTTTAGAACCTTTCCTTCCTCTGCTGGTTCTCAATGGCTTTTCACTCAAAACAATTCATATGCTGAAGAGGCTTATTTTGGGGTGGTAGACTCTGGTATCCCTCAAAACCTGTTCTTTGCTTATCAATTTGTTTAATTATTTCACAAATACTTACTAAGAGCCTGCCATGAACCATTCTAGGGTGAAAGAGAAAAACAAATAAACAGAGAGGCACATACAGCCGTCCCTCCTCATCCACGATTTGGCTTTCTGATGTTTCAGTTACACCCAGTCAACCCCTGAAAATATTAAATGGAAATTTTCAGAAAAAACAATTAATAGGTTTTAAACTGCACACCATGCTCAGTACTGCGACAAAGTCTGGCATCCCCTCACTCCATCCACCCTGGACACAAATCTTGCCTTTGTCCAGTGTGTCTGTGCCGTAGACAGTCCCTGCCTGTGAGTCACTCAGAAGCCTTCTCAGTAATAAGATAGACTGTCACAAAATTGCAGTGCTTGTGTTCAAGTCACCTTTATTTTACTTAATAGTGGCCTCAAAGCACCAGAGTGGTGAGTCTGGCAATTCCAATATGCCAAAGAGGAGCCCTCAGTTGCTTTGTTTTAAGTGAAAAGGTGAAAGTTCTCTACTTAATAAGCAAAGACAAAAAAAAAATGCATGCTGAGGTTGCTAAGATTTAGAGTAAGAGCAAATCTTCTATTCATGAAATTGTAATGAAGGAAGAATAAATTTATACTAATTTTGTTGTCACACCTCAACTGCAAAAGTTACAGCCATGGTGTCTTATAAGTGCTTTGTTAAGTTGGAAAAGGCATTAAATTTTGAAGCCATCCCACAGGGTTAACAAAAATTCTGCACAGAAGTATAATCAATAACTATAGTTATAATTAAGCATTAATCAGGCTGCCCTTTGGCCCACTAGATACCATTTACATTTCTGTTGTTCCTATAGATAGAATCTCTGACACTAAAATCATAAGAGATCTGTGTAAGACAGATAGGATCTCTGATGTTAGAATTATAAAGCTTTTGTTCAAGAATTGCTTAAGATGTTTTTTGGATCCCAAATTGCAGCAAAACTGCTAATGCCATCCAGCCTGAAGATCCCCACAGAGGAAGGAAGCATCCTGAGAATATGATTTCTTCCTCTCCCTGTCCCACGACTTCACCCTGTCCTCCTGAGCCAATCAGCAATCTCCACACGTCAGCCCATCCAAAACCCTTAAAAACCCTAGCCCCAAACTTCTCAGGCAGATGGATTTGAGGTTTCCCCCAGCTCCTCGTTCGGTGGCTCTATAATTAAACTTCTTTTACTGTGCAACCCCATGGCTTGGTGTTGATTTGCCATGTGCATCGGGCAATGGGCCTGTTACGGTTGTAATTTTGAGGGTAGAAGACATGAACCAAAAATACCTTCCAACTGACATCAGAAAGCATTGAGCCTATTTTTTTTTTTTTTTTTTTTGAGACGGAGTTTCGCTCTTGTTACTCAGGCTGGAGTGCAATGGCGCGATCTCGGCTCACCGCAACCTCCGCCTCCTGGGTTCAGGCAATTCTCCTGCCTCAGCCTCCCGAGTAGCTGGGATTACAGGCACGCACCACCATGCCCAGCTAATTTTTTGTATTTTTAGTAGAGACGGGGTTTCACCATGTTGACCAGGATGGTCTCGATCTCTTGACCTTGTGATCCACCCGCCTTGGCCTCCCAAAGTGCTGGGATTACAGGCGTGAGCCACCGCGCCTGGCGCATTGAGCCTATTTAAGACTTGAGCAAGGGGTCCTTGAAAAGGGGTGACACCAAGCCGTTTATTGAAAGGGATGGTTACACAGAAAGTAAGGGATGGTTACACAGATTCAGGAATGGGCTTAAACTGAAAAATATAAAAATTATGGGAGAGTCTCTATCTGCCAATGAAGAAGTTGATTAAGAAGAAAGAATAGCATCCAAAACAAGGCTTCAACTGTGATGGAGCTGACTCTTCTGGAAGAAAATGCCTAAAAGAATCTACAACAGAGGTACCAAGGTATAAAACATGACAGGACAGATCAATTTGCTGCTATGTGGCAATGATGCAGTGCATACAACAAAGCCTGACATAGTATACAGAACAAGAAATGCTTCTGTTCTCAAAAATTATCTTCTGTGTTCTGGCAATATAATCAGAAAGAAACCATTCCATAAACAAGATGGGTGACAGCCATCTTGTTTACAGAATGGTTCCATCAATGCTTCATCCCAGAAATGAAAAAGTACTTGGAAGAGGAAGGGTTGAAATTTCATGTCCTATTGATAATAGACAATGCACCTGGCCATCCTGAACCTTTTTGCTATGAAAATGAAAGTGTCAAGGTCATATTTTCACCCCCAAATGCGATCTTATTGCTTCAGCTCATTTACCTGGGCATCATTTGATTTGTCAAGCCCAAATACAACCGCCCGCCATTTGATCACACGTGATCAGCAATTAATGCAAACATTAATCCGAACATAATGCAGTGCTGATGCAACAGCATTTAGCAAAGCTGCAAGGCATGAATTACAAACAGAAACTGTAAATGGCTACCGGACAAACTTATGCAATGCTGTCGTGAAGAATTTTAAAGGCTTCCCAGGGGATCATTGGAGAAATTAGGAAAACCATTCATGAAGCAAGACAAGTTGGTAAAAAAAAGATTTGCCAACATGCTTGAAAGCATGAAAAAACATATTGAAGGCCATTGAGAAGCATGAACAAAAGAAGAATTGGAAGAACTTGTTGAGTCTTCTACAGAGGAAGAGGAAGATGAAGAAGAAACTGAAGCTGGACCAGCAATGTGAAAACTACCAAAATTTGCCAAAGTGTTTGGAGTTTCACAGACACTGAAGGACAAAATTGTGGAATATGATTCTTAAATGGAACATGGCGTTAAAGTCCATCAATCAGTGAAGGAGTAAAACCTCTGCAGAAGCACTTTGATGAGTTGAAAAGAGACAATGACTTCTGATTATAGTGTTCTTCCAAAAAGTTTCAACAAAAAACCTTCCACTATTGAGGATACTCGACCATCAACATCATCTGATCCTGACATTTATCCTTTGACATTGCCAAGGCTCAAGGAACCAGAATCACTCAAAGCAGAAGGTCAATAGTACCCAACGCTACGTCACAATGCCTACGACATTCACCTTGCTTCATCTCATCACGTCAGCATTTGATCACTTCACCTTCTCATGAGCAAAACAATGAGTACAGTACAGGAAGATATTTTGAGAGAGAGACCACATTTACATCTTTATTACGGTAGTTGTCAGTATGTTCTTGGAAACTTTTACTTTTAAGCAAAATAATGATAACAAAACCATTTGTCCCATGGCTAATGACGTAAGCAAGAGTTCATTTGCTATAACACATTACTGGCTATGAAACATCACCAAACTTCTAAGTAGTGACCCAGAACACTTTTAATATTAAACAATGAAATTAATGTGAGCTACACATATGTTTAAGAATGATCACTAACAACAAATAAAAAAATTATTTACCCAATTTTTGGCAAATTGGTGAGCAACACGGTTCAAGTGGTGGTGAGTTCAATCAAGGAATAAATGTTTGCAAAGAGAAAATTGTTAGGAGCATCACCTCACATCGTGTAGTTCAAAAACCATCACAATCATGGCGGCTTGCTGAGTCCCTTCGTCCAGCATTGTTTATTGCCGTGTATTTGTATGATTATCATACACTTTACACATTTTTACATGGTAACGATTTCTATTCATTCATTCGTTTTTCTACCCACTTATTGCAGTTCAGGGTCACAGGTGGCTGAGCCTATCAGCTGCTCAGGGTGCAAGGTGGGACCCAGCCCTGGACAGGGTGCCATCTCATAGCCGGGTGCATTCACACACACCCACATTTGCTCATATCCACACTCACTCACACAGACACACACCCACGCTCACTCACACTGGGACCATGCAGACATGCCCGTTCGCCTAATGGGCGCAGCTTTGGGATGTGGGAGCAAACTGGAGAACCGGGAGAAAAACCAGGCAGACATGAGGAGAGCATACAAACTCCATCTGCACAGCGGATCCAGCAGAAACTGATTATTTATTTATTTAGAGACAGAGTCTCACTGTGTTGCCCAGGCTGGAGTGCAATGGTGAGATCTTGTCTCACTGCAAACTCTACCTCCCGGGTTCAAATGATTCTGCTGCCTCAGCCTCCCAAGTAGCTGGGATTACAGGCATGTTCCACTGTACCCACCTAATTTTTGTGTTTTTAGTAGAGACAGGGTTTCACCATGTTGGCCAGGCTGGTGTCAAACTCCTGACCTCAAGTGAGCCGCCAGCCTCGGCCTCCCAAAGTGCTGGGATTACCCAGCCAGGAACTGATTTTTAAAAATCATCAATGTTACAACAAAATGACGTTGAACAAAATGACATTATTTGAGAACCTGTGTCATTGTTCTATTTTACTATGATGTATTATTGTTAATCTCTTCCTGTGCCTAAGTTATAATTTAAGCTTTATCATGGGCATGTATGTACAAGAAAAAACAGCGTACATAGTAGGGTTTGGTGCTATTCTCAGTTTCAGACATCCACTGGACTCTTGGAGCAAATCTGCCATGGGTTGGGAGGGCCTGCTGTCCAAGCGGGGGTGCTAATAAGGGCTATGAGGACAGGTAAAGCTGGGTGAGGGAACTAGGAACGAGGAACATCATCAGATACTTAAGGAAGACCTCTGGCAATGCCTGTGAGGTGACATTTGAACAAAGCCCTGAATGGAGAAGCAGTAAACCCTGCTGATACCTGGGGAGGAACATTCTAGGCAGAGGCAGTCCCTACCAAAGCTTTAAGCTAGAGGGCCCCCCAGCACGATGACATCACAGCCAGAAGTAAGGCTGAGAGGAGGAAGTGAGGGTGACGGGGACGGAGAGAAACAGAGGGGAGGCCGAGGGCACAGGCCGTGTAGGCTCTGACAGAGACCTTATCTGGCCTCAGAAACACTGCCCCTGACCCCCCTGCCCTGCCACACCAGGTTCTTAAAAGACCTTCTTCTTTCAAAAGAAGACTTTTTCATTATGTTTGAACATGTATGAACGGATTTTAAATCCTAGAAACAAAAGAAACTTTATTAGAACATGTATCTCTCCTGACATGTTTTAGTTTTGCCAATCCTAAGGACTGGGTCTCGGTCTTTCCCTGAGCCTGTGTCCCTGGGGCATGATCTTCACAAGCGCTTCTCAGTTTTGTCTCATTTTGCTTTGTTTTCCCCTGGGTGAGACAGAGGAAGGCAAGAGAGGCCTGGAGTTGAGTGTGTTTCCCTTCCCCCAGGTCAGCCAGGCTCCGGGGCTACTGTCTCCTGAGGGCAGACCTTGTAAGGACAGAGAGTTCTGGAGTTTTTCAAAAGCACCCCCAACCCCCTCGCCCCATCCACCCCAACCCAATCTTGGAGACACAAGGGGAATTTCTCTCGTCTTCACTATGAGAACCTGCTAGGGCTCCTAGAAGGAGGTAAAACTCACAAAAGTGTGGGCCCCCTCCCTCCATGACTGGGTCTCCCTGGAGCTTGTAACCCTCAGCCTTGTCTGCACTGAGCCTCCAGCAATTTGTCAATTCTAATTCCAGTTCTGGGTCCCCTGAGGGTTTCTGCATTTGGGCTCCTGACCCGCTAAGCCCTGACCCTCCGCATCTGCCCGCCTGCCTCTCTAATATGAAGAGCAGAGGGTTGCCCTGTGATCTTAGTTATCTCATGGATCTAAGAAAATTGTTAATTTTCAGTCTCTCAGGTTTTTTCCTGCTGGGTAGATGAATGAAATGATTTCCAAGCTTCTTCCCTCCTAGACAGGAAACTGGAAGTTCACTTTTTAGTGTCTATTTGCTTTGAAATTACATAAGCCAGGGTCTCCGCTCCCATGTTAGCGAGGATCTTCCCCCTGCAGAGGTCCAAGGCCTCAGCCTTGCCTTCCTCCTCCCAGCACCGCCTTGCTTGAAGGAATGGCTGACTGAAGTCTCTATGACATTTCTTTTGCTCATACATGCATATTCTCTGACTTTTGCCTGCACGTGCAGGGAAGAGAATGGCTGAGACTCAAAAGACAAAAATTAGATGACTAAAAATGAAGATATCAGATGACAGGTTTGTGATTTCATCTTACAGATGCATCTTTAGGCGTTTTACAGATCTCACATATATATTGTATGCCTCATCTATACGTGTTTGCTCCTCTCTTCAAGACACCTTCAAGTCTTTCCTACAGGAAGCTGAAAATATCAGAGAAAGCAGAGAAGCTGAAAATTGGGTTTGGAATGATCATCAAAAATTAAATCTCGGTATCAATATTAGATAAAGAGTGTTTTAGAGGGTGATACTTTGAGTAACAGGATACATAAATTAAAATTTGGGGCTTTTATATGGAAGGGGGGATGAACTAAATAAGCAAAATAAGTCTGTCTTTATAGACATTCCTAAGGATATCACATCCCGAGGGTTAAAATCTAAAAGATTCACAGATAAACATGATACTTCGTTTCAAAAATAATAGGCACTGCGGTTTGTTTCCTTTCTTAGGCTCTCTAAGTAGTACCTGCCTTTGAGCAAAGATTTTCTTTAATCAAAAAGTACATTACAGTTTAAAAAAATGACTTTGGCTTTCTGCTAGTTCTAATCATGCAGATCTTAATTTTCCTCGCCCCAACTTTAATCCCTTTCTTTCCTCCCCTCTGCTTCTTTTCCTTCTTCTTAAATTTTCCCTTCTCTCTTCCTTCCAACAGGTCACAGCTTGCCAGCTATTATCACCTTCTGGAACAATCCCTGGTAAAAATGTTCAAAACCTTGGTGACCCAGTGAGAATTCTCCGGGTCTTCTCCGGTCCTGTTCTTGCCCATTATGCCATCTGATTAGCAGGGCACACGCTGGGCTCTCAGAAAAATAGGTCTTTACAGTGTGGTATAATTAAGAGAGAACAAAATCTGGATTTGGAAAGCCTGTGTTTGAATCCTGTCTCTGTGACTTACCAGGTATGTGACCTGATAAAATCACAGTCCCACTGGGCCTCATCTTCCTCACCTGAAAACTGGATATTAATGGCATCCAGCTCCGTGGGGGCTTTGAAGGCTAAATGAGAGAACATAAAGCTGTTGTATGAAAGAGCTTTGTGCACCTACATCACATTGTGTATGTCATTGTACTAGGTGGCTCCTAATTCAAGAGGGTTCCATCATCCCAAATTGCTGCTCTTCATTCCTAGCTTGAGAAGTGGGAGGGAAATAAGAATATCCTTGATAATAATGGTGGCTATTCTTTATTAAGCGTTTATCTGTCACCTGGTGCTATGCTCTATGCTTTATAAATGATATTTTAACCAGTCCTGACAACCCAGTGAGGTAGAAACGGAGGCTCAGAAAAATCAGAGTCACAAAACTGTTAGATTGTCAATCTGGGGTTTTGTAATCTAGTACCCCCATTGTTCTAGAGATGGCTTAATTATTTTCTTTCCTCTCCCTCTTCTTTTCACGTTGCTGGGTTCCTTGTTTCCGACTTAGCCCTCCAGAAATGCAGATGTAGCCTCTCACCTGCCCCGTCACAGATATTCTGTGCAGGGCAAGTTCTGTGTGCTCCAAGACAGATCTCTTCTCCAGAGCTGGCAGTGTGCAGATCAAAGCACACCTGCCATGGAGCTTTCACTTCCATCGTGTCGCCTTGGAACTTTCACCCCTCAGGAGGGCTTATGGAAAGCATGCCCGCTTGACCACTTTTACAACTTCCTTCTGCCCGGGAAGGCAGCACTTCAACTGACCAGTAGATAAGACACCAAGCTAGCAGGGTACCCGGCCCTGACTCACTTCCTTCGCAATCTTACAAAAGTGCCTGCTTTCTGCTCCAGAGGTGAAGCGGCGCATTTAAAGGCAGAATATTTTGTGCTCCTTCCCCAAGCTAACTTCAGAATAAATTCACTTATTTCCTATCAGACCTGGCTCTTATTAATTGGACTCTCATGTCGAAGACAACTAACCTGCTTTTTGGTTACAGTTTGAACGTGGGTCGTCTCTGATACCAAAGCCCGTGCTCTGATAACTCTACAACATGTTCCCAGCAGCCATGTGTCTCCTCGTCAGCGCGTCAGAGGTCTACCTCCTGGCCCTTGGCAGGAAGGCTGCACCTACTCGTACGCCTGGCAGAGAAGAAAGTGGGAGCTCATACAAGGGATGAGGGTAAAAAACACTTGCAGTGCTGAAGAAGGCGACGCCCCTCAGATGGTGGGTTAGTGACTAGCAGCAGCATAGCATGCCTCTTGGGGTCACGTGTCTTGTCTTTAGGCCAACCCTCATAAAAAAGAAAACCAAAGCCAAGCATGCTGAACCACCAGCTGCTGTTTGGGGTCTGCCCAGCACGTTTTCACCTATCCTTTCTTCCACTTTCAGCACTTCCTTCTGTTGGCAGAACTCCTTCCCATTCCTTGAGGTTCTGATGGAAATAGCAGAGATAGCGCCCCTTCCTACCTCTACCTGAAGGGTGGGCATGTGACCCAGGCTGGCAGCACATATTAATCCATTGGGGATGTGACTCCAGAAGATCATTCACAGCCCATTCCCTGGACTGTCATTTGTAGAGAGGAAAGAGAAAGTCTCTCCCTACCAGTGATGCCCAGTTGGCATGTAAATCTGAGGTTCCACCTTGCCCTTCATCCTGCTAAAATACAGTAACCACATCTTCAGGAAGAGATAATCAGGCCAATATGCAGAAGAAATTATAGAAAAAAGAAATTATAATTGAGACAAACTGTCCACATTGAGTGCATAGATCCAGCTTTGCGCAAGCCGCGGTCCGCCTCTGAGTTTCCTACAGACCCAAACCAACAATTTCCTTTTTTGAGTTGAGCTAAAATGAACTTATTATAAGTTAGAATAAATTCTTAGAATCAAACAAATTTTGATTCAAGTGATTTAATATAGTGATGAAAGATAGAAATCCCAAGGGTAGAAAGTGAAAGTGTATTAATAGATTTAAGACCGGATAAATTATAAAATGGTTTCACTGCAAGACAAAAACACAAATTTGTGCATATACCTATTGCAAAGAAGGAACTGTGTTTTCTCCCTGGATATTTCTATAATTTCTGCTTTAAAAAAGCAAACATCCACAAGCTGTAGGGGAGAAATACTCAAGTGACAAAATATTTTAATATGCTGCACATTCAGACATAGATAAAGATTCTGTTTTTCTTCTTACTGCTAGCCTGAGGTTTGGAGAGAAATACTGCCTGAGAAATATGTATTATCATCCTCATACCCCACACCAAAAGCCATAGCATAAACCATTCAGATCATTTTAGAAAGTTATTTAGTGGTGGAGGTTCTGAGGATAAACCTAAAATCCTGAAGGTGAGTTTTGACCTCATTTAAAGTGCATTCCATACAGCAGCTTAGGGGATCACATCAAATTAGCAACATGAGGCGATACAGGACCCATTTCTACATTTTAATGTTTGCTTCTTCTCCTGTTGTGAAATGCTATTAAAGAATTGGCTAGAGCCCAACAATGTAGATCTTGGTGCTCTGGTCAAGTAAGACAACAAGTCTTTTTTTTTTTTTTTTTTTTTTTTTTTTTTGAGTTAGACTTTTGCTCTTGTCGCCCAGGTTGGGTGCAGTCTCAGCTCACTGCAACCTCTGAGTCCTGGGTTCAAGGAATTCTCCTGCCTCAGCCTCCCAAGTAGCTGGGATTACAGGTGCCCACCACCACACTCAGCTAATTTTTGTATTTTCAGTAGAGCTAGGGTTTCACCATGTTGGCCAGGCTGGTCTCGAACTCCCGATCTTAGGTGATCCGCCTACCTTGGCCTCCCAAAGTGCTGGGATTACAGGCAGAAGCCACTGTACCCAGCCAGAGATTTTTTTTTTTTCTCTGAGAAAAATAGAGATTTCTAAATAGATCGGATTTAAAGTAGAGGTAATTTCATCAGCTTCAGGCTTTGCACTGCATGTGCTCATCTAATATATTTGAGATTTTGGCAAGCGCCTAATAAGGATTACAGATTTCCATTTTGAGCACTTCACACTGGTTGTATTTTCTATTTCAGGGCTATTTTGCTGACTTGGGCAGTGCAGTTGAAAGGAAGGAACTTGGTTAAAAGGCTATTAGCTTTGCTATCTTCATCTTTTGGGGCTTCAGTTACTTCATTGATAAAATTATGATTGTTGTAAGTCAAATCGTAACTTTCCACTAATACAAATACTAATAGTAATTTCAAAGAACAGCACTGTGAATTATTCTTGTTCATACAGACTCAGTTCTTTTTTTGTTGCCATTTCAGTGTAGTTCTGGCATTTAGTAAACATGAGTGCTTGTTTTCTTGGCCTAAACGATCATGACAGTCTAGCTGATTTGTGTTCACAAAATATAAGAAATACACTTTTCTACCACCATTCTAAGGAAAAATGCTGACATAAAATTCATTAATTTGACTTATGGCAAAACACACCAAGACAATGGTAGACTCCAGTGTATTTAAGTGCATTTGTAAATGCTTACTAAAATCTGATTGGAATGTATGTCTTTCTGCATGCTAATATTTTAGTAATGACTATTGCATATACAGAAATTGGTTCCCAAAGGTAGACAATCTGCCTCTGATATTTTAAAACCATATGTGGAACAGGATGCCTAACTATTCTACGTATTTTTTTGCCTTGACCTTTAAGCTGCTGAGGAAAGATAAGGATTTCAAAAAATCTTTATCATGATCACAACCAGGAAGGGGAAGGAGGAATCATAAAAAATGATCAAAGCAATTCTTCTGGAAGTGCTGGCAACATCCTGGCCAGCTAAAACATTCTGAAACTATAGATTTAGTAGATTTTTATAAGCTACATACCAATTGTTTATGTAAATGAGAAATTTCCATAGCTTAATTATATTTATTTGTATAATTTGCACATATACACTGTATTAAATCATTCATTTCTCATACCAACTCCACAATGTACTTACTATTATTATTCTTATACAGACGACTTAACTGAAAGAGAGAGAAGATGAATAGCTTCCAAAGGTCATGAGCTCACAGTAGGCAGAGGCTGGTGATGAGCTCAGGTGTCCGAGTTTCAGAGCCGCACCTGGGCCCTTACCCCACAGCGACTTCATCATGAAGAGGTGAAGGAGTAGGATTTCCTTTGGAGGATCCTGTCTGTTTATTTTAGTTACACCGTGGTCAGTTTATAAGTTCCATACAAATATTTTAGGATGTTTTCTATTGAGCACTGTTTACAGGTATTGGTCGACTTACGACCTATGCAACTTACGACCATTCGACTTTAAGACCACAATCGCTAGCCACGACTGCTCCGCATCTGGCAGCGCAAACGTTGCCCAGCTGGGCGTACGAGAGTGCGGACCAGCTTCCGGCAGGACTACCATCTCCACGTGCACCATTTCAACTGTTATCCCAGACTCGGTACAGCAATTTGTGTTTTGTGTCTTGGATATTTTTCATCAAACCCCTCCCAAGATGTCTACCAAGAGGAAATTGTCTTTGTCTACACCTCAGCCTGCCAAGAAGGAAAGAAAGGCCATCGATCTCGACACGACAATGAAGGTAATTAAGCAGTACAAAGGAGGAAAGAAAGTGAATGTGATCTCACGTGATACAAAGTTATCACACTCGACTGTGTCGATGATTTTGAAAGATGAAGAAAGAATTCGTGAAGCTGTGAAAGGTTCTGCACCCATGCGGTCAACAGTTATAACAAAGCAACGAAGCGGGCCCATCCACGAACTGGAGAAATTGCTATACATTTGGATGGAAGATCAAATTCAAAAACGGACACCATTAAGTCTTTTTACTGGGCAGATGAAGGCGAGAAGTCTATTTCAGACTCTGAAGGAGCCTGCTGGAGAAGATTACAGTCAAGAATTTGTAGCAAGCACTGGCTGGTTCCAGAGATTCAAGAAAAGATTCCAAATGCATAGCGTTCGAGTGACTGGAGAAACAGCGAGTGCGGATGAGGAAGGATCACGTAAGTTTTTTGATAGTCTGGATGAATTAATTACAGATGAGGGATATCTAGCAGAACAGATTTTCCATGTTGATGAAACTGGATTATTTTGGAAATGGATGCCAGCATGCACTTATATTCACAAAGACGCCAAAAGCATGCCGGGATTTAAAGCATTTAAGGATAGGCTAACTCTGCTGCTTGGCAGGAACATCACAGGGTTTAAGCTGAAGACATTCTTAATAAATCACTCAGACAACCCACGTGCGTTCAAGAATGTTAACAAGCACACACTGCCCGTCTACTTTCATTCTCAACTTAAAGCATGGATGACACAAGGATTGTTTGAAGGCTGGTTTATGAACTGTTTTATTCCTCAAGTTCCAGAATATTGTTTCGGGAAAGATATTCCTTTCAAGATTTTATTGCTACCCGATAATGCGCCTGGACACCCACCACATCTAGGCGATCTCCATCCAGATGTAAAATTTGTTTTTCTTCCGCCAAACACGACTCCACTCATCCAGCCTATGGACCATGGTTCGATTGCTACATGAAAGGCCAACTATCTCCGAACCACCTTAGCTCAAGCAATATTCGCTATAGAATGCTGACTCAGAACTAACATTGTGAGATTTTTGGAAACACTACAACATTTTGATGTGTATCAAGAATATTGCTACCGCCTGGGAGGCTGTGACGACAAAGTGCATGAATGGCATCTGGAAAAATTGTGTTAAGCGCTATGTTAATGATTTTGATGGATTTGACAGTGAAGATGAACTTGAAATGATTTGGGAAAAAATAGTAAAACTCTCTAAAGGCCTTTCTTTGGAGTGTGAAATGGAAGATGTCGAAGAGTTGCTAGACAAAGAATCCGGAGAACTTACAAATGAAGAGCTAATCGGACTGGAAGAAGAAAGAGTGGTGGAAGAAGAAAGAAGAGAAGCAGAGAAAGAAGAGGAGGAGCCAGAAAGAAAGTTCACCACTAAGGGATTCTCAGACGGTTTATCTTTACTAAATAAACTTCTTATACATTTCGAAGCAATGGACCTGAACATCGAACAATTCGCAAGGATTGAACGAATGGCGCACGATGTGTTTCGTCCGTATCGTGAAATTTATGAAGAAAAATAGAAACATACAATTCAGACAAAGCTCACCACGTTTATGAAAAAACCAACTCCAGTAACCCCAACTGCTGCCTCAGATGACGACATCAACGATCTGCAGCCAAGCACCAGCGGCCAATAAAATGTTTCGTACATGTTGATATATTTTGATATGTTTTACAATTGGGAAAATGTTTCCTATGGTATTTTTTACACCTGTATTTTGTATTTTTGTATGCACCTGTATTTTGTAATTTTGTATGTTTTGCAAATATTAAACCAGTTGTACTGGTAATGCAGTGTTTTACTTAAACCTGATGAATGTAAAATTAAGAAACAAAATGGTGTAGACATGATACAAATGGCATAAAATGAACAAAGAAAATAATGATCTATAACAATAATCAAAGAAAATTATGATAAAATATGACTTAA
>NW_022436975.1:7126254-7192607 GCF_009761245.1 Sapajus apella | reverse complement strand
TTAAGTCATATTTTATCATAATTTTCTTTGATTATTGTTATAGATCATTATTTTCTTTGTTCATTTTATGCCATTTGTATCATCTCTACACCATTTTGTTTCTTATTTTTACATTCGTCAGGTTTAAGTAAAACACTGCATTACCAGTACAACTGGTTTAATATTTGCAAAACATACAAAATTACAAAATACAGGTGCATACAAAAATACAAAATACAGGTGTAAAAAATACCATAGGAAACATTTTCCCAATTGTAAAACATATCAAAATATATCAACATGTACGAAACATTTTATTGGCCGCTGGTGCTTGGCTGCAGATCGTTGATGTCGTCATCTGAGGCAGCAGTTGGGGTTACTGGAGTTGGTTTTTTCATAAACGTGGTGAGCTTTGTCTGAATTGTATGTTTCTATTTTTCTTCATAAATTTCACGATACGGACGAAACACATCGTGCGCCATCCATTCAATCCTTGCGAATTGTTCGATGTTTGGGTCCATTGTTTCGAAATGTATAAGAAGTTTATTCAGTAAAGATAAACCGTCTGAGAATCCCTTAGTGGTGAACTTTCTTTCTGGCTCCTCCTCTTCTTTCTCTGCTTCTCTTCTTTCTTCTTCCGCCACTCTTTCTTCTTCCAGTCCGATTAGCTCTTCATTTGTAAGTTCTCCAGATTCTTTGTCTAGCAACTCTTCGACATCTTTCATTTCACACTCCAAAGAAACGCCTTTAGCGAGTTTTACTATTTTTTCCTGAATCGTTTCAAGTTCATGTTCACTGTCAAATCCGTCAAAATCATTAACATAGCGCTTAACACAATTTTTCCAGATGCCATTCATGCACTTTGCCGTCACAGCCTCCCAGGCGGTAGCAACATTATTGATACACATCAAAATGTTGTAGTGTTTCCAAAAATCTCGCAATGTTAGTTCTGAGTCAGCATCTATAGTGGATATTGCTTGAGCGAAGGTGGTTCGGAGATAGTTGGCCTTTCATGTAGCAATCGAACCATGGTCCATAGGCTCGATGAGTGGAGTCGTGTTTGGCGGAAGAAAAATAAATTTTACATCTGGATGGAGATCGCCTAGATGTGGTGGGTGTCCAGGCACATTATAGAGTAGCAATAAAATCTTGAAAGGAATATGTTTCTCCAAACAATATTCTGGAACTTGAGGAATAAAACAGTTCATAAACCAGTCTTCAAACAATCCTTGTGTCATCCATGCTTTACATTGAGGACGAAAGTAGACGGACAGTGTGTGCATGTTAACATTCCTGAACGCACGCGGGTTGTCTGATAAATTAAGAACAGCTTCAGCTTAAAGCCTGCGATGTTCCCGCCAAGCAGCAGAGTTAGCCTATCCTTAAATGCTTTAAATCCCGGCATGCTTTTGGCCTCTTTGTGAATATCAGTGCATGCTGGCATCCATTTCCAAAATAATCCAGTTTCATCAACATGGAAAATCTGTTCTGCTAGATATCCCTCATCTGTAATTAATTCATCCAGATTATCAACAAACTTACGTGCTCCTTCCTCATCCGCACTCGCTGCTTCTCCAGTCACTGAACGCAATGCATTTGGAATCTTGAATCTCTGGAACCAGCCAGTGCTTGCTACAAATTCTTGACTGTAATCTTCTCCAGCATGCTCCTTCAGAGTCTGAAATAGACTTCTCGCCTTCATCTGCACAGTAAAAAGACTTAATGGTGTCCGTTTTTGAATTTGATCTTCCATCCAAATATATAGCAATTTCTCCATTTCGTGGATGGGTCCGCTTCGTTGCTTTGTTATAACTATTGATGGCATGGGTGCAGAACCTTTCACAGCTTCACGAATTTTTTCTTCATCTTTCAAAATCATCGACACAGTCGAGTGTGATAACTTCGTATCACGTGAGATCATATTCACTTTCTTTCCTCCTTCGTACTGCTTAATTACCTTCATTTTCGTGTCGAGATCGATGGCCTTTCTTTCCTTCTTGGCAGGCTGAGGTGTAGACAAAGACAATTTCCTCTTGGTAGACATCTTTGGAGGGGTTTGATGAAAAATACCCAAGACACAAAACACAAATTGCTGTACCGAGTCTGGGATAACAGTTGAAATGGTGCACGCAGAGATGGTAGTCCTGCCGGAAGCTGGTCCACACTGTCGTACGCCCAGCTGGGCAATGTTTGCACTGCCAGAAGTGGCGCAGTCGTGGTTAGCGATTGTGGTCTTAAAGTCGAATGGTCGTAAGTTGCATAGGTCGTAATTCAGTGAATACCTGTATGGAGATTGACAAGTTTTAAGATCTGTAACTGGCAAGCTGGAGATATATAAAAACTGATTATGTAGTTTCATTCCAAATTTGAAGGCAAGAAAATCCAATATTCCAGCCTGAAAACAGTAAGGCAAGAGGAGTTTGCTCTTGTTCTTGGAATGGTCAGCTTATTTGTTCTATTAAGAGATTCAACGGATTGGGTAAGGCCCACCCACATTAGAGAGAAAAATCTGTTTTTACTTTATATACTGATTCAAATGTTAATCTTATTCAGAAACACCCTCATAAACTCACTCAGAATAACGTTTGACCAAATATCTAGGTGTCCTGTGGCCCTGTCAAGTTGACACACAACTCCCTAAAATGAGAAACAAGACAAAAATATTGCCCTCTCACCACTTCTATTCAACATATAATGGAGTTACTAGCCTGTGCAATTAGGTTTTTTTTTTTTTTTTTTTTTGAGACGGAGTTTCACTCATGTTACCCAGGCTGGAGTGCAATGGCACGATCTCGGCTCACCGCAACCTCCACCTCCTGGGTTCGGGCAATTCTGCCTCAGCCTCCTGAGTAGCTGGGATTACAGGCACGCACCACCATGCCCAGCTAATTTTTTGTATTTTTAGTAGAGACAGGGTTTCACCATGTTGACCAGGATGGTCTCGATCTCCTGACCTCGTGATCCACCCGCCTCGGCCTCCCAAAGTGCTGGAATTACGGGCTTGAGCCATCGCGCCCGGCTGCAATTAGGTTTTTAAAAAATGGCATAAAAATTGGGGAAGAAAAGTAAAATTTTATTTATTTACAGATGACATGATTATGTATGTAGAAACATCAAAAAATCTACCCCAAAATAAAAAACTATTAGACTTAATAACTAAAGTTCTTGAGGTAATGAGCTGTAAGATCAATATACAAAACTCCGTTGTACTTCTGTGTACAAGCAGCGAACAACTGGTGAATGGGATTCAAATAAAACCATTTACATAACAGCATCAAGGAACATAAAATAGGAACAAAGTAATCAAATATGCATAACACCTTTATTCTAAAAACTATAAACCATTTCTACGATATATTATACTAGACATTAATAAAAAAGACATAGCATGTTATAGCATGTTTATTAATGGGAAGATGTAAATTCTTCCCAAATGGACCTACAGTTTCAAATAAATCTCAAATAAAATTAAAATAGCAGCAAGCACATTTTTGGTGAAGTTTATAAAGTGGCTATCAAATTTACATGTAAAAACAAAGGAACTAGAACAGCCAAAACAATCTTGAAGGAAAAGTTAAAGGCTCTGCACTCCTTGATTTCAAGATTTACCGTAAAGCTATGGAAATTGGTAAAATTTGTTATTGGTGAAACAATAGGTAATCAGTGGAACATAATAGACACCATAAATAGTCTCACTTATAGTTACTTTATTTCCACAAAAGCATCAAAGCAATTCAATGGGGAAATTTTTTTGAAAAATTCTTTTAGACTGGTTAACTACATGTATAAAAGTGAACTTTGACAGGTATATCACATTTTAATAGAAAATTTATTCAATAAGAATCATAGCAATTAACTCGATAAAACACAAATGTAAATGCAAAAGGTATATAGATTCTAAAAGTCAATATATTATGATATGTTTACAGCCTTTTGGTAGGCAAGGATTTCTTCTAACACAATGAAAAAGCAAAGGATGGCCAACTAGAGATACCTTCCATTTGTCCTCTTCACTTAGCCATACAAAAAAGACTAAAAGCAGCAAATAAACAGCTAAAATTTGACTAGAGCATTGAAGGGAAAGAGCTGGAGTACAGTGTGGCAGTGAAGAGGAGCCTGTGGTGATTGGAAGTCTAGGAAGGCAGCATGGAGGCACTTGGCCTCTGAAGCCCCATCTTCCCTATCCAGATCAGATCTGTCTGGAGCCAGGAGGGACTTCCTGTTGTGGGGAAAAGGTAACACAACATCCCCAGTGACCCTCATTACCACCACAAACACCTACAGTCCTTATAACAGAAGAAACCCACAGTCCTTGAAAGCCCTGAGCCCAGTTTGGAGAACTGCCAGGAATTCATGCAGCTGCATTGCCCCAGATTAAGAGCACAAGATATTCAGTCCCCACCCCAACCCACCCCTGTGAGCAAAGCTGCAGCAGCATGGCACCCTCATGAGACCAGAGCCACCTGTGGAGTGCATCCTGCTGTGGGGGACCAGTAGCCACTGCATTGGGGCTCCGTCTTCATGCCACCAAGCCCACACAGGTGGTGGAACACAACAGTTCTAGCTGTGTGGAGCCTGGGTCCAGGATTGGCTGTGACTCTGGTCCTGCACTGCAGAGAAGCCAATCCCTACTGGTTCATTTCCCACTAGAGGAACAGTCTGGCAGTACTGTCAAAGGCAAACACACCTTAGAGCTGGCCAAACTGCTTCTTACCCTCTCTCAAGACAGAGAGGCCCCCAAACCTCCAAGCAGCTGATATGTTCCCAGTCTCAGAACCTAAGAAACAGACCTGCAGAATCCCCACCCAACATAGCCATGACCTTGGCCCACCCAATGGCCTTGCACCTATAATCAGGGACAAAAAAAAAAAAAAAAAGATTTCCCAGGCCCTAGGCCAGCCAAGCAGTCAAGAGTTTGCAACCTGAATGTGTGAAACAGCCCCCCGGGCCACTCCTGGTGGATAAATCCCAGGCCAACCAAGCAGACTCGCTGCAATGTCACAGGACCAAGAAATAGCTCTGTGCCCACCCCAACAGACACCGCCCTCCAAACCAGCTAAGCAGCCTTGCACCAAGATCGAGGGCCGGAAAAAAAAAAAAAAAAAAGCTGTTCTGGCAGGTATATCTTCCAGGCCAGCTGAAAAACCATTCGCTTGGGTTTCTAATCAGAGTAACAAGCCTAAGGCCACAACCCCAGAAAGCCAGATCCCAAGTTGTTGACCCACAAAGCACTGATGAGAGAAATTGAAGAGGTTACAAACAAATGGAAAGACATCCATACTCCTGAATTGAAAGAATTAATTTTGCTAAAATAACAATACTACTCAATCAAATCTACAGATTCAGTGTAACTCCTATCAAAACACTAGTGATATTATTTATGAAAATAGAAAAAATTAAATTGTGTAGAATCGCAAAAGACCCTGCATAGCCAAAGCAATCACGAGCAAAATGAAGAAAGCTGGAGACATAACACTGCCTGATTTCAAAATATACTACAAAGCTATAGTAGCCAAAACAGCCATGGTACTGCCATCAAAACAGATGCATAGACCAGTGGAACACAACAGAGAACCCAGAAATCAAACAACCTATCTACAGCCAACTAATTTTTGACAAAGTTGCCAAGAAGACTCATGAGGAAAGGACAATCTATTCAATAAATAAAGCTGGGAAAACTAAATATCCATATGCAGAAAAATAAATCTAGACTCCCACCTCTCACACTATATAAAAATCAACTCAAAACAGATCAAAGAACTAAATGTAAGAACTGCAACTTAAAACTACTAGTAGAAAATATAGGGGACATGCTTCAGGATATTGTTCCAGGGAAAGATTTTATGAATGAGACCTCAAAAGCACAGGCAACACAAGCAAAAACAAATAAATGGGATTATATCAAACTACAAGTTTCTGCACAGCAAAGAAAACAATCAATATAATGAAAAGACAACCTACAGAATGGGAGAAAATATTTGCAAACACTCATCTGACAGGGAATTAATATCCAGAATGTGAAAGGAATGTAAATGTCTCAACAACAACAACAACAAAGAAAAAGAAACTCACAAAAAAACACCAAACAATCCCATTTTTAACTGGGCAAATGATCTGAACAGGCAGTTTTGAAAAGAAGACAAATAAATGGCCAATGAGTATGTGAAAAAATGTTCCATATCACAAATCATCAAGGAAATGCAAATCAAAACCACAATGAGGTATCATCTCACCTCAGTTAGAATGATTATTATCAAAAAGACAAAAAATGCAAAATGATGACAAGCATGCCAAGAAAAGCAAGCTGTTGGTGGGAATATAAAATAGTACAGCCACTGTCACGAACAGTATGAGGACTGCAGGAAAAAAGATAGGTGATTTAAGAAAAAAACAGTATGGAGGTTTCTCAAAAAACTACCACCACATTATTCAGCAATCCCATTACTGGGAATTTATCCAAAGGAAAAGGAATCAGTACATCAAAGAGACATTTTCACCTCCATGTTTATTATAGCACTGTTTACAATCTCCAAGATAAAAAGTTAACCTAGGCATTCAACAAAAAACGGATGAATAAAGAAAATGTGGCATACATATACAATGGAATACTATTCAGTCTAAAAAAATAATGAAATTCTGCCATTTGCAGCAACATGGATAGAACTGGAGAACATTACCTGCAGTGGAATAAGCCAGGAACAGAAAGTCAAACATTACATGCTCTCTCGCTCACATGCGGACACTCAAAGGAGTTGATCTCATAGAATTAAAATGTAAAACTGAGGATACTAGAGGCTGGGAAGGGGTAGGGGAAGGAGGTTAGGGAGAGATTTGTTAAAGGGCACAAAAAGTACAGATAGATAGAAGTAATAAGCTCTGGTGTTCTATAGCACTGTAGGATGACTGTCATAAATTATACTGTATTATAAAGTTTCAACAGCTAGAAGGAGGATATTGAATGTTCCTAACACAAACAAATGATAAATATTTGAGATGTTGAATATACTAATGACCCTGATCTGAGCACTGTACATTGTATGTATCAAAACATCACTATGTACCCAATGTATATGTATCGTCAATTTAAAAATTAAATTTGATTAAAGAAAAATCTTTCTTAAAAGATACTTTGACTTTTTCAAAATCAAAGCATTTGCTTTCCAAAAAATACCATTAAAAAATTAAAAGGTACCGCATGTGGTGACTCTTGCCTGTAATCCCTGCACTATGGGAGGTCAAGTTTGGTGCTTGAACCTAGAAGTTTGAGGCCAGAGATGGTGAGACCCCATCTCTGCAAAAAATTTAAAAAAAAATTAGCTGGACTGTTCACAATAGCAAGGACTTGGAACCAACACAAATGCCCATCAATGATAGGCTGGATAAAGAAAATGTGGTACATATACACCATGAAATACTATGCAGCCTTAAAAAAGGATGAGTTCATGTCATTTGCAGGAACATAGATGAAGCTGGAAAACATCATTCTCAGCAAACTAACATAGGAACAGAAAACCAAACACATATTCTCACTCACTCATAAGTGGGAGTTGAACAATGAGAACACATGGACACAGGGAGGGGACCATCACACACCAGAGCCAGTCAGGGAGTTGGGGGATAGGGAGGGATAACATTAGGAGAAATACCTAATGTAGATGACAGGTTGATGGGTACAGCAAACTACCACGGCACGTGTATACCTATGTAACAAATCTGCACATTCTGCACATGTATCCCAGAACTTAAAGTATAATAATAAAGAAAAAGAAAAAGAAATACTTGCTGGGCATGGTGGCATGTTCCTGTAGACCCAGCTACTCAGGAGGCTGAGGTGGAAGGATTGCTTGAGCCTGGGACATCAAGGCTAATGGTCAGCCATGATCATGCCACTGCTCTCCAGCCTGGGTGACAGAGCCACTTGTCTCAAAACAAAAAAACGAAACCGAAACTAAAAGGCAAAACACAGACTAGAGAAAATATTTGCAATTGTTGTGTCTGACAAAAGACTGGTATCCACAATACATAAAGAACTTTTTAAAAGTACAAGAAAAACAACACAATAAAAAGTGACAAAAGACTCATACAGACTTCGGTGAAGATCTTTGAAGGGCCTTATAAGCATTTTGAAAAGCACTTAGTGCAAATGAATCTCTGGGATGCAAGGTTGGTTCAACATATGTAAATCAATCAACATGATTTATCACGTAAACAGTTAAAGACAAAAACCACATGGTCATCTCAATAGCTGCAGAAAAGGTTTTTAATAAAATTCAACATCCTTTTATGTTAAAAACCCTCAAAAAACTAGGTATTGAAGGAACATACTTCAAAATAATAAGAGCTATTTATAACAAACCCATAGTCAACATCATACTGAATGGTCAAGAGCTGGAAGCATTCCCCTTAAAAACTGGCACAAACAAGGATGCCCTCTTTCACCACTCCTATCGAATGTAGTATTGGAAGTCCTGGCCAGTACAATAAGGCAAGAGAAAGAAATAATCCACAGTTATCAAAATTCTAAGGCCTGATGTGAGCTGGGGTCACTGGCAGGTAGCTGCAGTTCAAGTCAGCTTCCACTGGAATTCATCCAGCTGCTTTCTCCTGGAAAGGGGAAAGAAGCTAATGCTAACACTGGTGCATCTTCATCATTTCAGTTTCAGGAGCCAGCTGAACACAGCGGTGGACTGCAGCCATCACACCTACCAGATGTCCAAAGCACTAAACCCCAGAGCCTAACGTCACCTCTGCAGTAGCCAATATACCTAGTACATTTTTAAAAAAAGCTTATATAGTAAGGTCTCCCCAGCAAAGGGGCTCTTCTAGAACCAGACATGCCATCTAGATCCATATGTCATTAGCTGGACAGGAGAATAGAGACAGTGACGGTGTCTGTTGTCTAGCAGGAGAAAGCAAAAAGGCATTTTAGTTTTTGTTTATATCATTTATCAAGACCCTAACACCAGTGATTTGGTTTGATTTTAGAAAGAAGTCTAAAATAAAATGAAGACCAGGACTAGTCTCACACTCCTGGCCTCAAGCGATCCACCTGCTTTGGTCTTTCAAAGTGCTGCCCAGTGCGAGCCCCCATCATTGGGCACACCAGTGATTTTAAAAATGCATTTGGGGCAAGTTAACCAGAAATAGGTTAACTACAGAATTAACATTTCCACAACCGTACTGACCATGCTCCAGGAGCATGCCTCCCAAAACAGTGTTTTTTTAACTACATGTAGAAACTTTAAATACTGCCAACACTAGCCTTAGGGTCTTCCCCGAGGCTTTTTAAAATTCTCTTTAGCATCCTTAATACATATTTAAAGAACACTCTTTTAACCTTTCTCTTCAGCAGCTCCATTCCTGAAGCTTCACTCCTGAATTGAATAACTCATCTAAGACAACCTGTCTGTCTGTGAGCGTTTGCAACAGAACGTTTTCCAAGCGACACCAATGCCTGTGTCTTTTGGGGAGGGAGTTAAAAAGAAAGAGTACGGCTGTTTCATTCACCAGTGTCCCAAAGCCTCTGTTCAGAATCTCTGCCTCTCCGAGGGCAAGACTGCTTGTCCCCAGAGGGATCCTTCTCCCTGTTATACTCAGTTTGGATGTACACATCCAGGACTACAGGTGCTTTTGCTGCTTGAGATACCTGAGTGAGGCAGGTTTGACCCCATCCATGAGAAACATTTCTCTCAAAACTTTGCCAATTAAATAAAAATGGATCCATGAGCTGCCTAGCCTGCTCCAGCGTGGGGATCCCGTGTGACCCAGCAAACACACTCAACTTTGATTTGCTGAGCACTGCCAGGCATGCATCATTCTCAGAAAAACGTACTCAGATAGGATCCCAAATCTTTGATTGGCTAACATAGCCAAAACCCAATAAATTCCTGGAAGAAAGAATGCAATAGGACACTAACAACAAAAGTGCATTCTTCAGGATGAGCTCTAGCTTTGGGCTCAAATTCTAGCCCAGCTCTAACACTTGTGAGTTTGAGTGATGTATACCTAGATTAGAGAGGACAAATTAGTGAGCTGCATGCTCTGGGACATCCTGGAATACCCCCAGCAGACACTGATGATTCATGGTGATCCAGATGTGGCCTCAGAATCCTTCCCGACAGCACTTTTTGGCATCAGAGAGGAAACCTAGCTATGATCTTGTACTAGATTAAGGGTGTAGACCTAAGAAACCTGCCCATTGGCCTCTGTCCTAGTCTTCATTCTGTCTTGTCATTTGAGGGTGGGCAGGGATTATAATGAAGAAGATCTCTTCTCTCCAAATGAGAGACGTTCTAAGTCTTTTTACAGCCCTAGGACAGAATTCTTAGAAATTCTTTAAATTAGGGATACAAAAGTGCCTGAGATTCACCAAACAATTCTCCAAGCAGAAACAAGACTTAACGCTTTACCCTAAACTGTGTTCTGGGTCCATTTCAGATTGCTTCTTCTCTAGGGGAGCACTGGCAGGACGGATCATCATGAGAAGGAGCATTGGAGTCCCCACTTGTGTTGAAATGTGTAACTCATTGCAGGAATTTTCAATGCCATCATTACATGAAAAAATACTGCTATATCTTCATTTTAAAGATTAGAAATCAAAGGCAGAGGGGGGATATTGCTGTCTTGAGGTCATAGAGCCAGCAGGGGTCAGAACCGGATTGAAAACTGCCCATAGCTGGGCGCGGGGGCTCATGCCTGTAATCCCAGCCCTTTGGAAGGCCAAGGCAGGTGGATCACTTGAGGTCAGGAGTTTGAGACCAGCCTGACTAACATGGCGAAATCTTGTCTCTACTAAAAATGCAAAAAAACTAGCCGGGTGTAGTGTCACATGCCTGTAATCTCAACTACTCAGGAGGGTGAGGCTGAGAATCACTTGAACCGGTTGCAGTGAGCTGAGACACCACCACTGTTCTCCAGCCTCGGCAACACAGTGAGATTCTTTTTCTTTCTTTCTTTTTTTTTTTTTTTGGTGGGAAAATTTTTCCATTTTTATTTATTTATTTATTTTTATTATTGCATTTTAGGTTTTGGGGTATATGTGAAGAACATGCAAGATTGTTGCATAGGTACACACGTGGCAGTGTGATTTGCTGCCTTCCTCCCCATCACCTACATCTGGCATCTCTCCCCTTGCTATCTCGCCCCAGCTCCCCACCCCTCACCGTCCCTCCTCTATTTCCCCCCAACTGACCCCAGTGTGTAGTGCTCCCCTCCCTGTGTTTATGTGTTCTCATTGTTCAACACCCGCCTATGAGTGAGAACATGCGGCGTTTGATTTTCTGTTCTTGTGTCAGTTTGCTGAGAATTATGGTTTCCAGGTTCATCTATGTCCCTACAAAGAACACGAACTCATCGTTTTTGATGGCTGCCTAATATTCCATGGTGTATATGTGCCACATTTTCCCTGTCCAGTCTATCATTGATGGGCATTTGGGTTGGTTCCAGGTCTTTGCTATTGTAAACAGTGCCGCAATGAACATTCGTGTGCATAACACAGCGAGATTCTGTCTCAAAATTAAAAAAAAAAAAAAAGCCCACAATGCTCGTTCCTTGGTTCATGCTTCTCCTAGATAGTCCCCTTGACAAGAGAACTAGAAATCAACAATGTCTGTGGATCCTATAGGACTGGGCTTAACAGTAAACTGAGTGATGTGTAGGCTAATGGAAAAGTCCCACCACCTGCTCAACACCACATCTCCCGCACAACCTGCTCTCACATACACCTCTCTCAGCCCCAGTGCCCTGGTCCCTAGCACTCTACAATAAAGAATTCATAGTTTTGGAGTGATCATAGCTTCCACTGGTCATATTTTTTCCCACCGAGATATCCCTAAAAAGAATACACTTCCTTCATCACCTTGACCTTAGCATGGCTGTAAGCTGATGGAAGGTTTTTCTCTGGCACAAAACTGACCCCAGCTTTAGGGACGCACTAGCTACCTGCTTAGAAAAAAAGGAGGGTATCTCCTAAAAAGGCAAAAGGAAGCTTGGACCTTACAGCTGGACAGAAAGAGCTTCACACCCTAATACTCACTCACGTGTGGTCATCCCCCTGTGGCTTAACTTCTCTTGGTTTCAGTTAGCCACAGTCAACTGCCCCCTGAAAATATTAGACAATAAGATACTTTGGGAGAGAGAGAGAGAGACTACATTCACGTAACTTTTATTGAGTATATTATTATAGGTGTTCTATTTTATTATTAGTTACTGTTGTTCATCTCTGCTGTAGTTTGGATGTTTGTCCACGAAACTTCATTTTGAAATTTGATTTCCTATGCTGGAGGTGGGGCCTGATGGGAGGCGTTTTGTTCCTGGGTGTGGGTCCCGCATGAAGAGTTGAATGCCCTCCCTGGGAGTGGGAAGCCTGAGGGAATTCTTTCTCCGTTAATTCTCAAGGGAGTTGATTTTTAAAAAGAGGCGGGCCCCTCCCTCCCCCCTCTTGCTCCTTTCTTCATGGGATCCGCATACACTGGCTCTCCTCCCCCTTCTGCAGTGAGTGGAAGCAGCCAAATAAACCTCTTTTCTTTATAAATCGCCCAGCCTTAGGTATTCCTTTACAGCAGCATACATGGACTCAGACAATTCTTCCTATGCCTAATTTACAAATTAAACTTTATTATACATATATGTGTAAGAACAAATATAGTGTACATGACAGTTTCAGGCACTCACTGCGGGTGGCACAATGCATCCCCCATGCTAAAGAGGGGCTTTCTGTACTGGGAGCCTGGCCTTTTCTTAGATGAGCATAGAGGGGTCTGGGGCCGGGAAGATGACTCATAGATTCTACTAAGTCTCCATTCTACCTGTCCATTTGAGTCCTCTTTCTCCATGGTGGGGAGTGGGTAGTCCTCCTCAGAAACAAGGGACTTCCAGAAGGCAAACTTCTAAACCTGTTACCTGAGTTTAACTTGTTTTTTCCTTATGCTTCCCAGCTAAAATGCTAACAAATATTTTTATATTGATTTGCTTGGCAGAAAGTTCATTATGAACACCGTCGAGCCAGAAATTCAAGGGAAAAAAATCTCAGCCTCTTCTATTATTGATTAAAAAGAAAAAAAAAAATTGGCTGAGTGTGGTTGCTCACATCTATAATCCCAGCACTTTGGGAGGCTGGGGCAGGAGGATCACATGAGACCAGGAGTTCAAGACCAGCCTGGGCAATATAGTGAGGCCCTGTCTCTATAGAAAAATGAAACATTTAAAAAAATACTGAGAAAGAAATAAACAAAATTTAAAAATAATCTGAGCTGACTCTGGGGCTGAAATCATTCCTAATGCTCAGGTGACAAAGGGCATGGATGCAGTCTGGGAACATATCACATGAAGGGGCATGCAGGTGACACTAAAGTTACAGGACATGATGCTGATGTCCACATAACTGGCTGGGACCAAGAGCACATCTGAGCCTCTGCAACTCACCTATCTCAGGACCACTCAGATCCTTTGGAAGAGAAAAGGTGAGCCTTGAATCCTGTTGTATTAAAGTTATTAGTGTTACTCACACATTATCATTCTCTTCGTGTTCTGACAGGAGGGAAATCTTTGTAAAATGTGATATTTGTGTGTCATCTACTTTCTTCCTTTTTTGAGACCCTGAGTATTTTCTACTGCTTCAACCATCTGAACATAGGCCAAGGAGCAGGCTGGGTATACATGGGGAATGGTGTCTCTCCAGGCAGAGTCAGGTATTGTTATGGGTGAGTCTTGGCTCCTGTTCCTTGGAGTAAGATGCTCCTATCTTGTGATATCTGTTCTCATGCCCCCTCCTGCTCTGTCAGTAATTCCTGTGCTGTGCCTTTGATAGGTGTGCAGGTCTGTGACTATTTTCTGAAGTTGTTTTCTCGGGTTCCCTTCCCCATTTATTGCTAATCAGTTCCAAAATCCTTCAAGATTTTCTTTGCTAGTGAGGGATGTTTACCTTGACAACCGCATTTGCAGGCTATATCTCCCAAAATAGATTTACGAAGATGGAAGACACAGAGATCAAGGCTACCAAAGGTCTAATTGCCAGTGGACAAGCTACTTGAGAAGGGAGGCTGGGAAAGAACATCAAGGAGCCTTACTGGGGGGGGGGGGGGGGGGGGGGGGGGGGGCTTGCACGGAGAAGAGCAGGTGGAGGGGCAGGGTCAGGATCTGAATCCCGAAGACCTGAGCTTCCCATTCTGAAAATGGAGTTCAGTAATAGCCTGCCGTACTTTTGTCAGAAGGCATTATGTTAACTATTGTTACTGGCGCAGCCTATGGAATCATACATCTTTTTTCTCATCTGTACGTTTATAGTGCTCTAGAAGAAAGCTTAATTTGATATTTATTGCCATCTTTTAAATAACAGAGGATGAGAGGTAATATCATATTTCCAAACTAAAAAGAGAGTGAGCTTGAGCATCATGACAACGTCCAGAGCACTTATTCTATTTCACTCCTTCCCGTCTCTGAGGGTCCTGTGAACAGAGGGCAAGAGAAATAAAAAGTAAACTATCTGACTAGGTTGAACATTTTCTTAAATTGCAGTTCCAACCATGTCGCCTTCCTGCTCAAAACCCTTCAAGCTGAAATCCTTCCATACAGGGCCCAGCCTTCCTTTTCAGCTTTTTATTTTACATCATAGCTGGATGACTTTATAGGTTCCCAACTCTGCCCCCTCCCCACTTCAAAATCTTCACCTGTCAAAACCCTGCTAATTCTTCAAAGTCCATCTCCAAATCCCTTCTTGATGCCTTCTCTTTGATATAAACTCACTCTCCTTCTATTCCCTTAGAATATTTGTGGGTCTTGTGTGTGCATTCATGTGTGTATGTGTGTCTGACTAATCCCCTGTACGTCGTAGTAACAATTATTTGTACCAGCTACGCCGGCGTCTGAGTGTGGGCACCTTCCTAGGGGACAGGTGGATGTGTTCATCATTTGGCTGCCTCTTCAGTTCCTAACACTGTTGGTTGCGCACTGTTGCCCATTTAAATGTCTGTTTACTGAATCCATTTGTCAAATTATAACTGAATGGGGACCTCATCTCTCCACATACCCCACTTCAAAGTTAAGAATTGTCAGTTAATAACTTGGAAAGTACAGGTTTCATGTTAGAAGAGAATATTAATTCTGAATAGATGCACAAAACATCCTGTCATTTTTCTGTTTTGAGCAGTCACCGCCCTGACCCAGCCGAGATCGTGACTTTTAATGCTTCTGACAAAAAATCTGGGACAACTAGAGAGAATTGAATTTGTGCCTAATGGAAAAGGACTTGGTAAGTCCTCCTTGTGCAAAATTTAACCGAATTGGAGTTATCCCAGATATCTATCAGTGTCTTTTATACGCAAAGAAACTGCCACCGACTCTGTTACTAAATATGTGCAGCAGGAAGGCTGAAAGACCAATGTGACCAGCTGTCCTTTCTGCAGTGCATTTGAATGAAGGCTGTTCTTTCCTGAGCAGCTGTAGATGCTGTTTGCTGAGCGTGTTGCTATTTTTGATTCTGCCTTCTTCAAAAAGAAGAAAAAGGAAAGAAAGAAAGGAAAAGTCATACCATCTTTGACAGCCCCATACCCAGCGGCTCTCTGTGCACCTTCCCTGGGCTTGGGACTGTAAATCAGCAAATATTCCTAGATTTTCTTTTGTATTTTCAGCTCACGTTATAGAGATTGCTACTAATTGAATCCATGGTCGTACATTTGTCTCACATCTGGATCAGCAGAGAAGTCGTAAGCAGGGTTTCCATAGAGTCGGCTCACTGGCTGCATTCCAGGGCTTCGTTTTTTTGTTTCCATCTAGCAGCTTATTAATGGGTATTGGTTCCTGGGTAACACTGGTTAAACTGCCCAGAAAGATTCATATGAAGTCTCAGGTGAATCTAAGTCTCCCAGCCACATGGCTGCAAGTTCCAGCGTTCTGTCAGCATGCAGACCTTCTCCAGCTTGACGCTTCACTTGACCTGGCAGCCCCTGCATGGGCAAGGCCACTGTCTTGATTGATCTCTCTGCACCGTGGTCTGCTGACTGGACAACTTGCCTCTTGGGAAGCAGAGCACAATGACGGCTTCCAGATCTTCATTAGCAAAGAAGATCTCTGGTTTCCACATCTGCATGTGTCCCCTCCATCCTCCACAGCTCACTCCCCTCACTGTGCTGACTGGCCAATGTAACATAATTGCTTACAGAATCCTCTTGGCTGTAGACATTTATACCTCTGGCCTACATTAAGGGATGTTAGAGAACATGCACTCCTGACCACCAAACCATCCTGCGTCACTAGGGTGCCTTGTTCAGCAGCGTCCACTACTGGTCTGCTGGCAGCTCGAGCCTTCCAGCAAGGCAGCTCGAGCCTTCCAGCAAAGCAGCTCAAGCCTTCCAGCTGTGACCTTCGTAGGCAGCTCCAATATTCTTCTCATCTGTCAAGGACCTCCTACGAGAAAACAAGACCTCACTAGTATTTCCCAGTATAGCTAGTGCTCGACTTACGACCACGATTGGTTCCGACAGACCGGTCATAACACGATTTGGTTGTAAGTTGAGTAGGTTATATGTACAGTACTGCGAAATGATGTTATAAAAATCTTTAAGTCATATTTTATCATAATTTTCTTTGATTATTGTTATAGATCATAATTTTCTTTGTTCATTTTATGCCATTTGTATCATCTCTACACCATTTTGTTTCTTATTTTTACATTCATCAGGTTTAAGTAAAACACTGCATTACCAGTACAACTGGTTTAATATTTGCAAAACATACAAAATTACAAAATACAGGTGCATACAAAAATATAAAATACAGGTGTAAAAAATACCATAGGAAACATTTTCCCAATTGCAAAACATATCAAAATATATCAACATGTACGAAACATTTGATTGGGCGCTGGTGCTTGGCTGCGGATCATTGATGTCGTCATCTGAGGCAGCAGTTGGGGTTACCAGAGTTGGTTTTTGCATAAACATGGTGAGCTTTGTCTGAATTGTATGTTTCTTTTTTTCTTCATAAATTTCACGATATGGATGAAACACATCGTGCACCATCCGTTCAATCCTTGCGAATGGTTCGATGTTTGGGTCCATTGCTTCGAAATGTATAAGAAGTTTATTCAGTAAAGATAAACCGTCTGAGAATCCCTTAGTGGTGAACTTTCTTTCTGGCTCCTCCTCTTCTTTCTCTGCTTCTCTTCTTTCTTCTTCCGCCACTCTTTCTTCTTCCAGTCCGATTAGCTCTTCATTTGTAAGTTCTCCAGATTCTCTGTCTAGCAACTCTTCGACATCTTCCATTTCACACTCCAAAGAAAGGCCTTTAGCGAGTTTTACTATTTTTTCCCCGAATCATTTCAAGTTCATGTTCACTGTCAAATCCGTCAAAATCATTAACAGAGCACTTAACACAATTTTTCCAGATGCCATTCATGCACTTTGTTGTCACAGCCTCCCAGGCGGTAGCGATATTCTTGATACACATCAAAATGTTGTAGTGTTTCCAAAAATCTCGCAATATTAGTTCTGAGTCAGCATCTATAGTGGATATTGCTTGAGAAAAGGTATTTCGGAGATAGTTGGCCTTTCATGTAGCAATCGAACCTTGGTCCATAGGCTGGATGAGTGGAGTCGTGTTTGGCGGAAGAAAAATAAATTTTACATCTGGATGGAGATCGCCTAGATGTGGTGGGTGTCCAGGCACATTATCGAGTAGCAATAAAATCTTGAAAGGAATATGTTTCTCCAAACAATATTCTGGAACTTGAGGAATAAAACAGTTCATAAACCAGTCTTCAAACAATCCTTGTGTCATCCATGCTTTACATTGAGAACGAAAGTAGAGGGACAGTGTGTGCTTGTTAACATTCTTGAATGCACGCAGGTTGTCTGAGTGATAAATTAAGAATGGCTTCAGCTTAAACCCTGCGATGTTCCCACCAAGCAGCAGAGTTAGCCTATCCTTAAATGCTTTAAATCCCGGCATGCTTTTGACCTCTTTGTGAATATAAGTGTGTGCTGGCATCCATTTCCAAAATAATCCAGTTTCATCAACATGGAAAATCTGTTCTGCTAGATATCCCTCATCTGTAATTAATTCATCCAGACTATCAACAAACTTACATGCTCCTTCCTCATCCGCACTCACTGCTTCTCCAGTCACTCGAACGCTATGCATTTGGAATCTTTTCTTGAATCTCTGGAACCAGCCAGTGCTTGCTACAAATTCTTGACTGTAATCTTCTCCAGCATGCTCCTTCAGAGTCTGAAATAGACTTCTCGCCTTCATCTGCCCAGTAAAAAGACTTAATGGTGTCCATTTTTGAATTTGATCTTCCATCCAAATATATAGCAATTTCCCCATTTCGTGGATAGGTCCGCTTCGTTGCTTTGTTATAACTGTTGATCGCATGGGTGCAGAAACTTTCACAGCTTCACGAATTCTTTCTTTATCTTTCAAAATCATCGACACAGTCGAGTGTGATAACTTCGTATCACGTGAGATCACATTCACTTTCTTTCCTCCTTTGTACTGCTTAATTACCTTCATTTTCATGTCGAGATGGATGGCCTTTCTTTCCTTCTTGGCAGGCTGAGGCGTAGACAAAGACAATTTCCTCTTGGTAGACATCTTGGGAGGGGTTTGATGAAAAATATCCAAGACACAAAACACAAATTGCTGTACCGAGCCTGGGATAACAGTTGAAATGGTGCACGTGGAGATGGTAGTGCTGCCGGAAGCTGGTCCGCACTATCGTACGCCCAGCTGGGCAACGTTTGCGCTGCCAGACACAGAGCAGTCGTGGCTAGCGATTGTGGTCATAAAGTCGAACGGTCGTAAGTTGCAAAGGTCGTAAGTCAATCAATACCTGTATTTTTCCTGATTTTTTTTGGTCTAATTATTTTATCAATTGCTGAAAGAGAAGTGTTAAAACATTCCATGATAATTGAATTTGACTATATCTCTGCCTTTTGTTATCTCAATTGTATAGTACATTTATTTTTAACCTTTATTATTGGTTAAAAACACATTTAGGATTATGTCTTCCCAGTGAATTCGCCTCTATTTTTAAAAAATGTGCAACTTATCTCTGATAATATTTCTTGTCTTGAAGTCTACTATGATGTTAATTTGACCACATCCATTTCTTGTGTTCAAGGCTTTATCTTTTGTACCGTTTTTCAACTTTCACTTTTAGCTTGTCTTTATATTTGAGACTATAAACATAGTGTGCTATGTTTTTATCCAGTCTAAAAAAATCTCTGAATTTTAGTAATAGCATTTAGTTCATTTACATTTAATTTATTTTTCAGAAGGTTTCATTTAAAGTGAATATTTTTAAATTTGTCATCTGATTGTCCTATCTATTCTTTGTTTCTTTGTTCCCCCTTTCCTACCTTATTTTGGACTGTTTAAGTATTTTTTCCTATTCTGTGTCTTCTATTTATTGACTTTTTAGGTATGCCTCTTTGCTCTGCTTTTAGTGTTTCTCTAGGAGTTATTACAGACATGTTGAACTTGTCACAATAGACCTTGAAATAATATTATACGACTTTTTGTAAAATAATACAATGTTGTGCTTTAATCTACACACCTATCTTCTGTACCGCTGTCAGCTTTCTGTCTCCCACACGTTATAGCACACTGAGATATTATTCTTTTTGCTTATTTTTCTATAAAAATTAAGTGCTATTTAACATAAATATAAAAAGCAAAAATTAGGGTTTCTTATTTACCTTATACATATATACATTTCTTTCTACAGAGTCAAGTTTCTTTATGGGATAATTTCCTTCTTCTCAAACACAGTTGACCCTGAACGACATGGGTTTGAACTGCACAGGTGCACTTATAGACAGACTGTTTTCAACAAAAAGTGCATTGAAAATACAGCATTAGCAGAATGTGAAGTCAGCATACAGTGAGCTGTGTGCTGGGAGTTTCTTATCTGTGAGTTCTGTAGAGCTGACTGTGGACCTTGAATATGCACAGATTTTTGGTATACAGAGGGGTCCTGTACCCAATCCCCCACATATACCAAGAGACAAGTGTGCTTCCTTTAGCCTTTCTTAAAGTGCAAATATGCTGGTGACAAATTCTCACAGCTTTCCTTTATTTGAAAATATTGTTATTGCATCTTAATGTTTGAAGGCTATTCTTCATTCTTCTTGAATCGTAGAATAGAATTTTGGGTTGGTATCTTTTTTTCTTATAACACTATAAAGATGTCATTTCAGTATCTGGTGGCTTACATTGTTTCTGATAAGGAATTAGTTGTAATTCTTATTGTTGATTATCTCTAAGCAATGTGTCATTTTTTCTTGCTACTTTAAAATGTTTTGGTTTTTAAAAAATTGTCTTTTTATTTTAGCAATCTCCCTACCTCTGTCATCTTGGTAGTTATTTTCTTGAATAATTATTTCAGTTCTTCGAATTTATAGGTCTGCAATTTTTAATAATAAAAAAATCTATCAGTGTTGCCAGCCTACACTGTGGTGTGAGGCTCAGCTGTTTTTTCCTCATTTCTACAGTGCCTCTCTATCTACAGCTAACCAACTTTTCTGTCTGACAATAACTGTATTAGGTGCCTGGTCCCATATATGCAGTCTGCCACTGGTTTTGGCTCATCTGTTTAGAGATAATTTCTAATGTTGCATTGAGACTAATTTGCATTGACCATTCCTTGCTAATCCTGTCGAAAACACCCTCAAAATTTTGTCCAGGTTTTACTTCTTGTTATTAAGGAAACGAAAGTCTCATCTTTTTCCACATCCTAATCAGAAGCACATCTTTCAGAGGTGTGGAGGGTCAGTGTCAATTGTGACGACAGGGATACAAAGAGGCAGAGGCTAGTTTGGAAAACTGGCCTCACAGCGATGAAGAAAAGCTTTTTTTCTGCTAATTTGACAATCTCCTTTCTCCTTTCTTGAACGGGACATTGCACCACTTGGATCCTTTATGAGTGGAGTGCAAAATCTCCCCATTTTCTCCTTTCTGTGGAGAACTGCTGAGACACATCACTGCAAATGACCCTCCTGGGGAGGAAGCCAGAGGTGGAGCTTTGGACAGGGAGCAGAGATTCTGCTTTTCTGTGAAACTGATGACTCTAGGTTATCTATTTACTTCTTGGTCTTGTGTAGGTCCCTTTTTTTCTATTTTGGAATGTTTTTCTCTGTTACAACTCATCATCCTCAGGCTTAGGAAAAGGTGACTTTATCTCTACATGATCAAATGGGAACAAGCATAAGATCAGGGAAAGTGCTCTAAAAGAAGAAAAAAACTGGGCCAGGCGCGGTGGCTCACGCCTATAATCCCAGCACTTTGGGAGGCCTAGGCGGGCAGATCATGAGATCAAGAGATCGAGACCATCCTGGTCAACATGCTGAAACCCCGTCTCTACTAAAAATACAAAACATTAGCTGGGCATGGTGGCGAGTGCCTGTAATCCCAGCTACTCAGGTAGGAGGCTGAGGTAGGAGAAATGCCTGAACCCAGGAGGCGGAGGATGCGGTGAGCTGAGACAGCGCCATTGCACTCCAGCCTGGGTAACAAGAGCGAAACTCCGTCTCAAAAAAAGAGAAATCTTATCTTTTGTCCAGACTTTTTTTTGCCATAGTAAAAGGATTTGGAATGGAGGCTTTCCACAGTATTAGAGTCTTCCTTTGCCTGGATAATTTTCTGCGATCATCCCCTTCGACATAGGTGATGATTGTAGACAGCTAACCAAGAATTTCTTGTTTTGGAATTCCAGTGAAATGTTTTTGTCCTATAGTGCACAGCATTTATTCACTGGGATTGCTGTGAGAAGTAGATGAGCTAATATATAAAAGAGAAGTTTTCAGGCTTTCTATGGATAACACTAATTATTTGCTTTTATTATGATTATTATAACCTAAGTCTGTAAGGAGGGGGATTAGTTACATCTCATCCAGTGGAAGATCGCTGGCTCTCTATAATAAAGAGAGAGAGAGACAGCTGCCCTTGTATCATGTGCTTCCAGCCATAAGAAGTCTTAGCCCGGCATCCAACATCTCTCTTGGGTTTTTGGTCACAAATAGAATATGGAAAAATAGAATTGAACCTCCAGGCAGAAGACAGATTGCAGCTCCAGTTCTTTCTGTCCCATACCATGTTATTTGTGATGCTGCACCACCTTCCACAATCAGAGCTGGTGTTGCTGCCTATCATTACCTGATCCTTGCCCGGGCTTCATGACAAACGTGAAATAGGCCCCAAATGGCAGAGTTGAGTTCTCTGACATTTGGCTTTTCATCTCGTGGTATGTGAACATCTCATTTCCTGCCTTATTTTTGGAGACTGAGAAGGATTTATAGGGTTTACATTTGCTAGAACCTCTGCTTTGTGTCTTAACAGTGTGAATTGTGCACCATAAAGGCGGTCACCAGAGTCTCTGAAGACAACCTGTATTTACCGGTGTAGAGGAAACTACGTTTAAAACATTACTTCTTGTTAAGTTCATTCCATAGTCATAGTCAGTCCATGTGGTGAGGGAATGTCGTGTGGGAATTCGCGTCCTGAGCTCAGTAGAAACATCTGACCCTTCATGAGACAGTTTGCTTTTCTCACATATGGTGGAGATTTAGAAGTCTACATGTTTGCTAAAATCCCTCCTCCCAACTTCCTTTCACACCAGATTGTCTGCTGAGTTTTAAGGATAAAACTTATTTATTCATTTCAAAAACACAAATGAACTCTCTTCTAGGAGTCTCCTTCAGATGTGGTGTTTTAATATCTAATTCATAGCCAACAACAAAAAATAGTGAAGTAGCATTTATTCGAAAAGCATATTCAAATTTCTTCTCTGAATGTTGACTAATGTTCCCAGGCCATCTCTGCATGATGCAAGGTTGCTTGTCTGTATTCTGTCTATCTCACATCTCCCCAAACACGGAGTAATAAATGGTAGCTGTTATTATCATTCCTTTCAATACTAAGAAAAATATACACGTTGTTATCTGCATTTAACAAGTATATTAATTGTGGTTGGACAACATCCCCATGGTTACAAGATTGCTAAGTGATAGAGATGAAATTCAAAACACACACTCAATTCACTTAACCACTACACACTACCTACCCAATAAATAACTTTCTAAGGGTTACTCAACTTGTCAGTCATGGAGCCAGGATTCAAAGTAAGGTCTGGCTTCAGCCCACTCTTTCTGCTTTGCCTGACCATCTTTCAAGGCCCCGTGAGCAAATACAAGGCAGCTGTCAGAAAGTTAAGAAGCACGCAGCTATGCTGCAGCTTGATAACTACCTCTCCGGAAGTAGAAGCTACGGTTGTAACATTAGTTCCAGGTTTCTTACGCACAAAACACTTTCAAAGGCTCCATATTCACAATGCCACTGAGAAGCATGGATTCTTTTTTCTCCTATGTTTAAATTGGTTTGTTATTTAACTAAACTCTAGAAAGTCCAAATGGCTGCATGTTGACAATCAAATACTACTGCTTATAACAATTATGCCATTTTAAAAAATTTTAAGTAAATTTTATTGTGTATATTTAAGGCATACAACATGATGCATATACATATAGACAGTATAAAATATCAGTAGAGTCAGACATTTGCATATTAACAATTCATATGGTTATCCCGGTTCACATATTTATCTACTCATATAGTTACCCCAATTTACATATTTATCAACTCTTACAGTTACCCCTTTTGTGCTTTTGTGACAAGAGCAGCTAAAATGTATTCATTTAGCATGAACCCCCAGTACAGAACAATTTTATTAGCTCTAGTCCTCCTGTTTTACGTGACATCTCTGGATTTGCTCATTCTGCGTTTCTATTACTGTGTATCCACTGTCCTGCATATCCACTCTGCACTAGGGGCAGAGTGCTTCTTCCCAGCACCCTGCCCCTAGTAACCACTGTCGTGTTCTCTCCAGCTCTGTATGTTTGAATTTTTTTAAAAAAAATTCCACATATAAGTGATTATGGATTTTTTTGCCCAACTTATTACACTTAAAGTAATGTCAAGTTCATCCATATTGTGGCGAATGGCAAGTTATCATTGACTTTTTAGAGCTGAATAATATTTCATTGTACATATATGCCACAGGTGTTTTTAACCCATTTGTTCATTGACGGACACTTAGGTTGTTTCCATATCTTGGCTATTGTGAATAATGCTGCAATGAACATACGAATGCAGATATCTTTATGAGATGCTGATTTCATTTCCTTTGTGGATATGTCCCAAGGAAAGACTGCTGGTTCATGGTAGTTCTGTTTTTAATAATGGCTGTACCAATCTACATTCTACATTGGGAATGTAAATTCAATCTACATTCCTACCAGCGATGCACAAGAGTTCCTCTTTCTGCACACCCTTGCCAACATTTATTGTCTTTTGACTTCTTGATAATAGCCATTCTGATGGGGGTGAGGTGGTATCTCAGTAGTTTTGATTTGGATTTCCCTGTTAATTGATTATGTACAGGGCCTTTTCATATACCTGTTGATGATTTTCATGTTTTCCTTGAACAAAGGTCTATCCAGGTCTTTTGCCCATTTTTAAATTAGGTTATTAGCTTTTTAATTATTAGTTATATGAGTTCTTTACATATTTTGGATATTAATCCTTCGTCAGATGTATGGTTTGCATTTTTTTCCAATCTGTAGGCTGCCATTTCGTTTTGTTAATTATTTCTTTGGCTGTGCAGAAGCATTTTAGTTTAACATAGTCCCATTTATTTATTTTTCTTTTAGTGGCCTGAGCTTTTAGTGTGATAGCCAGAAAGTCATTGCCAAGGCCGATGTCCAGGAGGTTTTTCCCTATGATCTCTTCTGGGATAGTGTTTGGTCTTGCATTTAGGACTTTTATCCATTTTGATTTTTGCATATCATGTAAGGTAAGATTCTAATTACATTTCTTTACATGTGAAAAATTTAGGACTTTTATCCACTTTGATTTTTGCGTATCATGTAAGGTAAGATTCTATTTACATTTCTTTGCATGTGAAAATCCAGTTTTTCCAGCATCATTTATGAAAAAACCTGTTCTTTTCCCATTGTGTCCTCTTGATGTTGATTTGTTAAAAATTAGTTGACCATGTATGTTTAGATTTATTATTTTTATTTTTTCCTTCCTTCTGCTAATTTTGGGCTCAATGTGTTCTTTTTCTACATCCTCAAGGCTTAGTGTTAGAATATTTACTTGAGATTTCTTTTCTTTTTTATAGTAGACATTCATTCCTCTTCTTAGAACAGCTAAGCTTTTGTTGCATCCCATAGGTCTTGGTATGTTGTGTTTTCATTGTCATTTGTCTCAAGATATTTTTAAAATTTTCCTTTTGATTTCTTCTTTGACCTATTGGCCATTTAGGAGCTTGTTGTTTAATTATATATACTTGTAAATTTTTCAAGATTCTTCTTGCTGTCGATTTCTAGTTTCATTCCATTGAGATCTGAAATGACCCTGGATATTAATTCAATTCCTTAAATGTATTAAATTTGTCTTGTGGCCTAACATATGGTCTCTCCTAGAGAACAATCCGTGTGCTTAGAGAAAAATGTGTATTTTGCTGTTGTTGATAGAAAGTTCCACTCATGTACACTGGGTCCATTTAGTTGAAAGTGCAATTCAAGTCCAGTATTTCCCCATTAAATTTCTGTCTGATTGATCTATCAATTTTAAAAGCATAAATTCTTATTTTCATTTCCATTTGAAGAAGGCATGTCTAAGACTCAAGCAATTTGCCCAAAGTTGCAAAATTCAATTCTAATCCACCTCATCTGACTTCAAACTATTTTGTTTTTCCAGCCCACAGTTTTACATGAGCATTTTCCCTTTTAGAAAGTTGAGTTCTTTCTTCCTTTGAAATAAATCAGTGTTATTGTACCTGCTGCCAATGTGATATTTGCACAATCATAAACATTTTTCCATCTTTAGTGCTGTCATTTGGACTTTTCTTGGCAAAGCAGACCTTTGAGCTTTCCATAGGTCACCTAATTTTATCCAATACTGTACACAACTGGATATGTAAAGGTGTATACAACACAGTGTCTGAACAACAATGATTTGTTCCATTCCCTCTGTTTTTGGAATTCTCCCTTTGCTAGGACTGCTGTAGCCTCTGTTTCCAACAGGCTTTCACAGAAGAGAGGCAAACAAATCCACCTGAGTGTGTCCTTTCCCCATAAGGCTGCATAGTAGTGACACTTTTACCATTGCACTCCCCAGGCTCTCGCAGGAGTATAAGAATGCAGTCCCGGGGTGGACTTTGACTTTCATGCTCACATGGTGAATGTCTGAGCCATAATTTTCCTGCTGGATATAAAGGCTTCCTATGTCTCCAGCTATCTGTACTGCATACACTTTCCTTCAACTGTTCTAGCTTACTTAAATAATACATTTGATTTGATAATACAAAGGATGGTATGATACGATTTTCCCAGTTCAACAGTCTCCAGTATACAAAAATATAAGAGCAACAACAAAAATGTCCAGGATCACGATCAAGTCATTAAAAGGAGAATTGGAACACCATTATTAACTCAGGCAAAGGAAAAGTGAAATGCATTTTCTAGAAAGAATGAAAGGTAGAGCACCTTTCTACTTATTTTTTGGATGTGGATTCTAATTAGAGAAAAGGCCCTTGTGTCTCAAATGTTTCCAAAGATAAAATTTTAAGGTAACGTGAACTCTCCAACTCAGGAAAATGGCTAGAAATCAATGTCACCTGATTCTCAATCCACTACCCTTGGATAAGAAACAGACATACAGTTACCTGTTCTAAATGTAACTCAGAAATTTACTTCTCAATTATAGTGTTATTTTTTCACTTAAAGAAACACACTCAAAGAAAGTTGAAACAATTTTCATAAAAATAATATGAGCTCCACATTTTTATTACAATGTTAATAATTGTAGGCCCGGCGCGGTGGCTCAAGCCTGTAATCCCAGCACTTTGGGAGGTCGAGGCGGGTGGATCACGAGGTCAAGAGATCGAGACCATCCTGGTCAACATGGTGAAACCCTGTCTCTACTAAAAATACAGAAAATTAGCTGGGCATGGTGGTGCGTGCCTGTAATCCCAGCTACTCAGGAGGCTGAGGCAGGAGAATTGCCTGAACCCAGGAGGCGGAGATTGCAGTGAGCCGAGATCGCGCCTTTGCACTCCAGCCTGGGTAACAAGAGCGAAACTCCGTCTCAAAGGAAAAAAAAATAAATAAAAAATAAAATAATTGTAATATAATAACAATGCCAGTTAAATGTTTTATTTTTAAAATCTACAATAAGATTTCATATATACTTACAGAATAATATTTCCAATATATTAGATTCTGGAATATATAGATAGGTTTTCCTTTTAGTAAAATATATTTTGGTTCTTGCAGCTTTTGAGAAGAAAATATTTAAGAAAAGATACATTCTGAAAAATAAATAAGTTTTGACGTTTGCAGCAGCTACTCAACAGTCTATAAATTATGGATATTTTATACATTAATTTAGTTATTGAGTATTTATTGAGCTTAAGCCCTGTACCACTCACTGTATTTCGTGCAAAGAACATATTTATAATAAGTTGAACCAAAATTGCTGTTTTTGTGAGTTAAACACAGTTAATAGCAATTTAAGCAGCAATTTATCAGGATTTAAATCAAAGTTAAATGTAATGCTTGTCCTTGTGAGCATCAGTCTGATAAGGAAAGCAGGCTTACAAATAAATACAGGCAAGCACAGGGTGAATAACCAGAGATTTTTAATAGCAGGTTAGATTTCTTAAAAACTAGGAGTAGCATGGGTGGTAGTTAACAGATGGAGTAAGTGGCAATGGATTAGAACATTTAATAGGAGTGGAAGGAGTGAAGATAGGAAATACAATATTTCATTTTAAAAAGCTTGGTTGTGAAGCCGACAGCATCAATTGTATGTGAGTGTGGTTTAGGGGTGTGTGTGTGTGTGTGTGTGAGAGAGAGAGAGAGAGAGAGAGAGGCATTGTGATGAGGGCAAGTGGTCAGGAGAAATGTTATGGGAATTCAGAGGCTGCACGGGAGAGTTCCTGGCACTGGGAATTTATTTTAATTATGTGATTCTATGTACTACACACGTGACTTAAGTAGGAGGATTCAACAAATGCTCCTCAACCAAAATATAAACAATGCTAGATTTTCTATCTAATTTTTGACGATACCTTGTTCTTCTCTAGGGAACACAGCTCATGAGAGCCAAGTCTGGGGAAGGTTTTGAAATTTCACTTTTAAATGCTTTAGGCAAATAATGTTAAGAGGAAATAAAAAAGGAAAGAAGGGGAAACAGGTATTTAGAAAAACTTTGAAATGAACCCAAAGCTTAGTTAAAGAACAATTGGGGTAGAAGCAGCCGAGGGAGCTGTCTTGTACACAGGAAAAATGAGTCATGCATAAGAAGGATTAATGAATGAAGATCTGGATAAGAAAAAGGTATTGTGGATGGGAAAAAAAAAAATCAAACATGAGCGAGGCATTTTGAAGCTCAGAGCAAAGGCAGCAAGAAAACCATTAGTCCCTGATGACAGAAGGAATGTTGTTAGTAATTGCTCATTGGAATATAATGGTTGCCCCTTTGACAGAAAGCTAATCCATGAAATGCATGAATAGAGAGTTAGCTTGTGGTTACAGTGTGCTGAGCTTTGCTGACAAGGTGAAATCTAGGAGGAGGTCCGTAGTCAGGATAGCTTTAGGGTCAAAACACTTTACTTTTTAAATGAATAGTGAGAGAGAGTGTGTATGTCTTAGTCTAGTTTGTGTTACTATAAGAGAATACCACAGACTGGATAATTTATAAATTAAATAAATGTATGCCTCACAGTCTGGAGGCTGGGAAGTCCAGTATCAAGGTGCCAGGATCTGGTGAGGGCCTTCATGCTGTCTTCCTATGGAGGAAGGCAGCAGGAGAATGTGCACTCAAGATAACACAAGAGCAAGAGGTGGGTAGAACTCACTTTTTTAACAAACTGACTCTCGAGACAACTAACCCACTCCCAGGACAATGACATTGATCCATTCGTGAAGGCAGAGCCCTCAAGAACTTATGATGTCTTATTAGGCCCCATCTGCCAACACTGTTGCATTGGGAATTAAAATTCCGGCACATGAACTTTGAGGGGCATCTTCCAACCACATCAGAGAAGAAGAGAGACCTGAATGGTCAAGAAACATAAATTTTTCTAAAATGAATTTCTAGTTATTAATTTAATTAAATTAAGTAAGTTAAACATTTCAGATTGTTTCCCAAATATTTCAGGCCAACTCAACTCCTGTTTCAGGGTTTTCCCCACATAGAATACTCTCTTTAATGGACAAAGCTTATACATTATCACTAATGTGTAATGAGAGACACCTGCCTCTTTGCTCAAAGCCAGTGGGAAGTCACTCCAATTCCCTCTACTCTTCTGTCTGTCTCTTTCTCGAGCCTTCTGTCTGGTGAGACATCTCCATGGATTTCAACTTAAAAACCATTCTGTAATTTACTTAATCTTTTAAAAAAATGACCCTTTTTTTTCTTTAACACTATTCACTTTACTGTGTATTAAAGTTACCCTCAGTTTTCCCCATTCTCCTGTTTAGCCTCCCTGGGGCCTCGGGCCAGAGGGTCATTAAGTATATCCAGACCACCAGCAGTGTGCATCGGGTTCCGGGTAGTGCCAAGTGTGTGCATGAATTATGGGTGTTTGTTTCTACATCACAGAAAGACACTACTCTGCGGGACTCACTCCATTCCCAGTGTCCTTCACCTTTCACCAATGGGAAGAGAGCTGGCTTTACTGAAAGCTGGAACTCACTAACTCACTCACTCAGCCACTCACTCCTTATCTGACACCCCAGAGGTCTGATACAAGAAATGATCAAGTAAGTTTGAGTTTTTCCTTACATAACGTACCAATATATTTGAGAGTATGGACTCGAACTCAGATGGATCTAGGTTCAGTTCTGATAAAGCCACTACCAGCCATGAAAGTATAGAAGAGTGACTTCACCTTTCAGAGTCCCGTTTTCACGAAAAGTACAAACAAGATAACAATCCCTCTGTGTAGCATTGCCGTGTTAGGAATAATATAGGCCAAAATCCTAGCACCTTACCTAGCTTAGGGAAACCACTTAGTGCATAATTATTGATGTTATTTTTATATGAAAGTATTTATTTTTTCAATTTTTCTAGAAAGTTAAAGTTCCCAAAAGATTGTCTCAGCGTAATGTCAAGCTCCTGATGAAATGGCCGTGACAGGCAATGTATCAGAGTTAGTGCAATGCATATGGTGGAGTTGCCTGCTTAAGAACACCCTGAAGGTGGGTCGATACTCTTAGCACCAGTGCTTCCCTGTCACAACATCCCACTTAAACAATCAATAGACAAATAGGAAGACCTTAATGATTTGGCATTTTATTAGCAAATTGCAATGGCTGCTTACAAGGCGACTTTGAACTATAGTTGGAAATTTGAAGCGGGTGATTTGGGCCACTTTGCTTTTTGGCAACTACCCACTGACAGCATGTTGCTTTTGCTTCCTTTGTCAAGCACAGAAAAATAGGAAGCACAAAATCAATTTGGACTGGGGCTGGAGGCTGGAGGGAGCTGGTGGAGAGGCGGGCTGTGTCTCCCCGTCAGGTCTAATTCACATTAAGCAACAAGAAATCACTCTGTACTCAGCCTGGGTCTTGCGCTGAGCTGCACATTCAAGTGATTTTGGACACAAAGAAATCCTGCTGTACATGTGGGGTTTCTGGCTGTCTTTTCAGGACCAGCCCCGCCACATAACCCCTTTTAAAAAATGTCTCTGGGTACAGAGGGCAGTAGAGTAAGTGCGGAACAAGGCTGAAACATGGGCACGTTCTGAGTTTTGCAATGAATTAGCTATGTGACCTTTATGATATACCCTGTTTTTCCATCTATGGAAGTACTGAAGAAGGAAAAAGGCTTTCACAATCAAATTCTAACCAAGGAAAGGGGTTGCAGTAAAATAGTGGAGGTAACCCAGAGATGCTAGCATGAGCTGTGGCCCATGGGAAACCCAATACCCAATCTAAAGACATTCAAATTTCATTAAAAAAAGAAGTCAAATTCCAGGAAATACCATATCTATTGGCTGTCAATTCTAGACCTGTGGACCAGATGGTGGGTAAGGCCTTTTCTAGTTTTATGACCTGTGCCATCCTGACACCAGAAAATAGCACTGAATGATGCTAACAGATGTGAAAGGAGAGCACCTTGCATAGTCATAATTAGCTGTGCATTATTAGAAAAGCTTTAAGTGCTGGTGCCTGGCAAGATGGCCAAATAGGAATAGCTCCGGTCTGCAGCCCCAGCGAGATCAATGCAGAGGGTGAGTGATTTCTGCATTTCCTACTGAGGTACCCAGCTCATCTCACTGGAACTGGTTAGAAAGTGGGTACAGCCCACAGAGGGCAAGCCAAAGCAGGGTGGTGCATCGTCTCACCTGGAAAGTGCAAGGGGTTGGAGAACTCCCTCCCATAGCCAAGGAAAGCCCTGAGAAACTGTGCCAAAAGGAACGGTGCATTCCAGCCCTAGGCTTTTCCCATGGTATTCACAACCTGTAGACCAGGAGATTCCTTTGGGCACCTAGACCACAAAGGCCCTGGGTTTCAAGCACAAAACTGGCTGGCCATTTGGGCAGACACTGAGTTAGCTGCAGAAGTTTTTTTCATACCCCAGTGGAACCTGGAGCATCAGCAGGACAGAACCATTCACTCACCTGGAAAGAGGGCTGACCCCAGGGAGCCAAGTTGTCTAGCTCAGTGGGCCCCACCCCCACGGAGCCCAGAAAGCTAAGATTCACTGGCTTGAAATTCTTGCTGTCAGCACAGCAGTCTGACGTTGACTTGGGACACTGGAGCTTTCTGAGGGAAGGGGCGTCCACCATTACTGAGCCTTGAGTAGGTGTTTTTCCCATCAGAGTGTAAACAAAGCCTCGGAAATTTCCAACTGAGTGGAGCCCACCACAACACAGCAAAACCAGACTGCAGTGATCTCCAGATTCCTTCTCTCTGGGCAGGGCATCTCTGAAACAAAGGCAGCAGCTCCAGGCAGGGGCTTATAGATCAAACACCTATGTCCCTGGGACAGAGCACCTGGGGGAAGAGGCTGCTCTGGGCACAGCTTCAGTAGATTTAAACGTTCCTGCCTGTTGGCTCTGAAGAGAGCAGTGGATCTCCCAGCACAGCACTTGAACTTTGCTAAGGGACACACTGCCTCCTCAAGTCCCTAACCCCAAATGCCTTCTGACTCAAAATAAAGAGATGGAGGAATATTTACCAAGTAAATGGAAATTTAAAAAAAAGTAGGAGTTGCAATTCTAGACTTGATAAAACAGACTTTAAACCAACAAAGATCAAAAGAGACATATGGTAAAGGGATCAATGCAACAAAAGAATGAACTATCCTAAATATATATGCACCCAGTAGAGGAGCACCCAGATTCATTAAGCAAGTTCTTAGAGACCTACAAAGAGACTTAGACTCCCACACAATAATAGTGAGAGACTCTAACACCCCAGTGTCAATATTAGATCAACAAGACAGAAAATTAATAAGGATGTTCAGGACTTGAACTCAGCTCTGGACTAAGCGGGGCTAACACATCTACAGAATTCTCCACCCCCAATCAACAGGATATACATTCCTCTCAGCACCACAATGCACTTATTCTAAAATTGACCACATAATTGGAATTACTCAGCAAATGCAAAAGAACAAAAATTATAACAAACATTCTCTCAGAGCACAGTGCAATCAAATTAGAACTCAGGGTTAAGAGACTCTCTCCAAACCACAGAACTACATGAAAACTGAACAACCTGCTCCTGAGTGACTACAGGGTAAATAACAAAATTAAGACAGAAATAAATAAGTTTTTTGAAACCAATGAGAACAAAGACACAAAGTACCAAAAACTTTGGGACACAGATAAAGCAGTGTTTAGAGGGAAATCTATAGCACTAAATGTCCACAGAAGAAAGCAGGATACATCTAAAATCAACCCTAACATTACATTTGAAAGAACTAGAGAAGCAAGAGGAACAAATTCAAAAGCTTGCAGAAGACAAGAAACAACTAAGATCAGAGCAGAACTGAAGGAGATAGAGATACAAAAAACCCTTCAAAAAATCAATGTATCCAGGAGCTGGTTTTTTGAAAAAATTGATGAAATAGATAGACCTCTAGCCAGACTAACAAAGAAGAAAAGAGAAAAGAATAAAATAGACACAATAAAAAATGATAAAGGGGATATTACCACTGATCCCGTGAAATACAAACTACCATCAAAGAATACTATAAACACCTCTATGCAAATAAACTAGAAAATCCAGAAGAAATGGATAAATTCCTGGACACATACACCCTCCCAAGATTAAACCGGGAAAAAGTCAAATCCCTGAATAGATCAATAACAAGTTCTGAAATTGAGGCAGTGTTTAATAGCCTACCAGCCAAAAAAAAAAAGCCCAGGTCTAGACGGATTCACAGCCAAATTCTACCAAAAGTACAAAGAGGAACTGTTACCATTCCTTATGAAATTATTCCAAACAAAAGGAAAAGAAGGACTCCTCCTTAACTCATTTGATGAGATCAGCATCATCCTGATACCAAAACCTGGCAGAGACACACACAAAAAAGAAAATTTCAGGCCAATATCCCTGATGAATATTGATGTGAAAATCTTCACTAAAATACTGGCAAACCGAATCCAACAGCACATCAAAAAGCTTATCCATCGTGATCAAGTAGGCTTCATCCCGGGGATGGAAGCCTGTTTCAACATATACAAATCAATAAATGCAATCCATCATATAAACAGAACAATGACAAAAACCTCATGATTATCTCAATAGATGCAGAAAAGGCCTTGGATAAAATTCAACATCGCTTTATGTTAAAAATTCTCAATAAACTAGGTATTGATGGAACATATCTCAAAACAATAAGAGCTATTTATGACAAATCCACAGCCAATATTATACTGAATGGGCAAAAGCTGGAAGCATTCCCTTTGAAAAACAGCACAAGTCAAGGATGCCCTCTCTCACCACTCCTATTCAACATAGTACTGGAAGTTCTGCCCAGGGCAATCAGGCAAGAGAAGGAAATAAAAGTGTACTCAAATAGGAAGAGAGGAAGTCAAATTGTCTGTGTTTGCAGATGACATGGTTACATATTTAGAAAACCCCATTATCTCAGCCCAAAATCTCCTTAAGCTCATAAGCAACCAGCAAAGTCTCAGGATCAATGTGCAAAAATCTCAAGCATTCCTATACACCAATAATAGACAAACAGAGAGCCAAATCATGAGTGAACTCCCATTCACAATTGCTACAAAGAGAATAAAATACTTAGCAATACAGTATACAAGGGATGGGTAGAGCCTCTTCAAGGGGAACTACAAACCACTGCTCAAGGAAATAAAAGAGGACACAAACAAATGGAAAAACATTCTATGTTCATGGATAGGAAGAATCAATATTGTAATAATGGCCATATTGCCCAAAGTAATTTATAGATTCAATGCAATCTCCATCAAGCTACCATTGACTTTCTTCATAGAATTGGAAAAAAACCACGTTAAACTTCAGATGGAACCAGAAAAGAGCCCATATAGCCAAGACAAACCTAAGTAAAAAGAACAAAGCTGGAGGCATCACGCTACCTGACTTTAAACTCTACTACAGGTTTACAGTAGCCAAAACAACATGGTACTGGTACCAGAACAGATATATAGACCAATGGAACAAAACAGAGACCTCAGGAATAATGCCACACATCTACAACCATCTGATCTTTGACAAACCTGACAAAAATGATCAGTGGAGCAAAGATTCCCTATTTATAAATGGTGTTGGGAAAATAGGCTAGCCATATGCAGAAAACTGAAACTGGACCCCTTCCTTACACCTTATACAAAAATCAACTCAAGATGGATTAAAGGCTTAACATAAGTCCTAAAACCATAAAAACTGTAGGAGAAAACCTAGGCAATACTATTCAGGACATAGGCATGGGCAAAGACTTCATGACTAAAACACCAAAAGCAATGGCAACAAAAGCCCAAATTGACAAATGGTATCTAATGAAACTAAAGAGCTTCTGCACAGCAAAAGAAACTATCATCAGAGTGAACAGTCAGCCTACAGAATGGGAGAAAATTTTTGCAATCTATCCATCTGACAAAGGGCTAATATCTAGAATCTACAGAAAACTTAAACAAATTTACAAGAAAAAAAACACCATCAAAAAGTGGGTGAAGGACATGAACAGACACTTCTCAAAAGAAGACATTTATGTGGCCAACAAACATGAAAAAAGGCTCATCATCACTGGTCATTAGAGAAATGCAAATCAAAACCATCTCAAGCCAGTTAGAATGGCAATCATTAAAAAGTCAGGAAACAACAGATGCTGGAGAGGATGCGGAGAAATAGGAACGCTTTTACATTGTTGGTGGAAGTGTAAATTAGTTCAACCATTGTGGAAGACAGTGTGGCAATTTCTCAAGGATCTAGAGCCAGAAATACCATTTGAACCAGCAATCCCATTACTGGGTGTATACCCAAAGGATTATAAATCATTCTACTATTAAGACACATTCACATGTATGTTTATTTCAGCACTTTTCACAATAGCAAAGACTTGAAAGCAACCCAAATGCCCATCAGCATTAGACTGGATAAAGAAAACGCGGCACATATACACCATGGAATAGTATGCAGCTGTAAAAAGAATGAGTTCATGTCTTTTGCAGGAACATGGATGAAACTGGAAACCATCATTCTCAGCAAACTAACACAAGAACAGAAAACAAACACTGCATGTTCTCACTCATAAGTAGAAGTTGAACGATGAGAACACATGGACACAGGGAGGGGAACATCACACACCAGGGCCTGTCGGTGGGTAGGGGCCTAGGGAAGGGAGAGCATTAGGAGAAATATCTAATGTAGATGACAGGTTGATGGGTACAGCAAATCACCATGGCATGTGTATACCTATGTAACAAACCTGCACATTCTTTACATGTGTCTCAGAACCTAAGGCATAATAAAAAATTTTAAAAAGAAGAAAAGCTTTAAGTGTAAAAAAACTAACTTGCTTTAAGTCATGCTACTTCTAAAAACCAAACAAATTCCAGTGTGATTAGAATTAAATATAGGAGTAATAGATGGCTTTTCACAAATTTTTAAACATACACACAAAAAAAGTAGTGCTTTGAGAAAAGTATCAACGAGATAACACTAGCCTCTAGGATCATTTATCATCTTCAGCACAGCTAGATAGAGACCTTACAGACAGTGCTTCCCTTAATGGCCACTCAGCAGGGCCTCGATCCATCTGTTTCCATTAAAAGGAAGAGGAAGTGTTTTATTTATAGAATGACTAAATGTGTCCATTGTTGCTTTATTCTGCATTTTAAAATAATGAAGACAGGTATGTGTTGCTTCTCAAAGTCTTCAGCCCAAGTAGTACTTTATTGATCATTTCCACATTAATAGGATAAGAACATAGAAGGCAATGACCCAAATTATTGCCTGATTTGACAAGCCCCTCAATTAAAAAAAAGTACAGATACTTGAGAGGTCCTTTGATTCTGAAGCACAGAGTGTCTGTATAGATGGTGAATTCTATAGAATAGCATAGCCAAATTAGGAATTTTTCAAAATGTTTTGTTCTAGAATAGTTATAGATTCACAGGAAATTGCAAAGATAGCACAGAGAAGATCTGTGTACCCTTCACCCATTCTCTCACTGGTTCCATGTTGCATAGAGCACAAGGTCAAAACTAGGAAACTAACATTGGTATAAAGTATGTGCACAGTTCTATGTCATGTTATCACATGCGTAGATTCTGTAACTACTGCTGAAATCAAGATGCACAAAGATTCCATCCCCATGAAGTTCTCCGTTGCTGTATCCTTTGTGATCACATTCCCTGCCCTCCTCCTCACCATCTCTGTCTCCTGGGATTAATATTTTCTTCATCTCTGAAGTCAAATTTTTATCACTTTAAGAATGTTATGTAAATGGAATCCTACAGCAAATATGTTTTTTATGGTGGATTTTAAAATCAGAATACTCTCAAGGTCTATCCAAGTTGTTCCATTCCTTTTCATTTTTTTCCATTCTTTTCTATTGCCAAGTAGTGTTCCATAATATCGGTTTAACTATTCACCTATTATAGGACATTTTTCTTGTTTCCACTTTGGTGCTATTTCAAATAAACCTACTATGAACAATCATGTATGGGTTTTTGTGTGAACATAAGTTTTTATTTTTCTTTAATAAATGCCCAGAAAGGCAATTTTAAGTGTATGTTTAGTTTTTTTAAAAATTGCCAAACTAATTTTTAACATGGCTCTACCATTTTACATTCCCACAAGCAATGTATGAGAGATTCTATTTCTCTGTGTCCTCCCAGGCATTGTGTATTGTCATTATTTTTAAACTGTAGTTGTTCTAACAGGTGTGCAGTGATATCTCATTGTGGTATTAATTTGCATTTTCCTAATGCAGAACATCTTTTAATGTGCTTATTTGCTCTCCCTATAACTTCTTCAGTGAAATGTCTCTTTATGTTTTTCGCTTATTTTATAACTGAATTGGTTTTTGTTTTTTGCTGTTGAGTTTTGAAAGTTTTTAAAATGTAGCCTAGAGATGAGTCTTTTGACAGGTATATGGTTTGCAAATACCTTTTCACAGTCCATAACTTGTCATTTTATCATCTGAAAAGGGTCTTCTGCAGAGCAAATGTTTTCCGTTTTGATGAATTCCAATTTATTTTTTTTTCTCTTTTATGTATTGTATTCTTCGTGTCTAAGAACTCTTGGTGAAGCAATAGACCCTGAAGTTTTTATCTTGTTTTCTTCTTGACAGGTTATTGTTTTATATATTTTGCATTTAAACCTGTCTTGAATATTTTTGTTTTTTTGTTGTTTATTTGCTTTGCACAGGTGGTAGGTTTAGGTTGAAGTCAATTTCTTTTTTGCTATAAATGTCCGATTGCTCCAATGCCGTTTGTTAAAAAGACTTTCCTTCCTCCATTAAATCACTTCTAAACCCTTGTCAAAAATCAGTTAGGCATATTTGTGTAGGGATTTTCCTGCGCTTTCTTGTTTGTTCTGTTAATCTATATGTCTATCCCTCTACCAATGCCACCCAGTCTTGATCACTGTAACTGTATAAGTTGATAGACTTATTCTTCCCACTTCATTCGTATTTTTCAAAATTGTTTTAATGATTCCAGCTCTTTTGCCTTTCTGCATATTGTTTTAGAATAACTTTCTATATCTATAAAATATCTTGCTGTTAGTTTGATAGGAATTACATTAAACATATATCAACTTAGGGTGAATTGATATCATTATTATGTGGGTCTTCTGATTTATGAACAGATATTACTTTTTATTTATTTAGATATTCTTTGATTTCTTTTTATCAGCTTTTTGCAGTGTTCGGCATACAAGTCTTACATAAGCTTTGTTAGATTTACACATAAGTATTTCCCCACTTTATATTTAAGGGATTGTAAATGTTACCGTATTTTTAATTTCAGTGTCCATATGTCTATTATAGACATGTGGTATAGAGAAATACAACTGATATTTATATGCTGATCTCATATCCTGTCACCTTGCTGAAATAAATTATTAGCTCTAAAATATTTGGGGTTTTTTGGTAGATTTTGGTGATTTTTTCTACACAGAAAATCACATCATCTGCAAATAGAATTTTTGCCTCTTCCTTTCCAATTTATGAGCTTTTATTTCTTTTTATTGTCTTATGCAGTGGCTAGAACTTCTAGTACTATTTCAATAATAGTGATAGATAAAGCTAGTCATCTTTGCTTCTTTTCTATTTTAAAGAAAAAGTATTCCATTTTTCACCGTTAATGCCAAATTAGCTGTGGGTTTTTGTAGATCTTCTTTGTCAAGTTGAGGAACTTCCAATCTATTCCTAGTATTCTGAGATTTTCTTCTTTTTTATTTTTTTTTATTTAATTTTTATTTACTCTGATGTTTCCATGTTCTGAGATTCTAATCACAAATAAGTACTAAATTTTGTCAACGGATTTTCTTGCATAAATTAATAGAATTATGTGATTTTTATGTTTATATGTTAGGCTACATTGACTTTTGATTATTGAACCAGGAATACCCTGGAATAAACTTAATTTGTTCAAGGTATATGTGAATAGTTATATCACTGAATAAAATTAACTAATTATTTTGTTAAGTATTTTTGTGTCTATACTTATGAGGGGTATTTGTTTGCAGTTTTCTTTGTTTTTTCCTATCTTTGTCTGGTTTTGGTATCAGCTTCATAAAATTAATTGGCAAGTGTTCCTTCTTCTATTTCTGGAAAACCTTGTCTAGCATCGATGCCAATTCTCCCTAAATGCTTCAAAGAATTCTCTAGTGAAACCATCCATAATCTTTGAAAAGTTTTAAATTACAGATACAAATTTCTTAATAATGTTGAGGCCATTTAAATTATCTAACTCATATTGGGTGATTTGTGGTAGTTACTACTTTTTGAGAAACTGGTTCATGTTACCTCAGTTGTCAAGTTAACACTTGTGAGATTGTGCATAGCATTTCCTTAGTAAACTTCTGATGTGTAAGGTCTTCAGTGATACTCTGCTTCATTCCTCAATCAGTAATTGTGTCTTCTATCTTTTATTTCTTTGTCAAACTTGTGAAAGATTTGACAATTTTATCAATTTTTCAAGGAAACAGGTTCTTGTTTCATTGATTTCCTCTATTGATTTTTTTCTGTTTTTAACTTCATTGATATATGCTTTCTAATAATTTATTTCTTCCTGTTTGCTTGGGCTCATTTTGATCTTATATTTCTAGTTTATTGGGGTAAAAGCTTAGATTATTGGATTAAAACTTCTTCTCTTCTAATGTAAGCGTTTAGTGCTGTGAATTTCCTTCAGCATTGCTTTGCCTGTGTTCCGAAAGTCTTGATAGTCTGTGTTTTAATTTTCATTCACTTAAATGTAGTTTTTATTTTTCCCCAAGACTTTCTCATTGACTCACGGCTTATTTAGAGGTGTGTTGTTTAGTGTTTGGAGATTTTCCTATTATTTCCTGCTTTTGATTTCTAGTTTAGGTCCATTGTAGTCACAGTTCACTCTGAATGATTTAAATTCTTTTAAATTTGTTGTGATTTGTTTCATGACTCAGGCTATGTTTTATCTTAGTATATGTTACTGGGGGACTTGGAAAGAATATCTATTCTGTTATTAGGTAACACGTTCTATTAATGTCAGCTGGTGTGTTATTCTTTTTTATCCTTGCTGATTTTCTGTCTAGTTGCTCTGTCATTAATTGAAAGAGGGATGTTGATGTCTCGACATGTAATTGTGGATTTGTCTGTTTCTCCTTTCATTCTATCAGTTTTGGCTTCACATATTTTGCAGTTCTATTGTTTGGTGGATACACCAGTATTGCTATGCTTCTCCATGGATAGATTAAGAAGTGATCTTATGCAATGGCCTTCAAAGTCCCTGTAATCATCCTTGACCTGCAGTCTACAGTATCTGATATTAATAAACCCATCCTGCTTAATTTTGATTAGTGTTTTAATGGTATAACTTTTTTACTCATTTACTTTAACCTATGTATATCATTATATTTGAAGAGAGGTTTTTGTAGGCAGAATATAGTTAGGTCATGGTTTTCTAAAAATTAAATTTACCAATCTCTGTCCTTGAATTGATGCATTTAATGGCGTTATTGGCATTATAGGGCTATCTGCTGCTTTATTTTTTGTTTTCTCTTTGTTCTCTCTGTTTTGTGTTTCTCTGTTTCCTTTCCTATCTTCTTTTGAGTTATTTGAACTCTTTTTTATAACTCCAGTAATTCTATTCATCTATAGTGTTTTTGAGTGTATCTCTTTACATAGGTTTGCACGCAAAGATTTTCAGTGGCTTATATATCATATGTGCGTGTGTGTGCATGTGTGTGTGTGTGCGTGTGTGTGTGTGTATGGCTTATCTCAGTCTCCTGATTCAACCAGCTTGAGTGATGTGTAGAAATCCATCTCTTTATTCTCCCATTTAGAATTCTTTACGTATTTTTTCTACATACACTGAGAATCACATTAGTTTTATAATGTTTGCTTCAACTTTCAAACATAATTTTAAAAAGTCAGAAAGAAGAAAATTAATATTCATTCATATTTTTTCTCTTTATCTTGTTTCTTCTATCCTAATGTCTCAAGAGTTTCTCTTTTATTATTTCCTTTCTGTTTAGAGAACTTCTTTATCCAGTCTTTTAAGGTAGGTATGTGGGCAAGAAATTATCTCATTTTTCCTTCATCTGAAAATGGTTTGACTTTCCCTTCATTCCTAGAGGACATTTTTACTGGCTATAGAATTCTATATTTTATTTTAGCCCTTGAAAATATTGTGCTACTTCTGGTCTCCATGATTCCTAATGAGAAATCTGCTGTTGTTCAAATTACTTGTTTTCTAAAGGCAAGTTTTTCTTTCTCTCTCACTTCTTTCAAGTGTTTTTCTTTATTTTTGCTTTTTAGAACTTTGATGAAAATGCGCCTTTATATAGATTTCTTTAGATTTACCCTGTTTGGGTCATGTAGCTTCTTAAATCTATAGGCATATGTCTTTTGCCAATTTTGGTGAATTTTCACTCATTATTTTCTGCAAATATTTTTAGTTCCTTTCCTCCAGGGACTCCAACAACATAAGTATTAGGTCTTTATTATTATGGTTCTTCAGGGTCCTAAGGCTCTGAACTTGTTTTTTCTCATCTATTTCCCTGTGTTATTCAACTTGGGTAGTTTCTCTTGTTCTAGCTTCCAATTCACTGATCCTTCCCTCCATTCTGCTCTTGAGCTCATTCATTGAGTTTTGTATTTCGGTTACTGTATCTTCTAAGTGCTAAAATTTCCATTTGGTCTTCTTTCTATCTTGCATTTCCTTGCTGAGATTTTCTATATTTTCATTAATTTCAAGATTGTTTATAATTGCTTATTGGATCATTTTCACCATGAGTGCTTTAAAATATTTGTCAGGCTGGGCATAGTGACCCACACATGTGGGAGGCAGGACGAATGCTTGAGGAGTTCGAGATCTAGGATTGCTCAGGAGTTTGAGACCAGCCTGGGCAATGTAGCAAGACCACATCTCTACAAAAATACAAAAATTAACCAAGTGTAATGGTGCGCACCTATAGTCCCAGCTACTCCAGATGCCAAGGGGGAAGGGCTGCTTGAGCCTGAGAGGCTGAGGCTGCAGTGAGCTATAATCATGCCACTGCACTCTAGCCTGGGTGACAGCAAGCTCACCAGTAAAAATAAAAATAAAATGCTTGTCAGATAAAAATAAAAAGAATAAAATAAAATGCTTGTCAGATAAAATTAAAAAGTAAATATAAAAATAAAAAGAATAAAATAAAATGCTTGTCAGGTAATCCTACCATCTCTGTCATGTTAGTATTTTTTGTCTACTGATTGTTTTTTCTCATTTAAGTTGATTCTTAGAATGATGAGTGATTTATAATTACAAAATACTTTGGGTATTATGTTATAAAACTCTGGATCTTATTTTAATCCTTTGTTTTATGTGGTCATTTCTGATACCAATCTAATAGGAGTGGGGGTGGGGGTCACTGCCTCATGACTGCCAGGTAATGGGTGGAAGCACAGTTTCCCCACTTGACCTGTATTGACACTGCAGTGAGAGTGATTCTCACTACTACTGGATAGGATGGGAGTTGCTGCCCCTTGTTGGGTCCCCACAGATACCACCCTGGCTGGGAGTGGCAGGGTGTTTTGTCACTGTGCCCCGCGTGGTCTCCACTCACACCATGGGGAGGGGTATCCTTGTTGCCCCCGGGTGGTGGTGAAGGTCCTGACGCTTCACTGATCCTCCTCTGATAGGGGATGGAAGGGCACCTCATTACTGTCAGGTGAGTTGGAAGTCCAGGAGCCCAATGTGGTCTTCATTGTCATCTTATGGAAAAGGGGCCTCATTACCCTCCAGTGGGGATGAAAATTTTGGCTTCCTTCACCTTCTTCTCTTATATCACTCTACTTAGGGCATTTGGAAAAGTTATTATGGTCTGGGCAGTGTGGAAATATGGGCTCTCCATTCAGCCTCTGGTGGTAGAGAGTGGAGAAGCGCTCATATTTTTTTCTGTTTGTTTGGAATAGAGTGGGCATTGCTTGAAAGCTTTTCTGTCTTTGTAGGCTGCCCTTTCCTTGTCATTTGTCTGGAGGGAGCAGAAATTTTATTGGGGTTGTTTGCCTTTCCAGGTGCTAGCCTGTCAACTATTCAGCCTGAGATATGTGAGGTAAATCGACAACACAGGGTTGTTGTTCAGGCCCCAGTGTCCCCATGTCCCTGTTAGTCTTCCATCTCCATCTTTCAGAACCTTCCTGTGGTTATTCTGCAAATAAGGTCCAGGATTTTTATTTGCACCAAGTGGCAGGAATATGGAAAAGTATTCCTACACCATCTCTCCAGATGCCAATGTTCCCTGCTCCCCAAGTCACATTCTTGTATTTAGTCTAGATTTTTCACATTCTTATACTGGCTTTTCTTGAATCTTTAGGTATATTTACCATGTGCCTTCTGACAATATTATATGAGGTAACAATAAATGTAAGATAAATATAAAAACTGTGAGAGCCAAAATAATTCAAGAAAGAGGAAATGCATTTTCACTTTGTTTCAATCAAGTATTTATCTGGGCAATGCTGCACCCAACATGTTCTTCCTGATTCAAAGCAAAAAGTCAGGCATCGACGGTAAATGAGCTGTTTTAGAAAATCAATGTGTCTCCTTTGGGGTCAAAATTATACCAGACAATAACTTTTTTTTTTTTTTTTTTTGAGACGGAGTCTTGTTCTGTCACCCAGGCTGGAAGGCAGTGGCATGATCGTGGCTCACTACAACCTCCAACTCCTGGGTTCATGCAATTCTCCTGCCTCAGCCTCCCAAGTAGCTAGGATTACAGATGTGCACCACCATGCCCAGTTAATTTTTGTATTTTTAGTAGAGTCAAGGTTTCACCATGTTGGTCAGACTGGTTTTGAACTCCTGACCTCAAGTGATCCACCCGCCTCAGTCTCCCAAAGTGCTGGGATTACAGGCATAAGCCACTAACCCTGGCCCCCAGACAATAACTGAAAAGCCAAAAAGAAATCGTTCTAGTAAATAAAAACGTTTGTTTGTTTGCTTGTTTATTTATTTATTGATTTCGAGATGGAGTCAAGTTCTGTTGCTTAGACTGGAGTGCAATGGCGTGATCTTGGCTCACTGCAACCTCTGCCTGCCAGGTTCAAGCAATCCTCCTGCCTCAACTTCCCAAGTAGCTGGGATTCCAGGTGCTACAACCACGCCCAGCTAATTTTTGTATTTTTAGTTAAGAAGAGGTTTCGCCATATTGGCCGGGCTGGTCTCGAGCTCCTGACCTCAGGTGATCCACCCACCTCAGCCTCCCAAAATGCTGGGATTACAGGTATGAGCCACCACACCCAGCCGCAATTTTGATCAGACAATATACTTTAAATTTATTTTTATTTTTGAGTAGCAAAGGAACATGTAGCAGGGCTTTCTAGCAAGAGAAAATGTTCACATGGTCTTAATACCTAACATCTGACTAGATACAAGATAGGTGGCAGGGCATCTGTCTCACCTAATTTCCAATATTGGTGTCTCAGTAACAAGGTATTTACATTTTTGCTTTCCTGAATTTTTAATTGAAAAGGAGATTGAAATCTAAATTAATGTTTTGGTAAAACAGCATCTAAATGATAATGAGCATATCTATTTATTTGTTGTTAGACAGCTGAGTGTCATTTAGATCACGATTAAACTGAGAAGCCTACAATATGATTTTCTACTTAACTTTACCCTCCTAGACACTGCTGTGAAGATGAACTGGTTCTAGAACACATCCAGTGTTTTGAAAGGCTTTAGATCCAGACACTCATGGTTTTTCATTTTTAATTATTTATGCCTCATTTACATAATTACTGCTCTCATTGGTTTGGATGTGTCTGAATTAATCAGATACTTTTAGTATCAAACTAATTACTTAAAACCGAAGAAGATACAATTGTGTACAACAAAATACAACTTCTTTGCTTATGATATTGTAGTAGAGTCAGTGGAAGCTTTCGCTGGTCCTGTATTTCACAAAGTACTTCATGCCAGATTCTGCAATATCTATTGTTCATAAGAATTATTTAGTAAACTATCAAGACATTTTCAAGGTTGTTAACAGCACATAGTCTATAACTTAATTGGTGATAAACAGATGACACTGATTCACTTCCTTTGAAAAATGTAATAAAATTAAAGCTATGTAATTAAAAAATTAGATAGCAATGTACATACTCATAAACACCAGCAGATCGGATTATCAAATCGTGGAAATAACGCAGAGTAAGTATGAAAAGATTTTCCTTTTTTTGGTATAATATAAATAAATTATAAAATCCATAAGCGATAAGCAATTTGTTGTTTGCATTGGATGGCACTGGATCTTCTGAGAACAGTATTAAATGGATTTAATAAATATCCAGGCATACATAGCTGAACTTCCAATTGTGTCTTCTAATTAAACAAGGTGAGATGCAGGAGTAGTCTGTTGTTTACATGATGCTAAGTTTTGTGATTAGTTTTACATGCATGGATCATCCAATTTAACTTCACAATCTCTCTCAGAATTTAAGTTTTGTTGTTGCTGGAGAGAATGCATTATTTTCTTTTTCCAAATTCTCCCAATAAGTAAACCCCAAAATAAAATCAAGTTCTGCTGACTCCAGCATTGCCTGTTCTGCTGAGTCTAGTCCCAGCTTTTTTATTTGCTATAAAGTGGAAACACTTATGATGTTCTCTCATAACAACAGAAAAACGCTTGGCTATTTCACTTCTCTTATAAATCTGTTTTAGGAAAGCATGAACAAATTAATAATTTTTATAAGATTTTTTTAAGAAGGAGAGAGAGAAGAAGAAATCACCTGCAATTTTTAGTGTAACCCGCAAATATTCTTTCATTTCTGGGCCGGTCTGAGTCAGAAATAGCAGTTCTTTTGTATCCACTGGTGCCTTTCTCACAGTAATATTTTCCAAGTGCCAGTCAAGACCTTGCCCTTTTTCACATCCACTGTTTACAGAAGTGCAAAGGCCACTGCTTCTGTTCTAAACACATCCGCCTGCCAGAGGTTACATCATGGTCAGCAATGACAAAATCTTCCTCTGCTCCCTGAGAGATGCGTGGCCAAACTTTCATTCTAGGAAAACCAGCTGGCTCTGGACTCAGGGGCTGACTCATAAGCTCCAGTCTCCTCTCTTTGTGAGATAAACCTGAAAACTTATGTTAAGAACATTTTACATACTAGTGGATGTGTAAGCCTTTCCAGAGCAAACATCACCAAGAGAGTTTCAACGATTAATGCAAGAACATCTTATCAGAAACCTCTTGGAAAAGGTGCTTCCAAAAATCAAGGAAACCACAACTCAATCCACGACTGGTTCTGACTTTTAAAGTGTACAAGTCAGTGGTATACGACCTAAAATGAAGATATAGACACCTTGCCATCATATTCTTCCATTTAAAATTCAACGTAAACTGGTCACTAATTGAGATTAACCAGACACATTATTGACAGGAGAAAAGCAGGCAGAAAAAATGAACAAATGTATATTGAAGGCCATTATATATATTTTTATCATTTAATTCTCATGGCAATCCTATAAGATTGATATTTTTTTCTTTACTTTGCCAATAACCCTACAGTCTCAGAGAGACTAAATAATTTGCCCCAAATTTGAAAATGTGGTCACTTAGTAAGTGACCAAAAATACAGAAACAACTTTAAGAGTTTCTAATTATTAAGCATCTTCGACTGCGTTAGATGCTGTACACTTAGTCCTTACACAACCCCATAAGTTATTTCTCATTTGACAGATGAGTAAATTAAACCTCAAGGGGGTTAAGCAATTTGTCCAGTCAGGACTCTGAGGGACCAATAGTCTCACGGTGACCAAGTCACGACTCTGAGGGATGCTCTGCCTGACCCCAGAGCCCATTATTCCTCCACCAGGTCCCGCTGCTTTCTATCTGCGTGACTTCGAGGCATACTGTTTGCCATGGTGTCACCATGATTCCCGGCTGCAAATGCTTGTAATAAAAAATATCAAGTGTAGAATCTCTGAGCTCAAGCTCTGTGAGGCAGCTCAACTTAATTTGAAAGCCACACAGTATTTCTGAAAAAGAAATTTTGAGCAGTTTGCTAGTAAAATATAAGGTGAAGAAGTGGGAATACAACTTGCTTTGTCCGTTTCATGTTGATTTGTTGCTTCTAAGGCCGTTTCCCATGCTGGGAAGAGGAGAGAGCTCTCAGTTTGCGGTAGACCAGCGTGAATTTCAATCTAGGCTACCATCAGTGTCCTAACTTTTCCATCTATAAAATTATGTGATTTGATTTAATAATAAAACTAAGATCCTTCCAAGTTTTAGAAAGGGCTATTTACAGCATCTAATGAAACAGGGCTGCTGTTATACTATTAGTGGGTTTCACTCTGAAATATATAATGTATAACACCACCTTAGTATTCCTTAGTAAATTAACCACGCTTCTTTAAAAGAAGAAAAAGGAAAAACCCAAATTTCTTTCTAAACCTTAAAGCATCCTGAGAAAATCACTTGAAGATTTTTTTCTGCATATGTGTCATTATTCATAAAACAAAATGAATATTATAGTCTGATGCTTTAGAAGAGGGAAGGGACTCAATATATGTTTTAAAGGCATCGGGTAGTAACTCCAAAAACACTTTATCAATTTGGAACATTTTCACGATAATGATCTGTCATTTCATGTAAAGCATTCGAGAGTAAGTGTGGCTTCTTGACTAGTTTGTTTTATCACAGAATACCGTATTCTCTGTAGTTGCCAAGACACTGATAGCAGGTGACAATCGGACCTATGGCAATATATCTTTGAGCAAAGAAAAGTGAGCATTTCATCTGGAAAGTGGTGGTCAGGTAGGTGCCCTTGTAGATATTACACAGAATCATTTAAGCAACATAAAATAAAAATGAATGAACTTCCTCTCCACATTTTAGTATGAAACATTCAAACAGAGAACAATCATAAAAAGTAACTAAAACGTAGCCATTTAATCTTTTTATTTATTTCTGTGTTCTTGTGGGACTTACACACTCAATACATTATTTATGGGGTATGTGAAGCTACCATGAAGTATCCCTGAAGAACTTGGCAATAAAAGAATTCTGAGAGTTGAAGAATAAAATCAAAATATAATGAATTGGAAAAGAAATCCAGAAGGTCATCTTGGAAAGAGTTGGTGGCTGCTACACCAGCATGGTTTGATGGCAGCTGAACACTGACTGAACGCCTGCTTGGTCAACCAGAAGAGGATATGGCCATCCATGAAGACAGCAGCAGAAGCCGTGGCTGCTATTTCTAGAAGGTGGCTGTGATTTTTTTCTAGAGAAGAAATTTTGCTATTGTTTTTTCACAGGGGCTGGAGAAGGCTGTTTGAGAACTTTAGGGCTGAAGAGAGCAAGAAAGACGATAGAAAAGAGGTCTCTAATCTGAGTAGAATAGGGGTTTCAACAACATGGTGATGGAGAAATTGCCACAAAGGGATAGTCTGTGATGGGCCATGGCCAGTGCTCTTTAGGAGCAGTGATAGCTGATAGATTATTTTTTCCTTTCCTGTTTTGAAATTCCCTTGACAGAGTTCCTGCAAACTAGTTAATCAGCACAGTCAAGTGACCCTCTTGTAAGGGAGAGAGAGGAGTGATGGGACCGAACTAGTATGAGCTAAAACAACCTACAGGGATAGTAATAAGATGGCAAGCCATGACTAACAAGGCAACTTGTAATAGTTTAGAGTGAGAGCTAATAAATGACAAGCTGGACAGAAAATTCTCAGAAATATTTGAGAGGTGGCTGAATTGTTTATAGTCACACCATATGGGAGCCATAAACTAGTTTAAATCTGGTTATCAAAAGGAAGGTGAGATATCAGAAGATTATAAAACTCAGAATAATCTTGTTATACAAAGGGCAAGAATAGCTCAAGATTCAAACATTGCTAGTTTAGCCAATAGGCTCAAGAATATTATTTCACTGGCAGCTGACAACCATGGAGATGAATTCATTGGGCTGTCTTAATCTGATACGATTAAATATTCAAATCACTTACTGATTTTCTTTTGATGGACTCCAGGCTCATCCAGCAAACTTCTGATTATATCTGGTTTCCCACAGAAGATAATCAGGAGACACTGCCCTTCAGTGTTTATGACAGTTCATTTCTCACTGTGAGTTAATACATCGATGTTCTGATTTTATCCATCAATCTCATGCATGCATTTGTCTTTAGATAAAACTACTCTCCATTTTCAGTTGGAACCAACTTTCAAAGCTAACAGGTAGAGCCAGCCTCTGGATCTTGAAGTGTCTACCAAGGCAGAGCTGTCTTCTGCACTCCTGTCTAAATCGGGTCTTTCCCAAAGGCTCTTCCTCTTTCCCACATGGGTATTGTCTCTGTTCTTCTTCCCTGCATACAAGGATCTGTGTTTTTAAAAATATTTGTTACAAAAAGAAGTATAAACATGATCTCTTAATTTAAGAGTTTGCAGCCCAGTTAGGAAGAAGAAACATATTCACAAATACTTTCATTATTAGAAATATTTATTGACTGAATGGTAGTATACAAGAACTGATATAGAAAATAATCACTGAAAAAATAAAATTATTTTTAAAATAAAGGAAAATAATTGCATGTGTGATTCAAAAGCAGTGAATTTCGGTTAAAGAAATCAGAAAAAGCTCCAAAGAGGATGTGAATCTTGAATTTGATTTGAAGGAGGAGACAGATTTCACTAGGAAGGGATTTTAGGAGAGCAGAAAGAGCCCAAGAGGAGAGAAGAACAGGGCGAGTTTCGATTCTGTAAGAAAAACAAGACCCTTTGTCATGGGCTACACGGTCTCCCTCCCCAGCTCAAGTGCGGCAGTCCTAACCCCCAGCACCTCAGAACATCACTTTATTTGGAGATAGTGTTATTGCAGAAGTGATTAGTTACATTAAAATAATGTCATTAGTGTGGGCCCTTACTCAGCATGTCTGGTGTGTTTATACAGAAAGAAATTTTAAACAAGAAAGATGCACACAGAATATGGTCATCTACAAGCCAAGGAGACAGGCCTGGAACAGGGCTTTCCTTTGCAGGCCTCAGAAGAGACCGATCCTGCCAACATCTTGATTCTGGACCCCTTGCTTCAGAACTGGGAGATGATAGGTTTCTACTGCACTTGGTTGTGGCAGCTCCAGCAAACTAGTACACCACTCTCACAGGCGCTCCAGACATGGAAGTCCTGGGAAATAAGACCAGGTAGGTGTGTGGGTCAGTTTTTAAAAGGCTCATAAATGCCACACAAAGAATTATTTTATGCTAAAAAGTGTGGGAAAGGGTAGGGAAAGAACTGTTTAACACTCTCTTAGCTGTTAAAAAGTATTGTTAAACAACTTTATCTCATTTATTTTTCACAAGAACCCCTAAGCAAAATGTTAATATCACAGATATGAACTGAAGCAAAAACTTTCAGAAGTAAATTACTCAGTGGTGCTCAATAAATGTGGACTTGGGTGAGTGAACAAGTAACAACCCTCTGCCCTTGCTTGGACTCAACCACTCCAAAGTCTCATATAGCATCTTCCACTTGGAAGACATCCCATAATATCTCCTGAGCAGGTTGCCAAATGTCTTGACTCTTTCCAAAGTTTCCATAAAAACGTGAGGAATAATAAATTTCCTACTATTTCAAGATCAGTATCTCAAAGAGGTATATACACTTCCTCCATTTTAACAGTAAGTTCATATGAAATAAAATAAGTTACATTTCAGACCAAAAAGCATATTTCTACAACTACAGCTCCATATGTGTCCTGCCTACATGCCTTATCTTCTTTTTAGAGAATATCAATTCTTTGGTTTCTAGTTCCCGTTCTCCACTAGACACAGAATAGGGTCACGTGGCAAGTTTAAGAAAAGGCCTGTCTTTGGTACCACCCCCCACCTTCCTATGCATTCCGCATCTTCTCCTCCTCCAGCATTTGCCACCAGCCTAGATAGAAACTGGGTGAAGGCTTGAGAAATCTTTCCTTTTACCAGTAAAACCTGTTTTGCAAAAAGACTCCTCTATTCTCCTGAATCCCTCTCTGCTAGATAGTATAATGTGGTGCCACCCAGATCTTGTATATCCTGTTGTAATCAAACAAGAAGAGAAAGCCCTCCCATCCAGAAAAGAAAAACCACTGGCTTTGTACTCCTTTCTGAGAAACGCGATGGAACTCTGTTCAGTCCACACAGCATTCCTTAATAGTGCTGGGGACAGGGGCACCAGTGACAGATTAACATGTAAATGCTCTTTAAAAGAACCAGCTTGAATCCATGCTGGGTCTGTTCTGAGGCTTCTCTGTACTGCGGAAGATTGATAGGGGTAGGTACCACCACATGAGAAACTAAGGAGGCTCTTGGACAAGAAAGAAATAATTCACCCCAAAGGAAGCAAAAGTGGAGGGGCTTGAGGCGAGGTCAAAGGCTGGAGAGTGAAGGAGGATGTGAAGCCAAGGGTGCTGCTGATTGCCCAGATTTCCTGAGCCCTCGGGAAAGAAGACAGCCATACAAGAATGACAGAAGCTGAGAGGTTTTCCAGCTCACTCTGGCATCATCATAATGGTCATGGTGGCAGTCCCAGCACTGAGGCTGAGGCAGTCTGGTGCCTGTGGGCAGGAGAGGAGGCTGCAGCAGATGCCACAGAAGTCCTTTGGAGGCAGCTGCAAAGCCAGAATGCAGCCCCTGATCAGGCGGCTCCTTTCTCAATGCCCAGCAGGAGCTGTGACCACTTCAGCTGTGTCTTTCAGGCTCCAAGGACAAGAGCCTCGCTGGGCTTCTGTCTCATGTGCAATTAGCTGGAGCTCTCAAGAAGTCAGGAAAATGATACACTTTGCCGGTAGACTTGAGCTCCTCCTTTTAGATCTCATGGAAGACCACCTCTGGGGACGCCCAAACCTGCTGGAGAGAGCTCCCTGAAGCCAAGTGCGCTCCAGAAGAGCAGGCAGGGTAACTAGACAAGGGGATTTTGCCTTTGCCAGAAACGCGCTAACTCCCGCTGCACCGGGCTTGTGCTTGCGGAACAGACAGGCTCTTCACCTACTGGCCTCCCCTCGTTGCCCTTTCTCCATATCTGGTGTGACTAATCTCCCGCCGTTCAAGTCTCAAATCATTTCAGCCTTTCAGAGCCACCTTTTCCGCCTCTCCACCCAACAGACAGCCCCTTCCTGTGACAACTGACCCTCTGGAGTCCTCACATCGCTTGGAAGTATGGCATTTTAAAATGTATGCCTACGATATGTTGATTATTGCTATTTATTATTGTGTTTTATCATCTGCTTCTCTCTCAGTGAATTTAAGCTCGGAGAAGGGAATAACGTCACCTGTCTTTTTTTTTTTTTTTTTTCTTTTCTTTTCTATTTCTAGTCCCTAAAGCAATGCTGGGCAAAAGGCAAGCCCTAAGTGAATTCTTACCAAGCTGAATTGGTAGGTGTGTTGAAATAGCATGGGGTAAACATGCAAAGCAATACATTTATTTGATCTCTATCTTATTATAGCTTGGGCATGCGGAGTTATCCTGGGATCCGAGGTGAGTAGGACTGCTTGAAGCCAAGATAGCATTGTTGGGGATTAGAGATAGCCCGGAAGAAGGGGTGGGGTCCTGGAGCGCAGGGACTCATTTGTACCATCTCTCCCTATTTCATACACGTTCGCTGCACAGGGGCGGTGGTGGTGTGCAGAAGTCCTGCCTGCCCTGTTGCAGGTGGATACAGAAGCAGCTGGTGTATGCAGCCAGGCAGGTGGGTACAGGAGCTGCTGGTCGCCTTGATCGGGTAGCATCTTTACTCTCTTTCGGTTGGCACTAAGTAAGTACCTCCTTGGAGCCCACAAGCCCCTCCCTTGCTAGCATTTCTTCGTGCAGCAGTTACCATGGCACCGACCTGCCTGGCTGACGTCTAAATATAGTGATAAAAGATTTCATCTGCTCTCAACTACTAAAAGACAAATTTGAGGAGCAAAGAAGAAAAGTAAATATTCCTGTGCCACTTTTTTTCAGGGGGGTGGGGAAAGAGGGAAGGTTACATTTTAATTTATTGTCTTTCAGATGAAGATGTAAAGAGTGATTTATGATTTTTATTTATATTTAAGAGTTTATTTGTTGCATTATCATTTGATGTTAACTTAAAGTTTGGTTTTTTTAAAAGGGATTTTTTTAGGGAGGAGAAATAAACAGCTGTATTTTAGAATGACTGTTTTAGTAACTCTCAAGTAGATAACTTATATGAAAATAACCCAAGAGAAATACCCCATGATAGCTCAAAACACTTTAGATGAAAGGAAAAAATACAAATCTAAAGGAAAAAAAAGGAATCTGTCTATCCAAAGCTACAGCCTAAAGATAAAAGAAACATTGCATTGCTTCATGGCCACAGAAAAACCTGTGCAGCTGGGGGCACTGCAGTTGAGGAGCAGCCAAGATGACATGTTTTACAGTGGTGATGTTTATTAAAAGGCCCCTGGATGCAATAGAAGGATGTGTTCCTTCTCTTTTCCAGAATACTGAGTAACAACTCAAACTTTGAGAGAACTCACAAAATGTGAGGTGCTCAGTAAGAAAAGATGGTGTTGTTAAATCACTAAATTCAGTACCAGTTTGGCTCTGGAGACATACACTGTTTGTTCATGCAAAGCAAATTCATACTTATAAAGGCCTTTGAACAGCATGCCAAACAACTTATCTGTTTCTCTAAGGAGGTCCTTCCCAGCCCACCTGGGGAGAAGTCATGGTTTATGTGGGAGCCCTGGGCTTGGAGTCAGAATTCTCAGGCCACAGAAGTGGGCTCTGTCTGTTTATCCCTTATCTTTGGGCTAGCTCCAAGTCTGGCATACAAAAAGAGCCTCATAATCAAGTGTGGGGCCTTCAGTGAATGTTGAAAGAATCTAAACTGTTGTTCTGCTGAGGCTAGTCCTGATAGTAAAATAAGGTGCGGCCAATACTGTAACTTAGCACTGTACAGGTCTGATGTAAGTTAATGCCACTGTAGGGAAGAGTTAACTTGGGCTGTATGCCCTAGGGAATCCAACTCCAATGTCTTAGAAAGGAATGGTTTCAGAAGCAGAGAATGGAGGCTGTGAGCCAGGCCCATCAGCACAGTGGGTGTGAGAGGAGCACTGGGATGTGGTTCCTTCTTGTGAGGGTTGTGATGCACTGGGTCAGCGTCCCTCTCTGCAGCAGTTACAGAATCTGCAGAGGTGCTGTTGGCAGGCTGGCCATGGATGGTTCAGATTTCGTCCTTCAGATGCTCTGTGTATAAACATCCTATTGCATGTGGCTGCCTCGGTGGTGATTTGGGTGGGTGCCGTGTTAACATGGGTGTGCTACATTTGTCATCCGTACTCCACTCATCTTTCCCACAGGGTCTCACAGCAACCCAAATATCCTGTCTGCACCAAAGTTTCTGCCATCAAAAAGAAAAATTTTAATCAGACATTAGATGAGTGAGATTGGGGACTGTAGCGTACAGTGTGGGCAGTGGAAGATGTGTTCATTAATTTGATTCTGATCATCATTACACAGAGTACACATATATCAAAATACCATGTTGTCCCTCTCGAATATGCACAGTCTTTACCTATCCATTAAATACTTTAAAATACAAAACTGAAAAGTTAATTTCCACCAAAATGTTAATGATTTAGTATATCTCAACATCAAGGAGTATTTACTTTTGAAAAGATAACTGAGAAAATAGGGCAATATTTAATTCAAAACACTAAATTGCTGATTGTCTCTGTAGCAATTTCTCAACATATGCACACAGCAATTATTCTAAGCAAGCATACGGCTGGAGGGAAGAACCAGACACATTGACTTCAGCCAGAGGAAAGTCAGGTAGGGGAAGAGGAGTGAAGCCCCTGGGCTTGATGAATACTGAAAGTGGACTTTTGGGAAACATCTCAATGTAGCCATCATTGACTCTATTTTTATTTGTTTCTTTTCTGTGATTCCAGTGTTACCCTACATGCAATCTCAATTTATGGTTTAGTGCATCCTTAACTGAAGTTTTGTGTCTTTTTTAGGAGAAGAGGGAGAATTAAGATAAGTATGAGCACTGTGTTGAATTCTTATTAAAATTCTTGTGCCAGATCTATCCCCCATGCCCTTTTCTGCACCTGTGATTATTTTCCCACCTAGGACTCTCACGTGGTAACTCCAGCTCTGGCCTGCCCATTATTCTTTAGTTTCATATGTTTAAAACCTTAAGTAGTTTCTCACTTGCCTGCCTTACCATCGCCCTAAATTCATACGAACATGAAACCTAACTTATAATCTATACCCATAAGTCTCTCTTCTCAATACTGCCATTTTAATCAACAGTCCTACCCTATCATAGAGCCACTTTGATATACATTTTTTATAATTTTTTTTCTTCAACATTTATCAAAGTTTGACCACTTTCTTTCTAGTTTGGTGTCGGTTCTTGGGCCTTCAATGACTTCATAAGTTCCAAGAGGGGGCCCACCTTTCTTCCAGTCAGCCCATGAGCTCTGTGGGGAGCCTGCTCCTTGCTCCTTGTGCTATGCTCAGCACCATGGACAGTGCCAGGCACATGCCAGGCACAGGCAAATCCTGCAACCTCTAATTTAGACTTTTAGAGTATTCTCCAATTGAGGCTATACAGAAGATATTCATTATACAAATTTAAGCTTTTTTGTATTTTAAATGCATCCCTAATAGTGTATCTTTTTTTTCCCCAAAATCCTCAATTTTGTGACTAGCACAGTTATTCAACATTGCAATGTTTTGGTGCTGTTTTAAGTTAAATGAGCATAGCAAAATATACCAGACTTGTTGTAAACTTGTTTGTGTTTTTTAAGTTTTAATACACAATGAATCTCAAAAGAGTTGGCTGAGGTTTCTCCCATTGTCTGAGAGGCCCAGGCCTCAGCTGCTCTTCCATTTGTATTCGCTTTTGTTCTCTTGAGTGCAATGCTCAGAGGAGTTCATGATGTTCTGGTAATTGTGTACAAGTTGTATCCCATCATGCCTGTGCTGTGGTTCACATTCTGGGCAAAGTCAGGGCTCAGGAGCATCACCTGACATAAGTGGTCTGAGAGCTTAAATGTTGACCTGTCAAATCTATTTTCTCTGTTTTGGTCAACTCTCCTTCCACCACTGACTCCCTCATAGGCAGTAATTTTTCTACCTCTGAGCTTTTGCGCCTGCCATTTCCCCATTTAAACAACTTATTTCCACCAGTTTTTAAAATACCCATTCAGGTTTAATGCCCCCCCCAGACCTTCTCCAAAGACTGCTGTAGATCAGTCACAATAATACAATATGGTCAGAGAATGTTGCACATCTGATATTCTTCTTTTTATATAATTCTTAGCTTCATATTTATAGGTTTGATCCCAACAGCATTCCAAGTGTCCTTGAAATTGAGAGTTATTCCTTTATTTATTTAATAAGCACATATCCTATATCATTTATCTTCCTCGTCAAATGGAAGAAAAGTCACTGAACAAATAAACGTACTTATGGACCCATGGTTATAATTGGTGATAAGCAAAAAGGAAAGAAATGGAACCAAATATTATGAGCAAAAAAATTGACTGAAGATGTGATTAAGAGGGGAAATGACAGAAAATGATGTAGTGTAATAAATCAGGGGTGAGGGGATTCTGAGAGGGTCTTGGAAGTCACTATGAAGAGTCTAAGACTTTATTCTGAGGATACAGGAGGCCAATTAATGGATTTAAGAGAGAGGGCCACATGATCTTTTTTGCATTCCGTCACATATTTCTATGAAGCAACTAGCCCAACTTTAAGTACACGGTGAAACTTACTATTCAGTGCCCGTGAAGGAAAAGACGAACAATGGTGACTGCGTTGAGTTAGCACCGAGTACTTCTAGAAGACCACGCTCAGTAGTGGCCTCTACTGTTACAAGGGAAAGACTGGAAAGGCTGCGACTTGCTGTTTCACATTCCTCTTTCCCTCTCTACCAAAATATCTCATCAACTTAAATAACCTAGTCCATTTACATAAATGGTTACGGTTCATAGATTCAGGCTTCAGGCACTACTCCTAAACAAATTTCATTTTGAACAGAATTTTTTTCCAAGTGATTTTTAACATGTTTAGACTTTTTAATGAGTTGAAGCAACTTATTATGTCTCTTTCAGTTAAGAATAAAACTAAACAGTGAAAAGTGTATTACTCTCTCTGCATGCTCTTCAAAGAGGCAGTTAAGCTAAAATTATCTGATATGAATGGTTCATCTATATCTTGAAGTCTGTCTCTCTCTTCATTCATTCAAATAGATAGATCAACTATGATGACTTTTTTTCTTCGTTCAATTGACAAATAGGTATTAAGCACCTATGTAGTGTATAAGAACTGTTCTAAATGTTACTTGGACAAAATCCTAAAAATGGACGGCAGAATGTATTATTCTGTGATCGCTTTGCCTGACTTACCTCGCTTATTTGTGGATCCTGAATTTGATTTTCATTGTTACTGCCTTTGAATATAAAACTGAATGTGAAATTTAATTTCCATTGCCCCTACAGCTGGTGTTTGGCTCACAAGGGGGAAGAATCTATCATTTTCTAAATAAGCCTTCCATCCACGGCAAATACATTTGAATGTTGATGTTTTCCATTCTCTTTTGTACCTTGTTAATCTTTGGGGTACAACAGACCTGATATTTGTGTTCCCAGTAGCTGGATTGTTATATAACTAATTTAATATTTTGACAGGACTCATTTCAATGGTAAAATGTATTTGCTGTTTACTAGCATCTTTGAGGCAGGATAAGTCTTATTAAAAATAAGAATACTTTTTTGAATGCCAATGCAACTTTCGAAATGAAAATCCCATTTTGATTACCCTTAAAAATGCTTCAGCTTCTAGTCTTGGAAACATTTACTTGACAGCTACCTGGAACTTGGGCAAAAATGACAAATACGCCTTTTAAATATCTTTCTTCTGTCAAGCTAAATTGCTGTTTTTAAAAAATGTACAATAAATAAAAATAGACATCTTTCTTAACTTACTAGCCCAAAGCCAGAATATTTGGTCATTCATAGAATTCATCAATCTATTTGACACAATTATCTTATAATTTTCGCCTTATAGTCGTCTCACGCATTTTATTTTGTATTAAACAATTCTACTAGTCTCCAAATACTATTGATCAGCATGTAATCGTTTATTATAGCATTGTGGTTAAGAGTGTGATTTTTGGAGACAGTGGATTTTGATGAAGGTTAGGGCTAGAGTTGTTTAGATTTAGGCTTAGGCCTGGGGTTAAGGTTGTGTTTAGGGTTAGGTTTAAGGTTGGGGTTCAAACCTTGGTTTTTAATCTTCTAGCTATACTTTATCATCAAGAGCAAGGTATTTAACTTAATTTTCCTGAGTTTCCTCATTTACAAAAAGAAGATGATAGCACCTAAATTATACAATTCTTTCAAATTTTAAATGTTTAATACATACAATGTGTGCCTGGAATGATGGAAGAACTCAAAAAAATTAATTTTTCTTCTGTCAAAGTTGAATCTGACAAAAACACTAGGCCCAATTCAATTTTTGTTTTGAGACAGGGTCTCACTCTGTTGCCTAGGCTGTGGTGCACCTGTGACGTGATCTCTGCTCACTGTGGTTCCCCCCACCTCCCAGGTTCAATCAATCCTTCCACCCCAGCCTCCAGAGTAGCTGGCACTACAGGTGCACAGCGACATGCCCAGCTAAATTTTGTAGAGATGGGGTTTTGCCATGTTGCCTAGGCAGGTCTCAAACTCCTGGGATCAACCAGTCTACTCACTTTGGCCTCTTAAAGTGCTAGGATTACAGGCATGAGCCATCACGCCCTGCCTAGTCAATATTTCTGCAAGACAAATGCTTATTTTAAAGTCTTGGTAAAGCCCGGGAAAGAAGGTAAAGTAATTTTGTGCCACTTGCCTCCTTGCTCTGAGTCTGCCTTTGTTGGGATTTAGATTACAGCACCGTGAAGCTGTGTCCCCAGGCTTGGAAGTACAGCTCCAACTCCCAGAGGCACGCAGTTTGCATGCTCAGAATAACTTAGGTGTTACGAGATCTAGTTCAGAAGCACAAAATTGTAGTTTAAAGCTCATCAAGTGGCATCTTAAAGCCCATCAACTCAGAGAGCTTAGAAGACAAAGATTTTTTTTCCTGAGCTCCTTCATTCTGAAGCACGACAGATTTCAAACTATAGCCTGTCTTCAAATTTTAGTCATTTCTTTCATCAGAAACCACCAGCCAGTTGATAAGTCTGGTAAGACAGGAGTTTGGAAATGCATCCATAAGGTTGCAGCCGCCCAGTAACGTCCCTAGCAGTTACTAGAATAACAGGCCAGTGTAAGGATATGTTGACTCTTGGATACTGCTAGACCCCATGGCTGACTTGCATTTGTTATTTACATCTGTGGTTCACAGGCTGAAAGCCAAGACTTTTATAATAAAGTGCCACTTCTGAAGAGAGAGACTAAGATGTCTGTAAAGATAGTAAAAGAGAAAGAAAATAACATTTGCATCCTGCACAGCTTTATCTAATAAATTGGTATAACTTGGTCAATCTGTTATTCACTGTGCATTTCTTAGCTGCCCTTGATGTGACTTAATTCTAATCAGTGATAACACACCAGGAAAGAAACTGCCCAGACATGCAGTCTTCCTTAGAAGCAACATATTATCTTCAAAAGGAGAATTCCTCTTTGAATTTTGAAGCACCTGTGGCCTCAGGGCAAAGCGATGACTACTTAGCCCAAGGAAAAGTGTCACTATGGGACTTTGACATGCTTCTCTGGAGTGCAAGGTTATTTTCAAATATCCTACCAGAAATTGCAGAGGAAGATGCTTATGTTTTGAAGGAGTAGAGTCTCATTTAGGCCAGTGTAGTTCTATTTTGATTAACGAAGCAGTGAGCTATTTCCTAAAGAATGTGGCAACAATTGTGAAGAATTCATTCACCTTCAGAAGGTGAAGGAATTGTAAACTGGTGGAGTGCAAGTGCTGAAAATAGCTCTGATATATATAGAAATTATCAGCTTTGTTTTCTAAATGAGGGAAATGAGGCACTCATCTTAAATGATTCTGCATATGAGGGGCTATATCTGAGTCTCCTGCATATCCCCATCTGCATGAGATGGAGAGCAAGGTTATGATGTGGATTCACTAAATACCAGCTGTGGGCTGCAATGCTGTTTTAAGTGTTTTATATGGCTCAGCTTCACAGAAAGCCTCGGACGTTAGTACTATTTTCATCTTTGTTTTATAAATTAAAAAATATATGTGTGACACAGAGTGGTTTAGTGGTGAAGCTAGGATTGAACTGAGGCGACCTCTCTGTGAAGCCTGTGTTCCTAACTACCACTGTGCTGGCCCTGAGCAAAGAGACACAGAACTGTAAGAACTAGTCCTTCGTAAGAGAGCTGGAAGGACAGAAGAGAGGCTGGAAAAGCATCAGCAGAGGACAAATAAAGTTAGGTTTGGGAAGGAAGAAGGATGCTTTCAGCTGAGAAAAACTTGTGGGGAGCATCCCACAGAGCAGGTTGGAAGAGAAGGTATAAAAACAAAGGACTGTCCTCCTAAGCCAAGGCACCTGGTCATCTTTTCCACCTTCTAGCCACAAAGGGAATTAACATATGCAAAAAAAAAAGGAATAGTAGACAAATTATCTGATTCCTTGCAGAAGTAATTTGCCTAAAATAATACCTCGGAATGCTCACACTAAACTGTGACCATACTTCAGAAGCAGCAAAATAAAAGCTAAAGTCAGCAAATCTTAAAAAGTATCCTCACCTTCCCTCTTCTTCCTTCTTGCAAAGCCTCCTTTGCCCAGTGGCCAGCGAGGACTCTGCGGTATGGCCTATTCCTCAGCAACAGTGCCCGACACTGAGCGCTGCCCAACCCTGAGAGCTGCCCAGTAGCAATGGAAGGAATGGCTTCTTGACCAAATTCGTTTTTATTTTCAGAGAGACACTGAGCTACAACAAATGCAAGACCTTTGACTCATTGATTTTACAATATGATTTGATGACACACAAAATTCTTTGTCTGTGACTTTAGGATTAAATCTTACTTTGAAGCACTCACATTAGTTTGAACACTATAAATAGAACTATACATGTTGAAAGGCTGTCATTTCCCGTGTTTCTAGCTGTGTATGTGGCATGGAAGAGCCTCTGTGGGGGTCCCTAACTGAGGGTGAGAATGTGGGTGTGGGTGTTTGTGCACGCATGTGCATGGGTACACAACTGTGAGACGTGATAAATGTGGTATTTTCCATAAGGATAGTGTGATGAAACCACATGTGGTTAAAAAAGGCAAATGGAATAAATAATGGTATTTTTGAGTAGAACAGCGTGGGCAATAAAGCATGAGGCAGGAAATCTGGGTCATTTTCAATAAAAAGCAAACTTTTCATCACAAAGATAACCTCTTCCTTGGCCTTGCTAAAGCAGCTTTCTGGCGCTTACTTTTCACTTCTATAAAAATGGGAAACCTAAGAGTGATTGAGCTAAGATTACCCACTTTGCTGCAAGAGTGACTTGGTTGCTAGCCAAGCATGGTGGCTCATGCCTGCAATCCCAGCACTGTGGGGGGCTGAGGCAGGCAGATCAGTTCAGGAGTTCGAGACCAGCCTGGCCAACATGGTGAAACGCCGTCTCTACTAAAAATACAAAAATTAGCTGGGCGTGGTGGCGGGCACCTATAGTCTCAGCAGCTCTGGAGGCTGAGGTGGGAGAACCCCTTGAACCTGGGAGGCGGAGGTTGTAGTGAGCTGAGGTTGCACCATTGCACTCCAGCCTGGGTGACAGAGTGAGACTCTGTCTCAAATAAACAAACAAAAAAAAAGACTTAGGTTCCCGGGTTCCCTTTCCCCTGACACCAGTGATCACCTGGGGAGCCTTACGCAAGTTGTCTAATGTCTCTCAGCCTCCATTATCCTCTAGAAAAGAAAGAGGTAGCAGTGGTGCCTATCTCCCAATGTGAATATGAGAAAGAGAAGAGAAGATACATAGAGTGTTAATGAGCCCGAGCACACAATAAGCGTGCAAATGTTCACAGCTGTAACTATTCAAACCATCGGAGATTTCTGGCTCTACCTAGGTACTTAAAGTTATGTAACTTCAGCATTACCAATTCCACTTCAGTTGTTAATTAAACTTAATTTTATTAAGATTAATGTTTATTTTACTAAGACATGATTTTACTTTTTGTGGCAGCACTCAGTTGCTTTTTCCTTGTCACAAGTGTCAGCTGTTTGCTTTGATCTTTCTAGTTTTTTAGTCTCTGAGAAACTTTGAAAGAATAAAATGATTACATTAGACAATTAATTAGAGTGTGTGTCCATCCAAGCTAAGGTCTTACAAAATTGGAAATTTGAAAATCATGCATATAGTTTAAATTGAAGCTTGCTAATAAAGAGAAAAAATCAAAGATACACAAAAGTTAGATGATTGTCCATCACCTTATAACCCTGCCAACTGATCACCTAGCCCGTTTTAATCTCCTACAGCTCACTCGAACCATATCTACACATTTGTGTCCAAGTGACAAGTGTCGACTAAGCCGGCTCATTTGAAGGGTCTAAAATTAGAAACAGATCAATAAAAAGTATTGTTCAAGATGTTCAGGGAAAAACAAAGCAACTTCTTAGGGATCACTTTTCTTATTTTAGTGAAAATGCATTTAGCAAATCAAAACCTCCTCCATGGCACATTCCATTTCAGCTGGTGTTCGATGCAGTGGTAACATTCACTACACGGTATTGGCCAGACCCACTGCTCAAGGAATACATCTATAATGATCAACTCAATTTCAAATAACCTTACAGGAAGATATTTATTCGTGCTAAAGTGTGAAAATAGTGCAGAAGATAATGCATTCCATGAGGATAAAATACATGACTTCTTTACGTATATTCCCAAACTTTAGCATAGTGGCTATTATTCAAAACTGTATACAAAATAAGTGAATATAAAAGTAAGAGTTAAAGCAATACAGAAAATCAATGAAACCAGAAGTTAATTTTTGCAAAGATCAAGAAAATTGATAAAACTTTAGCTAGACTGACCAAATACTATGAACTGAATCATGAGACCCCAAAATTTACATGTTGAATCCCTAATTCCTATGTGACTGTTCCTGTATTTGGAGACAGGGTCTATAAAGAGATAACTGAGGTTAAATGAGGTCACAAGGGTGAAGCTCTGCTCTAATAGGATTACTGATCTTTTAAAAAAGAGAGACATCAAAGACCTCAGTCTTCCCACACATGCACTAAGGAAAGGCCCTATGTAAGTTCAGCAAAAAAGGCAGCCCTCTATAAGCCAGAGAGAGCCCTCACTAAGAACCACATCAGGTGGACTCTTAACCTTGCAATTCCTACCCTCCAGAGCTGTGAGAAAATTAATTTTGGTTGTTTAAGTCCCCAGTCTGGTATTTTGTTATGGCAGGCCAAATAGACCAATCCATCAAGCAAAAACAGACAGAAGACTCAAAGTACTAAAATCAGAAATAAAAGAGAAAAATGATCTTCCAGAGACAAAAAGGATGATAAGGGGTTATTAAGAACAATTGTATGCTGCAATTGGGGTAATTTTAATAATACTGACAAATTCTGAGAAAGACACAAGCTACCGAACTAACTCAAGAAGAAAGAGAGTATTGAACGGTACCATGACAAGAAATTGAATTTGCAACTAAAAACAAACAAACAGAAAACACCATACTGCTCACAAAGAAACCGCCAGGCCCAGATGGCTTCAGCGATAAATTTTACCACATATTTAAATAAGAATTAACACATATACATGATAAGCTCTTCCCAAAAAATTAAAAGAGGAAGAATCACTTCCCAACCCATCTTATGAGGCCGATATCACCCTGATGCCAAAACAGAGAAAGACATCCTAAGAAAATGAAACTATAGACCAATTTCCCTTATAAATATAGATACAAAACTCCCACAAAACACTAGCAAACCAAATTTGGCAATGTATTAAAACATTATACACTGTGACCAAGTGGAATTTATCACAGGAATGCAAACCTATTTTAACACTAGAAATGAATTAATGGAATGCCCTATATCAACAGAATAATGAACAAAAACCACATTGAGGGACTGAATGTTTCTGCCCCCCACTTGATACATTAAAATAGTATCCCCCAGGCTGGATGTGGTGGCTTATGTCTGTAATCCCAGGACTTTGGGAAGCCGAGGCGGGTGAATCACTTGAGGTCTGGAGTTCGAGACCAGCCTACACAACATGGTGAAATCCCATTTCTACCACAAAGTGCAAAAATTAGTTGGGTATGGTGGTGCACGCCTATAGTCTCAGCTGCTCAGGTAGCTGAGGCAGGAGAAACACTTGAATCTGGGAGGTAGAGGTTCCAGTGAGCCTAGATCATGCCGCTGTATTCTAGCCTGGGTTACAGAGCTAGACTCTGTCTCAAAGAAAAAAAAATAGGCCCCAGTGTGATGGTACTAAGAGGTAGGATTTTTGGGAGATAATAAGGTCATGAGGATAGAGCCTTTATAAATGAAATTAATGCCTTTATTAAAAATAAGACAGCAGAGAGCTTGCTTCCTCTCACTCTCTCCCCAATCCCCCCACCCCAACTACCATGTGAGGATACAACAAGAAGATGGCCATTTGCAAACCAGGAAGAGTGCCCTCACCAGATGCTGGACAGACACCGAATCTACCAGTGCCTTGGTCTTGGACTTTCTAGCCTCACAGTTCCCAGAACTTTGAGAAACTAATTACTGTTGTTTAAGCCATCCAGTCCATGGTGTTCTGTCATAGCAGTCTACACTGGCTAAGACATACATGGTTAACTCAACATAAAAATTAATGGAATACCCCATGTTAATAGAAAGGGGACTTGACAAAATCCAACACTCTTGGCTAAAAAACAATATCAAGAACAAAAATAAACAAAAAAGTCAACAAACTAGAGATAAAAGGAAACTTTTTCAACCTTATAAAGGACATCTATGAAAAACCCATAGCAAGCAGCGTATCTCATAGTGAAAAACGGAAAGCTTTTCCCCTAACATCCGTGACAGGTTAAGAATGTCTGCCCTCACTAGTTCTATTTACTATTGTGCTGGGGCTTCACAATTGAAATATGTTTTCCTTCAGCCAGGGAAATATGGCAAAGAATAAAAACATAAAACACCCAGATTGGAAAGGAGGAAATAAAATTATCTCTATATGTATACAAAATGAATTTACATACAGGATTGTAAGCAATCTCACTTTAAAAAAAGATTAGAAGAGTGATGTTATTGTAGCGAAAGTGATACAGTAGATAGTTCAAAGTTTCCATGTCTTCACAGAAACATCAAAAAATCAAGCAAAAACTCTCATAGCCAACTTTGTCACGTCTCTGAAAAATAGTCAAAAGTTTATAGCAGCTAAGCAAATGCTGAATCAAGAAAAAGTAATTTAAAAGTGGTAATCAAGCTGTTTAAAAGTGGTAATAAAGCTTCACAGCATTTTGCTTGTTCTTTCTCTACCCACCATCCCAGGTCAGTGCCAATCTATGAGATGGCAATTCAGATTCCCAGTGTGGGTCCCTGGTTCCTGGTTCTGGAGGAAGCACAGCATACTTTATTCTTAAACATTGTGTTTGTTCTAATCTTTTTGGAGGCTATATTAAGGACTAAGACAAAGCCTTTTCCCTTGCTTTGCCTAACTCAGAGCTCACTCATGGAAGAAAAGAAGTGGGCATCCCTTGAAAAAGTTGTAAGGAAAATGAGCAATTGCTGTGACCTGGGCAAAAGATTACAGTTGAGGGAAATAATATAATTCCAAAAGACTGAGAGAAAAATATAAGAAAATTTTCTTAAATAAATTGGTGCATTCAAAAGAGCTCATATATACCAGGGAATTTAAAGTCAACTACATGTCTTAGTCAGGATTTATGCTCATAAAAGAGCTAAGTAAACCCTAAGCTTTCACCTGTGGCTGATCTTTGGAATCAGTTCTAGTGGGAAGTGAAGTCTAAGAAAGAATTGTGAACAGCCTGGAAAAGCACTGAAGGAGTGTTCCAACACAGAGCCAGCCAGCAAATATTGAAAGAGGGTTTTTTTAAAAAACTTTATTCTCACCCTCCTTCTCATTCTTCTCCTCCTCCTTCTCTCTCTTTCTCTTTCTGTCTTTGTTTTCCTTCCTTCCTTCCTTCCTTCCTTTCTTCCTTCCTCCCTCCTTCCCTCCCTCCCT
>NW_022436975.1:7032333-7126244 GCF_009761245.1 Sapajus apella | reverse complement strand
TTCCCTTCTTCCTATCCTTCCTTTCTTCTTCCCTCCCTTCCTTCCTTAATTATTTCCTTCCTTCCTTCTTCCCTCCTTTCCTTCTTCCCTTCCTTCCTTCTTCCCTCCCTCCCTTCCTTTCTTCCTTTTTCCTTCCTTCCTTCCTTCTTCCTCCCTCCCTCCCTTTTTCCCTCCTCCCTCCCTCCCTCCCTCCCTTCCTTCCTTCCTTCCTTCCTTCCTTCCTTCCTTCCTTCCTTCTGCTTCCTCCTGATAGTTATAAAAAATCTCTGTCAAAATATGAGTCACACACAAGCTAATGGAATGAAGACTTCAAGGACCACAGATGACAACTAAAGCAAAATTTATAAAAATAGTATGAAAGGCTCACTAATCAGATGGCTACAGTGCACAGAAAGCAGCAAAAAAAACAAACCCTAAGAAGGATAAGAATGTTATCTGATTGCTGGAATTACCACTTTATAATATTCAAAATTTCCAGTTTTCAACAAAAAACTATGATGCATGTAAATAAATAAGGAACTATAGACCACAGAAGTTTCTACTCAAAGAAGTGAGCAGAAACTGTACCTAAGGAAGCACAGACATTGAACTTACTAGATAAATACTATAATCAATGACCATAAATGTACTTGAAAGCTAAAGAAGTTATGAACAAAATACTAAAAGAAACTTGGAGAATGACATTTCAACAGAGAATATCAATAAAGAGATAGAAATTATGAAAAGCAAACAAACAGAAATTCTAGAACTAAAAAACATAATAACAAATTGAAAATCCACTGGAGAATTTTAATAGCACATTTTAAATGGGAAGAAAAAAGAATCAGCAAACTTGGAGATGCACCAATTAAAATTATCCAATCAGTGGAGAAGAAAGAAAAAAGAATGAAGCTAAGACACATCATCTATGATGCTATCAAGGATACTGACATTTGCAAAATAGGAATCCCAGAAGGAGAGAACAAAGAAAAAGGAGCAGAAAAAAAATCTGAATAAATAATGGATAAAAACTCATGAAGTTTTATAAGATACAAGAAATTACAAATGTAAGAAGCTTATTAAATTCCAAGAAAGAAAAGTGCAAAAAGATTAACACAGAGACATATTATAACCAAATTGTCAAATGCCAAAGCCAAAGGTGAATTTTGAAAGCAGCAAGAGAGAAAAGACTTATGCACATGAGATTCTAAATAAGACTGTTATTCAATTTTTCATCAGAAAATATGGAGTCCAGAAGGCAGTGGGATATAACTGTTAAGTGCTGAAAGAAAAAACTGTCAGCAACGAATTTGATATCTGGTAAAACTATCTTTAAGAAGTGAAGGAGAAACTAGGACACACCTAAAGAAACAAAAATTGAGGGAGTGCTTTATCAGTAGGCATACTTTACAAAAGGTAAGAACTAGAAAGGTCCTTCAGACTGAAATGAAAGTACACTTGTTCTATTCTCCCCATCACTTTCAGGTACACCAGTCAAATGTAGGTTTGGTCTTTTCACATCATCTCATATTTCTTGGAGGATTTGTTTGTTTCTTTTCATTCTTTTTTCTCTAGTCTTGACTTCATGCTTTTTTTTGTTGTCAATCTTCTATCTCTGAAATCCTTTCTTCCTCTTGATCACTTCAACTATTGATACTTGTGTATGCTTCACAAAGTTCTCATGCTGTGTTTATCCGCTCCATCAGGTCATTTATGTTCGTCTCTAAATTGGTTATTTTAGTTAGCAATTCTTATAACCTATTATCAAGGTTTTTAGCTTCTTTGCATTGGGTGAGAACATGCTTCTTTAGCTCAAAGGAGGTTGTTAGTGCCTATCTTTTGAAGCCTACTTCTGTCAATTTGTCAAATTCATTCTCCATCCAGTTTTGTTCCTTTGCTGGTGAAGAGTTGTGATCCTTTGGACAAGAAGAGGCATTCTGGTTTTTGGAATTTTCAGTCTTTTTGTGCTGGTTTTTCTTTATCTTCGTGGATTTATCTACCTCTGGTCTTTGATGCTGATGATCTTTAGATGGGGCTTCTGTATAGGTGTCCTTTTTGTTTATGTTGATGCTCTTGCTTTCTGGTTGTTAGTTTCCCTTCAAACAATGAGCCTCCTCTTCTGCAGGTCTGCTGGAATTTGCTTGCAGTCCATTCCAGATCCTGTTTGCCTGGGTATCACCAGTGGAGGCTGAAGAAGAGCAAAGGTTGCTGCCTGTTTCTTCCTCTGGAAGCTTTGTTCCAGAGGGGCACCACTAAATGCAGCCAAAGCTCTCCTGTATGAGGTGTTTGTCAATTCTGCTGGGAGGTGTCTCCCAGGCAGGAGGCACAAGGGTCAGGGACCCGCTTGAGGAGATAGTCTGCCCCTTAGCAGAGCTTGAGCACTATGCTAGGAGATCCACTGCTCTCTTCAGAGCTGGCAAGGAGGAACATTTAAGTATGCTGAAGCTGTGCCCACAGCCTCACCTTCTCCCAGGTGCTCTGTCCCAGGGAGATGGGAGTTTTATCTATTAGCCCCTGCCTGGGGCTTCTGCCTTTCTTTTAAAGATGCCCTGCCCAGAGAGAAGCAATGTAGAGAGGAAATCTGGCTATAATGGCTTTGCTGTACTGTGGTGGGTTTTACACCCAGTTTGAACTTCCCTGCTTTGTTTACACTGTGAGGGGAAAACTGCCTACTCAAGCCTCAGTAACAGCAGATGCTTTTCCTTCCACCAAACTCGAGCATCCAAGGTCAACTTCAGACTGTTGTGCTGGCAGTGAGAATTTCAAGCCAGTGGATGTTAGCTTGTTGGGCTCCATGAGGGTGGCATCCACTGAACAAGACCACTCATCTCCCTGGCTTCAGCCCCCTTTCCCGGGGACTGAATTGTTCTGTCTTGCTCATGTTCCAGGCACCACTGCAGTAAGAAAAATTCTCCTGCAGCTAGCTCAGTGTCTGCCCAAATAGCTGCCCAGTTTTATGTTTGAAACCCAGGGCCTTGATGATATAGGCACCTGAGGGAATCTCCTGATCTGTAGGTTGCAAAGACTGTGGGAAAAGTATAGTATCTGGGCTGAATAACACTGTCCCTCATGGCACAATCCCTCACAACTTCCCTTGGCTAGGGGAGGGAGTTTCCCACCCCCTTGCATTTCCCGGGTGACTGCTCGTCCTCTGTGGGCTGCACCCACAGTCTAACCAGTCCCAATAAGATGAACCAGGTACCTCAATGGGAAATGCAGACATCATCAGCCTTCTGCATTGGCCTTGCTGGGTGCTGCAGACCAGAGCTGCTCCTATTCAGCCAACTTGCTCGGGAATTCGTTTATTATCAATTGTATTTTTATATTCTTATAATTAACAATCCAAAAATGAAATTTTAAAAAATTCTAATCAATGGCATCAAAGATTATAAAATACTTTGGAATATATTTAACAAAAAAGTACAAAACTTATACTTTGAAAAGTAAAAAACATGCCTGAAAAAAATGATGAAAATCCAAGTAAATGGGAAGATACCTACATTCATGGATCAGAATCCTTAAATTCGATAAGATGACAACACTACCCAAACTAACCCACAGATTCAATGTAATCCGTATCAAAATTCCACCTGGTTTCTTTGCAGAAATTGACAAACTGATCTTAAAATTTACATAAAAATTCAAGAGACCAGAATAGTCAAAACAAGCTTGAAGAAGAACAAAGTCTGAAGACTCGCACTTTCAAAATTTAAAACCTACGATAAAGTTATAGAAATTAAAATGGTGTGATAGTGGAATAAGGATAGATATATGGAGCAATGAAGTAGAATTGAGAGTACAGAAAAAAAATTCTCACATGTGTAGTCAACTAATTATTGGTAATGCTGCCAAGGCAATTCAATGAGAAAAGAAAATTACCTTCAACAAATATTTCTGAGACAATAGCATATCATTACTTAATAATGAAGTTGGATCCCCACTTCATACAATATATGAAAATTAACTTGAAATGGATCAAAGACCTAAATGTAGGAACTAAAACTATAAAGCTCTGAGAAAAAAAACATAGACATAAATCTCCATGACTTTGGATTAGTTAATGGTTTGTTAAATATAACACTAAAGATATGAAAAGAAAGCAAAGAAATGGATTTCATCAAAATTAGAAACTTTGTGCTTTAAATGAAACCATTCAGAATTTGAAAAGGCAACCCATGGAATGGGAAAAAAATACTTGTATATTATGTACCTGAGAAGGGACTTGTATCTAGAATACATAAAGAACTCTTACAAGTCAATGATAAAACAAATAACCCGAATAAAACATGGGCAAAGGAACTAAGTAGACATTCCTCTAACGGAGATACTCAGATGGCCAAAAAGCACATGAAAAGATGTTTAACATCCTTAGCTATCAGGGCAGTGTAACTCAAAACTACAATGAAATACTAGTTCATGCTCACCAGGGTGGCTAAAATTAACAAGTCTAGATGTGAACATGGAGAAACTGGAGCCCTCGTACACTGTTGCTGAAAATGTAAAATGTTGCAGTCATTGTGGAAAACAGTCTAGCAGTACTCCAAAAAGTTAAATGTAGCATTTACCATTAACCTGGCAATTCTCTTTCTATGCATATACTCAAGAGAATTGAAAACATATGTTCATGAAAAATACTTACATACACAAATACTTATAGCGGCATTATTTATAACAGTCAAAAGATGGAAACAACCCAAATGTCAATCAATTGATCAACAGATAAGTAAAATGTGGTATATCCGTACAATGGAAATGAAGAAGTCATACATGCTACAACATGGATGAAATTTGAAAATACGCTGAGTGAAAGAAGCCAGACAGAAAGGTAATGGCTCACTATGTAGCTGTCACTGTGACATGAGTCAGTAACTTTATTAAGCAACCCAGTTCCTGAGTTGTAAATACTGAAACAAAGATGGACTTACAAACCACTTAACATGCAGTTATATAAACCTTTGACATTAACCAAGTATTTGATTGAAAAAAATTCCAAAGAACACTAATCGTGTATTTGAATGATTTGCAGATTAAAAATAAACATCAAAAATAGAGCTATATATTCTCATATCACAGATCAAAGTTAGATTTTGACTCTGCTTATATCAAAACACCTGTTGAATTCAGGCAAAAAGTATCTGCCTTGATTTCAGGTGACTGGACCATTTGTTTCTTTAAGAAGTTTATGTGCATCACAGAACTTTTATTTAAAAATTAAATTTTTGAAAAAATTTTCTTTGGTATTCTATGTCAACTAACTGAATATTTCCCTAACAATTAACTTTGCAAACCTGCATCAATAGATAATGAATCCTGCACATATGTGTTCTCATTGTAAGTTTAGACCTTATCAGATTGTGGCCTCCTCCTATTTGGGCCTATAATTCCTGGTAGCTAACATTTGAGTAAGGTTTGACCATTTACTTGGCTTATTTGTACCTCTTGGCTCACATAATCCTTACAACAATTTTATAAGTAGGCATTAGTTAAATTAAACCTAATTTACAGATTAGAAAATTGATGCTCTTTTTGGTTAAGAATCTTGCCCAAAACTAACGAGTGCAGACCTCAAATCCAGGTTCTCAATGCCTAAGGTTGTGCTTACTCCACAGTCACGTGATCTGGAATTGTGGAGCCTATAACCAAAGTCCCTCTCAGTTCACCTCAACCTCACCCTGACCCACTTTCATTGTCACCATCTGTACTTCACGAGAACAAATCACAGGAGACGCGAGGGTGAAAAAACCCTTAAGATAAAGATCTATTATTCAAATGGTGATCGACAAGTTGTGGTAAAATACCTACTGTTTCAATTATACAATTTTTGTTCTGAGAAAGAACAGAGCTGGGAAAGATAATGCAGCAGTTGCTGAATGGCTGTGATATAAATTGCTTCTATGGGTGTCCAAATGGTATGTCTGGAAGCATTGGTCTGCCTCTGGCTAGAACTCTGTGGCTTTAATATTATTCTGTGCTTGTTCCTTTGCTCTTCATAACATCAGGTGCTCCCAGATGGGTATCTTCTATTTTGGAGGCAATGAAACGCTGTAGCCGAAGTAACACTGAACATATCCTCTATTTTAAAACGCTACTGGAGCAGCACAAACCACCGAGATATGGTCCCCAGACAGGCTGCAAGTCAATATTGGGGCAGGGCACAACTGGGCTTCCTGGTACCTATGCTTTTGTAGTGCCTTTTTCGTGGATATGTACCCTTAGTTAAGGTGTTCTTGTTTCATTTCACAGTTGGTCTGCTGTAACATGATATGCACTTGGTTGGGAATCCGGAAATCCCGTTGCGAATCAGCTGTGCACCTCCCTGGCTGAGTGGTGTTGGGAAAATGTCTGTGTGTCTCCAGACTTCTCATCTGAAGGTCATGGGAAGGAGCATGTCACATTGTTACTGTGTTTTTAAGCCTGGCTAGATATAGGGCTGGGTGGTCTAGGAGGAAGATGTAATTGCTTTTTGGGAGAAGATTTCTCTTCTCTTTCTTCTGCTCAGGAAAGGCACTTTAATGGTTGTGTTTAGTTAGGCTTAGTACTGAGATAGAGAAGTGAGGCTTGGTGGAAATGGTCCAGGAATTTGAGGATGGGTCTCAAAAACTTGAAATAGATTGTCATGATCTGTTTTTCTTCTGTCATCCCAAATAATTGGTCAGGTTTTTAATAAGGGGGTTTAGGATGAAGGTAGTGAGGTGTGTCCTATGGGCAAAGCTGTGCACACAGAGGGCTACAGCTGTTGGAGCTCGGCTCCTAGGGTAGGCATCAGAAAATTGCAGAGTCAGGCCATGAAATGGTGCATGAGGGAGTTGGAGATTTGCCCTCCCCCCTCCGCCGGCTCAGGATTTACATCCAGGGTGGACCTTGGAAGCTTGAGAAACTTGGAAGCAACCAAGAGGCAAACAGTTAACTTATGGAAAATGAAAGATTTGATTGACTGATCATCAAGCATCCTTTCAGTTAAAATATTCAGTGGATCTATGCATCTGCCCAAAGAAAAATTAAGTTAAAAATAGCTAAAGAATTTCTATGGAGCCATTTTTAGTCATTGATATTTGGCTTGTTTATTGTGTGTTTTAAACAAAACTATCAAAATTACCTTGCTGTTTTTTAATGTCAGAAGATCAAGTCAACAAATATATATTCAAAAGTTAAAACCCAGGCATGGTGGCCCATGCCTGCAATCCCAGCACTTTGGTAGGCAAAGATGGGAAGATCTTTTGAGCCCAGGAGATCAGCCTGAGCAACATAATAAGGCTCTGTCTCTACAAAAAAAAAATTTTTTTAATTAGCCTGGTTTGGTGGTACACCTGTTGTCTTGGCTATTCAGGAGGCTGAGGTGGGAGGATTGCTTAAGCCTGGGAGTTCAAGGCTACAGTAAGCTATGATTTTGTCACTGTGCTCCAGCCTGGGTGACAGAGCAAGATCCTGTCTCTAAAAAGAACATATAAAAATAAAATATGTTTAAACAATTAAAGATGGATAAACAATATATTTTGTAGGAAATTGCAATATTAATGATGGCAGTTTGAAAACTACAGCCCCTTATATAAATTAGGTGAGGAGAAAAAAAAAAACCCAGCTTTATGGGTAGGAAGGAAGGATCACGTACCTAAATACATAATGCATTAATGTATATTATTTTATGGCTGCTGCTACTGGACTGATATCAAAATCTAATATTCCTGACAACCCTTCAAGTTCAAGCGTGTATATCAAATTCTGACTCTGATCGTATTCATTTCAAAGGCCTTCACAGACGATTAGCTAATTGCCCCTGTGAGGTGGGCATAGAACCAACGAGTGTGATTATTATTAAGCTTTTCAGACCTGAAACATTCCATGCAGTGGGACCCTCTGTGTTTTTCATGAGAAAATCTGACATACTTAACAGCTCAAGAGAGCAGCGATGCTGAATGGGCACAACAGCTGTGAAAATCTTCAGGACTGAATTATTATTACTCCGGTAACTCTCGTCTTTGAACATGCTTTGAATCACGACTGTCTTTTGCTGAGGATCCAGTGGCAGCCATTAATCACCAAGTTCCAGCCATTCCTGGGCCTGCCACTGAGACCCACATAAGCAAGCATTTTTATTTTGTAAGTTTTATTTTATCTCTAATTGACAAGTAATAACTGTCATATTTTGTCACCAATTGATATATTTATGGGGTATGATGTGAGATTTTGATACATGCCGACATTGTGAAATAATCATATCAGGTTAATTAACATATCTATCACCTCAAATATTTATCATTTCTTGGAGTGAGAACATTTCAAATCCCCTCTTTTAGCTATTTTGAAATGTACAATTCATTATTGTTAACTATAGTCACCGTGCTGTGCAACAGCTCACCAGAGCGTACTGCTCCTCTCTAACTGAAACTTTGTACTTGTTAACCTAAACCACCCCATTCCCTGTCCACCCCTAACCCCACCACCACCCACCCTTCCCATCACTGGTAACCACCATTCTGTCTCTACTTCTGTTTGATTTTCTGGATTTCATATACAAATGAGATCATATGGTATTTGTTTTCTCTGTGCCTGGCTTATTTCACTTAAGATAATGCCCTCTAGGTTCATCCATGTTGTTGCAAATGACAGAATTCCTTGTTTTATTAAGACTCAGTAGTGTTCTATTGTGTGTATCATATTTTCTTTATCTATTCATTCATTGATGGAAATAGGTTGTTTTCCCCTCTTGGCTATTGTAGACAGAGCTGCAATAAACACAGGAGTGTAGATATCACTTCAACATGCTGATTTCAATTCCTTTGCATATATACCCAGCAGTAGGATTTCTGGGCCATAGGGTAGTTAAAATTTTAATCTTTTGAAGAACCACCATATTGTTTTCCAAAATGGCAGTAGCAACTTACATCCCCACCAACAGTGTTCAAAGATTCCCTTTTCCTCACATTCTCACCAACACTTGTTATCTTTCATCTTTTTGACAATAGCAAATCTAACAGGTGTGAGGTGGTAGCTCGCTGTGGTTTTAATTTGCATTTTTTGATGATTAGAGATGTTGGCCATTTGTATGTCTTCTTTTGAGCAATGTCTGTTTAATTTTTTTTTAATTTTTAAAATTGCCCATTTTTAATAGGGTCTCATTTTCTTGTTATTGAGTAGTTTGGGTTCCCTGTATATTTTGGATATCAGCCATTTTCCCAACATATGATTTGCAAATATTTTCTCCCAATCTATAGGTTGTCTCTTCACTCCATGAATTGTTTCCTTTGCTGTGCAGAAGCTTTTTAGATTTACTCACTTTCAAATTGACCAAAACATGTTCATCTTTTGCAGGAGGCTGAAGGTGAAATTGGCAGGTGGGCTTGCAGATTAATGTTCTTTGTTTGTTTCATCATCCTACCCATTTACCAACTGATAAAGAAGCTTTCTTTCTATTCTTACAAAGAAAAACAGCAACAATATGTACTTAGATACGGACTTGTAAACCTTCAAAGGAGAGACTTAGCATTGTGTTTTTCCTTGCCCTTTTTCTTTATCACCAGGACAAATGGATCAGGATCTAACCTGCTTACTATTGCTGTACTTACACAGCAATTTTGATGTGATCAGAGGATTATCCTCAGCATCTCAGACACTTGACCTATGTCATCATTTTTAGCATGTCAACCAAGGTGGCAGATATTTTTGTCAAAAGGTAAAATTCAACTTCAGTACCTCTTTGGGATTATATATGTGGAACATATAACAGCCAATTTGGAATTATGGTAATAATCTTCTGCGTGTTTACATAAGTGACATTGGATTGAACTAGGATAACTTTGAAGTTTGATTTCTGCTAGCAGTCTCCTGCTCCCTTACAGTTAGTAATAATTTACCATCATTATGCAACTAATTTATACATAATAACTCAAAAAATGTTAGTCAATTTTTAACTAATATAAATAATAATGTTGCAGTTCATACATCATCTAATACAACTTCACAAGAGGCATATTTTTCATCATATGTAAAATTTTTAATGCTGAGACTTAACAGCCACAATTTTTTTTAAAGCTAGGATTCTTCTGCAGTAGTACATATCATTAATACTGTTGTAAAAAAGCCAACCAGATCATGCCAAGAGTTTATCTTTGAAAAGGACTGATCAAATTCCTGTCTGTATGGAACAACGTGCTGGGCCCACAGAAACCATTCCTGGGTTTCTGTTCTCCAGGAATTTGCAAGTAAAGGAGTCACACAAACACAAGACATAAGAGAATGCAAACGATTTTGAACATTTTCCTTGATGGCAATGGCAGATGTCTCCATTTTGGGCATCTGCATCTTGCCAACTTTATGTGGCCCTTTTCCCCATCTGTTTGCATTATCATCTTTCGCACCTGTGTTATTCAAATAAAGCCTTCTGGGACCTGTGCCGGAGCACAGAAATCCTGCTCCCAACAAACTACATAGGTCATCTCAGGGCTCAAGCGTTAGTGGGGAAGTTCATTAGTCTCCATGGTGATTCCCCGTGTCTATTTCTTTTCTTCTCTCTCTCTTTTTAATTTTTTATTTATTATTAGGATTTTTTGGAGACGGTCTCACTCTGTCCTCCAGCCAACCGTGCAGTGGCACGACCTTGGCTCACTGCAACCCCCACCTCCCAGATTCAAGTGATTCTCCTGCCTCAGCCTCCTGAGTAGCTGGGATTACATGTGCCCACCACCAAACCTGACTAATTTTTGTATGTTTAATAGAGACAGGGTTTCACCAGGTTGGCCAGACTAGTCTCAAACTCCTGACCTCAGGTGATCCACCCTCTTTGACCTTTCATAGTGCTGGGATTATAGATGTGAACCACAGCGCCCAGCCCTTTAGTATCTATTTCTTTCAAACACAAACAGATACTTACACCTATGACCTTCAATATAGGCTGCACTTGCTCCACGAATTATAAAAATAAACATAACTTCTGTTTTCAAGTACCTTTCATCATTCTTCAGAAAGTATCTGAAGTGAAAATAATGGTACTGAGATATTGCCCGTTTCCAGCACTGCTCCAGAATGATCCAGAAAACGTGTTCTCGTAGAAACGGAACGGGAGTCACTTTACATTTCCTAGTAAGTAAAAGAAACAGGTGAAATTCATTCTAATAATGCATTTTATTTAACACAGTATTCAAAAATTTTCTCACTTAACTTATAATCAGTATAAAGTTATTATTGAGAGATTTTACATTTAAGTTTTTCATACTGAGCACTTGAAGTCTGTGGTGCATTTTACAATTAAAGCACACCTCAATTTGAACTAGCCACAGTTCAAGCGCTCAACAGCCACATGTGAACAGTGGCCATTAGATTGCCCAGTACAGGTCTAGATTGCAAAATGTAAATGTTGGCCTTCTATTAATGCCTATGATGAATTTAACCATGTGTATTTTGGGCAATGTTCATTCAGTGTGACTATTTAGTTTCTGTCCTTGGTTGCAATGTTATCAAGTATCGTCTTTGCTAGAAGTGAATTTTTAATTGAAATAGGGTGTGATTTTCCCTAAGGCTACCTGAAGATGCTGTTTGCTTAGAGACTTAACAAAGAAGTGAAAAGGTTAATTGAGACGAAGACATAATATTAAAAGACGCACAGTTCAATCATAAACCTCTAACTAATGCAAATCCTGCAAAATAAAGCCCTAGGTCCCTCCTGCGGTTTTCTGTGTCTTTGGTATTTGTTTTCTGTCATAGCCTCTTTGATCCCCACTCCCCTAAACCAACCCCATAATCTAGACATGCTAAATTATTTACAGTTCCCCTAACATGATCCTACACAAGCCTATAAGGAAGGCATGTTTACCACTATGTCACAGGTAAAGGGCTAAATGACTTGTGCAAGCTCACAAATGTGCTAAGTGGCAAATCTAGGAAACAAGGCTTCAGACACCTGCACTGAGCACTCCCTACTTCACACGAAGCAGGTAGGCTTAGTCTTCCTGGACTTTCCGAAAAGGGTGTCCTTAGCACCTTAAGTGATAGCTCAAGTCAGCAGACCAAGCTCTGTGACTGTTTCCCGTTAGGTTACTGCTCTGAATATGACAAATGAAATATTTTATTGCAAGCATTTGACTCGAGTTTTGCAGTAGGACATTACGCACATTCAACAAACACAAAGACGCTAGGAATTATGGTTTTGTTTCCATTTCAAAGCATTCTAAGTATTTAACTTCTAAGGCACATCAGTCTAAGAGCTTGACATGGTAATTTGAAGGAAGGTTACAATTGATGCCTCTGAAACTACTGTTGCAGCTTTAGGTTTCACTCCTTTTGTTTCCAAAAAATCTAATATCTTATGTGAGTGAATAAAAAGTTGCTTTTGTTTAGGAAATTGCTGGCTTTAAAGGAGTGAGTCTGTTGGTTAGCAAATACGGAAAAGAGGAAGGCAGTGATACGATACACATCACTCCTGCACTTTGGAAATGACTGAGACTTCGTGAGACTTGATCTGTTTGCCCGATGCTTCTCCCTGATTTGTCCCCAAACCTTACCTTATCCAACTTGTTGCCACGAATAGGACAATGTCACTGATAAATCAATGTAAAAAATCCAAATTTTTTTTACTAGGGTTACCTCATTATATTTTATCATTGTTACTATTATTTGAAATAATGTGGACATCAATTAAAATGTGTAAAACATCAAGAACACAGAGTCTACCACACATTTCGTATTAGCCAAATGCAGTGTGTACCCAGTTGGTTAATTTAAAATCTCAAAAGTCCTTGAATAGAGACACAAAACATAGTCAACTCTCTGGGTACGAGGTGCACCAAAAAAAGCCTGAGGTAATCCTCGGATCTGCAAAGCGCTGAGCATAAGAAAGTGATGTGGCCAATTTTACATCAAAGTAGACTTCCAGACAAGAAATAGTATCAGAGGTAGGATGCCAATTCACTAGGAAGACATAATCCTAGATGTGTTGTTAACAAATAATAGAGGTTCAAAATAAATGCATTAAAATTGAGAGCACTAAAGGCAGAAATATAGTCCAATTCAATTATGATGGAATATTTGAACACTTGTCTGCCAGTAACTGATAAACAATTAGACTGAAAAAATCAGTACGAATATAGAAGATTTGAACAGCACTATAAACTCTCTTAATGTAGCTGCCTTGCAGGAGACGCCGCACCTAACAAGAGCAGCCTTTTCAAGTGCGCATGGAGCATTCCTCAAGATATGCCATAGAGTGACCGTTACATATCTCATTATATTTTAAATAATTGATGTTAGGTTGTTTAATTTCAGTAAATAAGAAAGCTTCTACTTTATTTTCTTCAAATAATAAATCGTCTGAATTAATAATATATAATTTGGGGACATCTACAAGAAGCTATTTAAGCTCTTTATATTTTATCATATAGTTTAATTTTTTTTAAGCATAAGTTTTTAATATACATAGTGCAGCATCGCCAAAAGTATTTTAGGAAAAGGAGTATCCTCCCCCTTCTTTCGCCCCCTCCACACGCACTATAAAACTCGGAATAAAAGCCATTTGTGGCTAGTGGTTGTTTGGCAATGACAGCTCACCTTGACTGTGATCAGGAAGTATCTCTTTGTGATATAGTCAAGGACCTTCAACTCCCTTCACCTTTGTGTATCCTTAACTTCACATCAAAGCACTGCTGCCCAGGAATGAAGGCGTGCCTGCTCCTCCCCACTCAGGGTGGCCGTCTGGTCCAGTTAAAACCCAGCACACTCTTGCAGGTGCTCGACTGGCACCCATCCCACTTGTCCTGTCCACGGCACGCAGAGTGAAGGTGTGAAACTGATCAAGAGCACATTATAGAAATAACACAGGTATAATCAGGTGTCTCTAAATGTGAAAGCAAAATTCTGGTAAGCAAATATGGTTTGTGGGTTTTGTGGGTTTTTTTGCTTTTTGTTTTTTTCAGAATGTATAGAAAGATCAATATAGAAATACCAGTGTGGTTAAGAGCAACTTTTAATTTCTCTTTGTAAGAATCTTTTAAAGAGAGGATTTCAACCATGACCCATTCCAAAGCTTATCTATTTTGTCTCACCTTTCCAACAGCAGTATTTACAGTCTGTATGCTGTAGCATAGAGATGATCCCTAAACCTTCACTAATACGCTTTCAAATTCTTCTGTGTGCAGTTTATTTTTGCTAAAAATAAGGACACATGGTATTTTTTTTTCTTTTTTTTTTTTTTGAGACAGAGTCTTGCTCTGTCACCCAGGCTGGAGTGCAGTGGCACAGTCTCAGCTCACTGCAACCCCCGCCTCCCAGGTTCAAGCAATTCTCCTGCCTCAGCCTCCCGAGTAACTGGGACTACAGGTGCACACCACCATACCCAGATAATTTTTTGTGTTTTTAGTACAGACAGAGTTTCATTGTGTTAGCCAGGGTGGTGTCAATCTCCCAACCTCATGATCTGCTTGCCTTGGCCTCCCAAAGTGCTGGGATTACAGGTGGGAGCCACCGTGCCCAGCTGACAGATGGTGATTCTTGTTAGGCAGCGATGGAAGCTGAGGGGATCATGTGATAAAGTTCAGAGTAGGATAAAACTTGTTACAAGTTGTAACATGCACAAAAAACCATCCAGTCACACCTGAGTTAGGGGTGGTTTAGGGATGCCAGCAGCTCTGCTGTAACAGAGACACAGGAGTTCAGAATGCAGTTACTACAACTGCCAACAATTATACTCTATGGTAAAATGAAGAGTAAGTAACTGAAGAAATAATTTTTTTTCTAGTTATCTGGAACTTCTTTTTCTAAAACTGGTATTTACTTGTTAGATCCTTCAGTCCTGCTACAAAACTTTCGAAGTGCATCATGCGCACAGACAGGCTAAGCACCAGTTTCCTTCCAATGAATGAATTCTACTATTCCACTTTGCGCATCTTCTTGTTGAAACCTGTGCCACTCCACTAGGGCTGCTGTAACCAGATGTCACAGACTAGGTGGCTTAAACAACAGAACTTTCTTTTCTCACAGTTCTGCAGCGTGGAAGTCTAAGATCTAGGTGCTGGCAGGATCGGTTTCTTCCCGAGTCTCTGTCCTCGGCTTGCAGATGACCTTGGTTCTGCTGTGTGTTCCCATGGGTATCTTGCTATGTGTGCACATGTCTGGTGTGTCTGATGTCTCTCTGCATTTCATAATTTCCTCTCCTAATAAGAAATTCCACCAGTTTGGATTACGGCCCTCCCTAATGACCTCATTTTAACTTGTTTACCTCATAAAAGGTCCTGTCTCTAAATACGGTCACATTCAGAGGTACTGGGCATTAGGACTTCAACATATGAATTTCAGGGGGACATTATTTGGTCCATAGCACAGCTCCTGATGTAGTCTGGGCCACACATTTTGATAGACTTTGACCCTTTTCTGCAGTTCGTGTCTTCCTTTAATGGCTCAGGCTAATTAATTTAGCATCTACAGGGGCAAGCAACCAACATTCTAACTTCACAACTTTTCAATGTATCACATTTAGTAATTCCTTTCAGCTTCATCATGAGAGCCACACTCCAAAATTATTTCAAGTTGAAGCTGACCCTCTATTATCCCTCTTTAAGGCTTCCCAGTGTGGGGATCAGTCTGACTACTGAAGCCAACATATTTAGAAGAGAGGGAACTTTGTCTTGATTTAAGAAAATGCCTTGAAAAGTGACCTGGGAACAGCAGACAAAACTCTCAGGATGTGGATTGGCAGGATAGAAGGAAACAAATATAGAAAACCCATTTGGTATGAAATAAACATGAATTAGAGAGGAAAGGTCAGGAGTGGGAGGGACTGCAGAGAGGAAGACAGTGCTCTGTTTCATGCTTTCATGGCAGGAGGATGGAGCCAGTTGGTGGAGAGAGATTTTTCAGAACCAGGCTCATGGCTTCAAAATGTGTCTATAAACTAATGTTCCCCAAATCAATACCGCTATCCCAGACTTGTCCTTAAGTTCCAAACTTGGATATCACAGCTGACTGCCAATTCAACATTCTCTACTTGAAAAATGCCCATCTCAAACTTAAAATGTCCAGAAGAGAATATTTTATTTCTTCCCACTGACAACCCCACTCCTGCCCCGTCTTCCCTTTTTCAGGAAGTGGTGATGCTGTATGCCTAGCTGCTGAGGCCACATCCAAGGTGTCATCTTTATTCTTTGCATCCAAGCCCACACCCACTCCAACAGCATTGCTTACTGGTCTATCAATCCTACTTCCAAAATATTTCCCCCAATCCAAGCATTTCTCTTAACTGTCCCTATTTCCACATTAGTGTAAGCCAACATCAACTCATAGCAAGAGGACTGCAATAGCCAACAGATGAGTTGCTCTCTAGTCAATTCTCTAGACAGCAGCCAGGGTGAGGTTTTTTCTAGTTCTTTATTCACTAACCACCTGCTGACTTCTCATACCCAGAGTTTCATCTCAAATCCAGGTCATGGCTTCCAAAGCTCTACATGACATGGAACCTCTGTAAACTTACCCCTTACCTCTTTCTACTTTCTAAAAGCAACTCATTAAGCAGGTTTCTTCACTCACTCTTCCCTCTGCCTGGATACTCTTCCCCTAGACTTCTGGCCTCACATCTCATTTTATTAAAATTCCTATTCAGATCAATCACCCTCAGCAAGGTCTTGTCTGTAGAGCCCATCTGAAATAGCCCCCCAACGAGTCTCCGTTTAGGTGCTTTGCTTTTCTTCATTGCATGACTTGACATTATTTTATAAACCTGTTTGTTTAATTCATGTGACCCACTAAAATGTAAGTGTCATGAGGACACTGTTTCATCATTTCAAAAACACCTTTAGACAGTGCATTCTTGGCAGCTAGTATAGCACCTGGGACCTTGGACAGGTTGGGTGTGGGATGCTCTACAAATGTTTCTAACAATGATGAGGATGGTTATAAGGGGTTGGAAGGGAACCATAACAGAATTTTATGACACTGGCTGAAACTGGGTGTGAAAAAAAAGAGGTAGAATGAACAAAGGACACATGAGAGAAAAACTTGAGGGGATAGCAGGGCTTGGGGAATGCTTTGAAGTAGATACACATGCAATTGGTATAAAGATGAAGATGTACATGAGGGTGTACTGAGAAAAGTAAATATTTCCTTTGCACTTGGCTGCTCATCACTGACAAAGATCCTTCGTTTGGCCAAACTTGACTCAGCCTCCTGAACCTTTACCCAAGCCCGTCTATGCACTTCCTTGTAAAATCTAGTTTTAGCAAAGAGGCTTATTAAGTCAGTTTAGCAAGAATACCCCATGCTTGATATCTGATCACCCTTAAAATCTTGTCAGGTCCCTTATCCTCTGTCATCCCTCAGATTATGTCTGGTAACCCTGGTCTCTCTTCAACAAGAATCCTGTTAAGTCATTTTGGCCAGAACTTCCCTTATTTTTGATGTCTCCTCTTAGTAATTTTCCATCTGCTGACCCCCACCCTTCTCTTAGGCTATCAATTCCCACCTGCCCCTTGAAAAAGGAAGAGTTACAACTGATGCCACAGAAATACAAACGATCATCCGAAACTACTATGAACAACTATATACCCAAACACTGGAAAACCTGGAAGAAATAGGTAAGTCCCTGGATATATACAACCTACAAAGATTGAATCATGAATAAATAACCTGAGTAGATCAACAATTATAACAACATTAGTGATAAAAAGTTCCCCATCAAAGAAAAACCCAAGACCTAAGGGCCTCCCTGCTAAATTCTACCAAACATTTAAAGAGAAACTCAAAAAATTAAAGAGGCGGGACTACTTTCCAACTCATTCTGTGAGGCGAATGTTACCTTAATACAAAAATCAGAAAAAGGCAAATGAAAAAAGAAAAGTATATTCCTGATTAACATAGATGCAAAAATCTTCAACAAAATGCTAGAAAATTCAACAACACATTGAAAAGATTATTTGCCATGAACAAGTTAGGTGACTCCCAGGGACACACATGTTTTGACACATGCAAAACAATAAACATGGCATATCACATCAAATGAATCAAGGACAAAAACCATATCACCATTTCAATAGATGCTGAAAAAGTATTTGATAAAATTCAACATCACCTTATGATTAAAAACTCTCAACAAATTAGGCATAAAAGGAACATAACTCAACATGATAAATGCCATATATGACAAACCCACAGCTAATATCATACTAAACAAAGGAAAAATTGAAAGCCTTTCCACTCAGTTCTGGAATAAGACAGGGATACCTACTTTTGCCACTTCTGTTCAACATAGTACTGGGAATCCCAGCTAGAGCAATTAGGCAAAAGTAAAAAATTAAGAGCATGTGATATCCAAGTTTGGAAAGAAAGAAGTCAAATTATCCTTTTTGCAGATGATATAATCTTATATAAAAAAAAAATACTCCACCAAAGGAAAAAGAAAAAACCTTTTACATATGATAAATTTGCAGGACACAAAACCAATGTTTAAAAAATCAGTGAAATTTCTGTATGTTAACAGCAATCAAACTGAAAAATAAATCAAAAAAGCAATCTCATTTAGAACAGCTAGAAAACATAAAATACCTAGGAATGAATTTAGCCAAAGACATGAGAGATCTCTACAAGGAAAACCATAAAATACTGTTGAAAGAAATGGAAGACACAAAAATATGAAAAAATAGCACATGTTCATGGGTTGAAAGAATTAATATTCTTTAAGTCTACACTACAAAGTGATCTTCAGATTCAATACAATCTCTATTAAAATACCAATGATATTCTTCACATAAATAGATAAAATAATCTTAAAATTTGTATGGAACCATAAAAGAGCCCAAATAGCCAAAGCAACCCTGAGCAAGAAGAACAAAACTGGTGGCATCACACTACCCAACTTCGAACTATAGTACAAGACACAGCAATCAAAAAAGCATGATACAGGCATAAAAACAGACACATAGACCAATGGAACAGAACGGAAAACCCATAAATCATTCAATTCGCTTACAGCCAATTTATTTTTGACTAAGGTACCAGGAACATACATTGGGGAAAGACTCACTAAGGTTTGCAAAACACAGTTACGTAGAAGGAATAAGTTGTAATTCAGCAGTAGATTAAAGAAATTGTAGTTAAGAAGAATGCGTTGTATATTTCAAAATAGCTAGAAGAATTGTAATATTCCAAATACAGATAAATAATAAATGTTTGAGGTGATGAATATTTCAGTTACCCCAATTTGATCATTGCACATTGTTTATAAGTATCAAAAATCACATGTATCCCCAAAATTTGTACAACTACTGTATATATAAATATAAATAAATAAATAAATATTAGGTCAAAAAGAGAAAACAAATCTATTTCTTACAGTTCTGGGGCCTAGAAAGTCCAAGGTCAAGGGCCACATCTGGTGAGGACCTTTTTGCTGGTGGTGACTCAGCAGAGTCCTTGGGTGGTACAGGTATCACACGGTGTGGGGCACACAGGACAGAACCTAGGTGACTTTTATAACAGACTCACTCTTGTAATAACTAACTCATTCTCATGGTATCCCATTAACCATTAATCTACAAATTAATGAAAGCAGGAGGGGAGAGCAATCAAGACCCAATCACCTCTTAAAGATCCTACCTCTCAACTCTGCTGCATTGGGGACCAAGTTTCTAACATATGAACTTTTTGGGAACACATTCAAATTCTAACAGATTATCATCTTGGAACAAGAGGAAGCTTCAGATGGGCCCTTCACTTCAGCTTCATTCCTGTGGCCAGAGAATCAACTTGAACATGTTGCCAGCCCTTAAGTATATCTGTTCCCACTATATATTCAGACATTGGGGAAATAAACACAGAGTAAGCCCACAGACCCATCCTGAGACAGACTCAACCCAATACTTTATCTATTACTTGACTTCCATAAGCCCCCTTTTGATTAGTCTTCTGCATGGGTATTTCTGGTCTCTGGTTTTTAGCAATAATTTAAATCCAATAATAACAATCCCTCAATAATCTAGTTATTTCCCTTTTCCTAGGGCAGTCACCCTGATAAATGCCCAAGGTACCTCTGGAGAAGGCTTAAGAGAAGAAACCATATACAGAGTCATATCTCAGCTGAGCCTCCAAGCAAAAGGCTGTCTAGAAACTGACTTAGATCTGATAACTAGATGAGAGGCATACATTCCTCATAAGCAGTTCATTATGATCCATAGGGAAGAAGCCAGGCTGGATGGGGTAATAAGTCCCTAGATTCTTTCTTCTTGCCCCTTCTGATCTCTTCTTGGTGCTCCCTATTTGTGGAGGTCAACAGGAAGCCAGAAAGTGGGAGACCTCAGTGATGTAGGCCATCTGTCAACCTCCCAGAACAGTCAGGGAGGCAGAGAAGAAAGGAGCATGAACCTGGAGGAGAAAGAGGTCACCAGCACAGGTTCCCCAACATTCAAAATACGTGCATGCCATGACGTATGAGGTATCTTCATTTTGACAAATTATTTTTACTTGGCTGCACTTCTTAATGTATATATCAGATACCATCTGGTGTTGGTACACATAATGCTATTTCATGGTCTTTTTTTTTTTTTTAGATGGAGTTTTGCTCTTGTTGCCCAGGCTGGAGTGCAATGGTGCGATCTTGGTTCACTGCAACATCCACCTGCTGGGTTCAAGCAATTCTCCTGCCCCAGCCTCCCAAATAGCTCTTATTACAGATGTGCATCACCATGCCCAGCTAATTTTTTATTTTTTTATTTTTAGTAAAGATAGGGTTTCATGACGTTTGTCAGACTGGTCTTGAACTCCTGACCTCAAGTAATCCACTCGCCTCGGCTTCCCAAAGTGCTGGGATTACAGGCATGAGCCATACTTCTAACTACTGTATATTATTAACTGCAGTATTATATTATTCTATTGTATGGATATAGCATAACTTATTTTACTAGTACTCTATTGATGGATATATAAACTGGTACCAAGCTTTTGCTGTTACAAATAATGCTTCAATGAATTTATGTATAAATATGTCATTTTATACATGTGCAAGTACATACATACATAAATGGCCAGGGTGTTTTAATTTTTAATTTTGATAAACATTGAAAAAGGGTATTTCACACTTAATTCTCTTATTCTTTAGAAGACAGCTTCTCAATGTATTTCACAGCACATTGCACGATGGCTTATAGACGTGTCATGGGCAATAGGGCAGTAGGCAAGGCCCATCTATCTACATGCTGCATTGCATGCATTCTTTTCTTTGTGGCCCTAAAAAGCATTGTGTTAGGTATCTATTACCTAACAGAAGCAAAGATAAGATTTGTGTATTTAAACATTATCCATTCTCTTTTCTCACTTACACCACCCATACTTCACTGATTCTATTATTTCCCTTAGTATTATCTTTAAACATTTTCTGATAAATATGGCAGGTTGGCCCTATCTACTTTCCTTTTAGCTGTTGTTCTGTATTGCAGTGACTGAAAAGCTAAAGGCTCCAATTTGTAGACTCCTTTACAGCCAGGGTTCCAGAGGACTCAGATCTGATGAATGAGATGCACACTTCTGGGTGCAGAAGTGAGATGGAGGCCTTGCTTCTGCTGTTTCTACTGGCAAGTGTGAGAGCACTGTAGATATCTCCTGCAGCATTTCAATGTCTAGTGACCAGCACCTTGAGTATCAGGAAGGACATGGTATCCATTCTGCTAGTGGGGACCAGAGCACAGGCAGGTGCCGTAGCACTGCCCAGGGCTTCCTCTCCAGGGTGGGTTCTTACCCAGGAATGGTAGAATGTTTCTGGAGCCAGTAGCTTCCAACCATAGAAGAGGTAGCAATCCTCTTCTTCTAGAAGCCATTTAATATGCTTAATAAATTTCTGCTTTGATTTATATCTCATAGCAAATTTACATTATCAAATTTTTGAATTTATAGATAAAAATATGTTTGAGCAAGATTTTCACTGTTTTTGTCCAATATTTTTCTGAGTGATCTTCACCTTCAATTTATTTTTCCTATTTCTTGTCTTGTTTCCTTTTTAAAAAATATTATTTAGTGTGCTGTATTTAGAGTAGAAGAATTTTGAAGGGGAAAGTGGTTCTTCTGGACCAGTACCAGTGGGAAGTTCAGATGATGAGTGGGTCAGGGCTGTCTTTAAGGCTCTCCAGAATCCTTCTTGGCACACAGTGAAATTCCTCACGACTGATTTTCTGTAAGTGAATGAAGTATCCAGCCCTTCACTTCTCCCCAGGCCACAAGACCGGTGGCAACAGAGCTACTCTCCATGTAGAGTCCTTCTCCTCTCCCCTCAGCAACAGGCTGCTTCCTACAAATATGGCATGTCTACCCCGTTTCTTTTTCCATTCTCCCTGCCGAAATGGGCCCCAGGGAAATGCTACAACCAATTTGCGAACCAATCTGTCATTGCCTTGAAAAAGGAATGTATCTATGTCTTTATCTACATATCTAGGTGTTTTTTTTTTTTTTCTTTTAGGACGTAACACTTGCTTTAGAAAACTAAGTAGAAAACTGTGCTTGGGAAATTTTTGTCTGAGATCTCTAGCCATAGGCATCCTCTCCACCCTTATTCATCTTCCTTTCAACTTCTGGTCACCCTTCCCTCAATTATTGTGATTTTGGTTTATAGGCCTCCCCATGTTTAACTGAAGATAGGGTTTGCTTGTTTTTCATTCTGTGTGGTATAGGTAATTTATAAAGTTTGTGAGAGGCAGCAGCGTTTGTATGTGCGCATTTTGCTTTGGGGATGCTAGATTGGGCAATCCTGATGAGGCTGTGTCCCCAGGGAAAGGGCACAGTGCAGAGACTGAAAATGCAAGCTAGAGGGCGTGAGGATCAGAAGGGGTGGAGCTCTGGAGGAGGCAGAGAGGAAAAAGGTCAAGGACAAAGGTAGAACAATGCTTCTCCACTCCTTCCCACATATATTAATAAATAATATGTCAGATTTTGTCAGTATATTGAAAAAAAAATGTACAAGGCTCACACCAGATAGTACCAGACTAGAGATTTTGGCCCCATGCTATTCGAAAGCTGACGGGGTCAGCATCTCAGCACCATTATAACCATTTTCATGCACCAGCTTGCCACCAGTGAGGGCACACTGAAGGGATCAGAAGATTAGACTGGGGGAGAAGTGTGCTGTAGACGTTTGGGACATAAGTAGAATGGCACAGGTAATAAAGCAGATGGGTTTTAAGGTAGAGAGAAGATGTGAGATTTTTATCACCAATTATAAGGTTAGTTGCATCTGATTCATTAGGTCCCCAAAATACTGTGGAAAAGCAGATCGTAATTCCTGTGCAGTAACTGGGAGATGACACAGAGACTCAATCTCTTAATCCTGGGTTAATTCTGCTGCTGCCATAACAAGGCAATTTTAAATTCTCAAAGAAAATTTAAGTAATGAATTAGATTGGTCTTTTTCCAACTTTCTAACTCAAAGGGATCTTTTAGTTGTTGTGTTTTAGGCTGATTTATTCAGATAATCACCCCCATGGTCTGTCGGCTGGTACATGTGTAGGCTGGCACGTGGCTGAGTATGTGGGAGGCATAAGGAGACCAGGTGGGAGAGAGGAGAGGATTCAGACTGGTCATTGCCAACCATTGCATGATCCAGGGGTGCCTGAGGCCAGAGGGACCATGACCAATTTGGCATCAAGTCCACCTTCTTTTTACCCACCCCAAGACCTGCTGTCTGGTACAAAGTTTGCCAGTCATGGTGTCTAGAAGGGAAACTATGCAATGGGAAGAGGAATCCTGCCAGAGTGGAACACTTGACCATGGGGCACCAACAGGCCACTGTGAAGAGCTGCTCAATGTGAGCAGGGTTCTGTGAGGTCTGGCATGTCATAAAGCCACATGTGCCCAGCAGGATTTGATGGTACGATGGATATAGTACATCTGGGATTGAACCTGAGCAGGACAGAAGGGCATGTGTTAGCATCCAGAACAAGTAGCCCAGATGCCCACATTATCCAGTCACCCACTGTGGTCCCCAGCTCACACCTATGGTCAGATGGGGTGTGGTTATTCTCACATAACTAAATGTGAAGGAGGAGAGCACCAAGCTTGGTTCATGAATAGGTCCGCTGAGATTGAGTACTCGCCTAAAATGATGGAGACTTCACTACCACCACGTAGAGAAGGGGCCTTAAAAGACAACAGAGAGGAAAAACATCTTCTGAACTGACAGACCCCTTTAAGTGGAAAGAGTGCAAGGAAAACAATTACATCCAGATGACTGGATAGCGGTCAGTGACCAGAAGAGGAAAGAAAAGGAACTGGAAGGCTGTGATAAGGAGGCCTGGGTAGAGGCATGCAGACAGATGTCTGAGAGTGGCCACCAAGAATGCAAATTATAATGCCACATATTAACATACTCCAGAAAGCGTCTGCCAGAGGAGTTATTGAACAGTTGAGTAGTCAAAATGATGCAGCTATTTGGCCAAGGCCATTTGTTATTGGCACCTGGAACTCGAAGAGCTAGTGCAATGAACGCATGAAGAGGGTTACCATGGGGGCAGAGATGGAAGCTGTATATGGGCCCAGTAGCATGGACTCCCACTTGCCAAGGCTGATTTAGCTACTGCTGCCTTTGAAGGTGTGATTGCCAGCAACAGAGATTGATGCCCAGTCCTTGATACCAAATAATATTATTGAAGGAGAAAGCCAGCCTCTTGAGCAAGTTGCCTACCTTAGGCCCTTTGTGTCTTGGGAGGGCAGCAACTCATCTGCACACAGATAAACACCCATTCAGGGTTTGGGTTGGCTTTCCTATCTGCATATTTTCAGCTAATATCACTATCTGGAGTTTACATGAGGCCTGACCCGAGAACACACAATCCCACACATCACAGCATTCATGTCGTCCAAGCATATGAGATCTCACATTTCCAGTTGTCCAAGCATATGAGATAGACAGGGAATGAATCTATCATTTTGTAGCAAAAAAGGTGGGCATGGTCCCAAGCCCACAGGATCCACGGGTCATACAGCGTGCTACACCATCTGGAAGCAGCCAGCTTCATGGAGCACTGGAATGATCTAAAGAAAGCTGGGTTGCCAGCTTAACGGCAACTCTTATCCTTCACAACATGCATCAAATTAGAAACCTTTATGTTTCCCAGTAGGGAGACTGTCTGGGTCTACTTGCCATTGTTCTCAGTGACCCACTGGGGGGGTTTCATACTTACAATTCCCACAGCTCTGTGCTGGAGTTCTTGGCCCCCAGAGGGGGGCACGTTCTTTCCAGGGGACACTTAAAGGTCTTATTGAATTTCAAGTTATGGCTGTTGCCAGGGAACTCTGGACTCTTTATGCCCAGGGTTTTGTAGATGAAAAAGACAGTCATCACTGTGGCAGGCGTTACCGTTCTGATCTGCAGGAGGAGGTGGCACTCCTAACAGAGATAGCACCTTACACATGGAGATAATGCGTATGGAGCCTAGATGATTTACTTGCATATCTCTAGATACCCCCTTGCCCCTGATAACTATGAATGTACGTGGGCAGTAGCTTCAGCCTGAGACGTGTATGATGGCCAAGGACTCAAACCCTTGAGGAATGAAGGTTTGAGTCACATCGCCAGGTAAGCCACAAAGTGATAGCTAGGGTAAGGAAAATGTGAATGATGAGTGCAGGATAGTAAGGATTACAACTAGTTGCAGCGCCTAGATCAGCCGCAACCACAGAAGTTATAGTTCCTCCCACTAAGCTTCCTTCTCCAATTTTCCCCTCAGGAAAAGAAGTCCATGGGACCCATAGAGGAGCTACTCCCAAAGCTGCATGGAGAAGTGAATCTGTGCAGTTCAAGGCAGGGAACTGCAGTGAGAATGAAAATGCAATGCTTCGGTTTCCTGCTGGACCAGACACAGTTGCCTGATGGACTCGGCTGCTGCTCTCTGGATTCGCCACTCTGTGGCCACACTTCCTGCTGGCTATTCTGAGCTAGGACTGGGCATGGCAGGGTACTGAGGCAGTCTTGCACTACATGAAGCCATAACTTTGGCTTGCGGATTCCCTGTTGGCCTGGAAAAATCTCTGTCGGAACTCTGCTGCAGTTCAAGTCTCTCTCCACTCAACCCTTCCCTCCGTCCTTCCTAGGTTATGGTGTGAAAGCCTTCCTTACCTCTTCCTGCTCCCTTCTTGAAAAGGTCTCTTGCACTTCTGATTCCATCTTGAGAGCTGCTTCCCAGGGGACCCGAACGAAAGCAATAGATTTCAAATGTTACCTCTTCTCATTTTTTTCTCTCCTACTTCATTCCTTCCGTATGCTAATGTTACACTGTAAAAACTCAATAATCAAAGAAAAGTACATCTCAAGTGTAATTATTCATAACCAAAATGGATAGTTTGGATGGAAATTTTAGATGTATTGATCTTCAGATGTTCATTGGGTTGGTCAGAGCATAAAGACAGTGAATTTTCAACAGGTTTCAGAGGATAGTCAGTGAGGGTTTTGTCAATATGTTGGTAAGGATTTGCTGTTATTTTTTAATTATAGTTTTCAGTTGTTTTAATTTAATGATCTAGATGATTATGGATCGTTTGTTTAAAATTCACCAACGGAAGCAATGTCAACTTTCTTCAACAATATTTTAGCCTAAGATTTTCCAATAATTAGCCTTAAGATATATACATAGTCCGCAGTTCAAAAACCTTCTTTCTACTGCTGAAGCAGATTTATAAATAATTTCTGAAATAATTGCTGTACTCTGATACTAATTGTTATCTTTAACTTATTTTTCTCCTGAAAAGTAGGAACTGTGAAATAGATGTTCCTAATTAAATTGGCCACAGTCTAAAAGAAAAAAAAGTTGAGAGCTTGTCTATTAGACCAGAAGCAACTTAATCTAAGAAGTTGGGAGGATAGGCCGGGCGCGGTGGCTCAAGCCTGTAATCCCAGCACTGTGGGAGGCCGAGGCGGGTGGATCACGAGGTCAAGAGATCGAGACCATCCTGGTCAACATGGTGAAACCCCGTCTCTACTAAAACTACAAAAAATTAGCTGGGCATGGTGGCGCGTGCCTGTAATCCCAGCGACTCAGGAGGCTGGGGCAGGAGAATTGCCTGAACCCGGAGGCGGAGGTTGCGGTGAGCCGAGATCGCGCCATTGCGCTCCAGCCTGGGTAACAAGAGCGAAACTCCGTCTCAAAAAAAAAAAAAAAAAAAAAAAAAGAAGTTGGGAGGATAAATGTTAGAGTATTATTTTCGTGTTAGCTGAAAATTCTTTCTTAGGTTTTCTTCCTAATACTATCAGTTTTTTTCATATTAGTTTATAAACTAATTTTTTTCTTATTTATTTATTTTTGCGGTTTTAATTTTTTAAAAATATATGTATCTATACATATATTATCTCACTTTAGGCTCTGGAGTACAGTACACGTGCAGAACATGCAGGACTGTTGCATAGGTACCTACATGACAATGTGGTTTATTGCCTCTCTTATTTATTTTTTATTTATGCTTTTTAAAGAATTTTGTGGTTTTACTTTTGTATCAGCAGACTTGGTTGTGACTCCTTACCCCTTGTGAATTGTGTATTGCCTCGTGAATATAATGTTTATGCTATTTTAAGCTGTGAATTTAATTGTTCAAAGAGAAATTACAGTGTCTTCACAGGTACTTTATACAGTTAGTAATTTCCATGACTTGACATTTCAGTAAAACAATCTACAATTTACTAGTTTATAATAATGTTAGTTCAAACACCCCCAAAACTTCCATACAGGTGTTTGAAACTTTATAAAGAACATTTCCAGATTGAGTTACCCTATCCAGTGCTCTTTTATGACTTTATACGCTGCCTTTTTTTTCTAGATGCTTCCCCAAACCCCAAATCTATATTCTAATTCAGATTTCTGTTTAAAGCTAAAACACCCCTTCTATTTGGGTAGTTGCAGTTTCTTCACTAGCTCTAGAACTTTATGAATAAAAAGAAGAAAATTTGTACTTTTTATACTAAATTTGTACTTTTTGTTCTAAATTAGAGGCATGTGGAATAGATGGTCAGGGAGGTAATTGCTGTCACCTCCAATTAATGTAGTCTGAAAAAGACGCTCCACCCTCCCAATCACAATGCATTAACATTTTTCACACGGGACAAGAGTGATCATTTATCATGTCTTCTAGATGACAACATAGAGCTAGATAGTGCATGCTCCTTAGTCAGCCTGTCAGAAATATTTTACCAAAGTTGCATCAACTCTGTAGCATTAAATGCCGAAAAACCCCTCATTCTGCAATGTCGCCAATGACCTGGCTCTGAAGCCCATTGGCCAGCCAGTCCTGTTTAGTATTCTCAGTCAACATTCTCCCAAGCAGGTACACAAAAGTGTATTTTCCATGAGCCACAAAGACTCCTTCCTTTTGTCCCCAAACTGGTATGTACTCACGCTATTTCATCTAAAGTGCTGCAAATTGTGTTGTCAAAATTCTCTCCGTCTGTTCAAAATATCTCTTCTTTATTTGCCATTAAATTTCCAAAACAAATAATCATTAGGTAGTAGGCATTCATGGTGAAAAAATTACAGGCTTTTAACGTGGGTTTAACACAAAATGCTATTATTCTACATTACTGGAAATAAAATCGAAACCACTGATTTCTAAAATAGTGATATGATGAAGTATTCTGAAATCAAGGTGTCCTAGAGAGGTTTCTGCATTTGGCTGTCTTCACCTGAGATGAGGTGCATGACAAAAAAGAACTAGGGAGAGACTTGGGAGTTTATTGCAGCCTCAGAGGCCAACCCCTCCCTGGGTGGGGGAGGGTGCATCCTCTGGCCCCCACTCCCTGGTGTCTGCAGCTGGAAAGACCAGCTCTTCCTTCATGGTAAGTCTTTAAGCCAAAGCTGTAAGAAAAAAAAAAAAATCATCCTAGGTGTACACACAAACTCAACTAGTCTTAGATAACTCATTTACTATTATTTTTGGTGATTACAAGTAATTTTTCCCTATCAACACTGGATTTATTACCTGTGCGTAAATTTTATAAGGTCATCTGCCTTCCCGTGCTGTATACTGCTTGCTTTGGGGCAGTTTTCATTAGTCATCAGCCAAAAAAACGCAGGGTCATTTTGAAATCACAGTCGATGTGTTGTGTGTCGAGATTTGAAATATCATAGAAATGATATGTTATGTTAGTTATATGTGAATAGTTAGTGGTAAGTGCAAATATGACTCTGCATTCTGTGAAGGTCAAAGATAATAATGAAATTAACCATTATGTGCATGTGTCAAGCAAGTGAAAATCTACAATAATAGTAATATTGTTCTAAAAAATATACATTTTTTCTTTCATAATTTACTTTGAAAACTTTCAAATCTACAAATAATTCAGACTACTACAGTGAACATCTATATACCTTGTATGTCGATTCATCAGTTGTAACTAATTGATGCAGCTAGTAACTAATTTATGCAATTAGTAATTTCCATGACTTGACATTTCAGTAAAACAATCTACAATTTACTAGTTTACTGATCAATTGTATTCATCAGTTGTAACTAATTGATTCAATTAATTGCAATTAATTGAAAATAATTGTAATTATTTTGCAATATTTGCTTTATCTTTCTCTATATAGCTAGATAGTCAGAAGCATGCATATATGAATAGATGTATACATACATACTTTTTGGTATCATTTAAAAATAAATTATAGACAGCATGACACTTTACCTCAAAATATTTTAGCATATATCTAGTAACACTTTCCTATATAAACACAATACCATTTTTATACCCAATGCATTTGACACCAATATAATAGCATTATCTAATATATAGTGTATACTTAAATTTTCCCAATTATCCCTAAATATCCTTTATGACTTAGTTTTTGAAAATTCAGTATCCGAATAAGGACCATGTGCTACTTTTACTGTCATGTTGATTTCATCTGTTTCATCTCAAATGGGCCCCTGCACCATTTTCTGTCTTTCATGGAAACTGATATTTTCAGAATCCAGACCAGTTGTTTTGTAGAATGTCCCACAAACTGGATTTGTCTGATTTTATTTCTGATGATTAGATTCAGGTTAAAATTTTCAGGGAGAGTCACATGTGTCATTTGTCCTACAACTGGTAACATCAAATTCGTTCACTTGGTTAAGGCAGAATCCACTGGATCTCTCCATTGTAAAGCATTGCAATTTATTAATAATTAAATTGTGGGATGATGCTTTGAAAAAGTATGAGTATCCTATTCCACAACATTTCAGCCAATGGATGTGCTGTCTCCAGGGCAAAGCTTTCAAGAAGCCAGTGTTTTCCTCCTTTCTTTTGCTTCCACCAGCTGGATACAGATGATGCTAAACCACAGTGGGCGGTGGAGCATTGGAACCGAGGAAGCCTAGGCTCCTGCAGTCACAACGTGGAGGAAGGTCTATTGCTGAACCGGAAAACCTGTGCTGAGTCAATGCATGGGGAATAAACCTATCCATTGGTAAGACCTTCACATTTTTGGTTTATTTGAAACCACAACTCATATTATTATAAATAATAACTCAACATTTTCAAAATATTTTGTTACATCAGTTTGAAGCCTTGGTTTTAATTTCTACCTATTTATTATTATTATTATTCTGAGATGTAGTCTTGCTCTGTTGCCTAGGCTGGAGTGCAGTGGCGAGATCACAGCTTACTGCAAATTTTGCCTGCCAGGTTCAAGCAATTCTCCTGCCTTAGCCTCCTGAGTAGCTGGGATTACAGGTGTGTGCCACCACATCGCTCCAATTTTTGTACTTTTAGTAGAGATGGGGTTTCACCATCTTGGCCAGGCTGTTCTCAAACTCCTGACCTCAAGTGATCTACCTGCCTTGGCCTCTCAATGTGCTGGGATTACAGGCATAAGCCCCCATGCACGGCCTTAATTTCTACTTATTTAGACACTTGGGTTTAGACCGTTATAGTTGAGGAAGATGCTTCATGAAAAGAGTCTCACTCTGTCTCCCAGGCTGGAATGCCAGTGGGCACAATAATCACTCACTATAATGGAAGACTCCTGGGCTCAAGCAATCCTCCCACCTTAGCCTCTAGAGTATCTGGAACTACAGGCCCACTCACCATATCCAACTAATTTTTAAATTTTTTATAGAGATGGGGGTGTCACTGTTGTCCATGCTGATCTTGAACTGCTGGCCTGAAGGCATCCTCCCACCTCAGCCTCCCAGAGCACTGGGATTACAGGTGTGAGATCCCTCACCTGGCCTATACAAATATCTTTATAGGTAGCACATATATTGTTTTCTGCAAATAGTATAAAGGAGAAAATATTTCCTGATATCCATTTTCAAAATTCACTCTCTATGGCATGGGCTTCTTTAAAAGTAGCAAAATTTTATATCTTTTTTTAAGTCTCCTTAATCTCAAGATAATAATTAAATGCATTTTTAAAAACTGTCCTTAGTAGCATAATACTGCCCTGTAACTTGCCACAAAAAATGTTTGCAACTTTGGAATGCCATTTTTTTTTTTGTAATAACAAAGTAACATCTTTAAGTTCAGTAACTACTTTCAGTACTTTTCCATGAAATAATAAGGGAATCCTATGTTAAAGATATTTTAGTGATCACTCCCCACTTCATTACAAAATATTGTAAATATTCTACCATATTTAAAGGTCGTATTTTAAGGTTTAGCTGTCCTATAGAACTTTGCACATTCCCGGTTTCACCTCCTTTGTTGTAATAATGAGACTATGAAAAATTTGGTGACTAAAATATTATGAGAGGTTCTAGCTCTATGTCCTTGTCATGATATTCTGTTTTTTATTCATGTGAAAGCAATTGTTTTATTGGCAATGACACATCTTTTCCACAAAATATTATTTTAATTAAAGGTATCACTTATTTCTTATATGTTTGTGTTACCTCTTTCCTTTAGCAGTTCACAAAAAAGGTAGTTTTTATTGGCTTTCATAATTTCTTGATAGGCTATTGACTCCCACAGCTATAACATGGTAGAAATATCTGTATATAATTCCATCTAATCCTCTAGTTAGCATATCCCCAAAATTGGATAATTTATTTTAATACATGATTTTTCCATTTTAAACAATATTTTCTATGTGTAAATCAATACTATGTGTATCTCACAAAAGAATATATTTTGTTTTCATATTAGTATCCATTTGTCACTTTAGCCACTGTTACCGCTATAACCAGGAAGAGTAAATGTTTCTCCAAGTATATGTGGCTTTATGTCTTCTGTTATTAGTAAACAAATAAAACTAAAAAAAATCAAGACAAAGTCTTAAGCCTTTATTATAAAGTTTGGTGAGGTTTCATAAAATACAAATTGCTTATTGCGTAATTGAGACTTCATAAACACATGCTGACGTTTGGTTTCATAATCAATAGGCTGCGTTGTTAAATGCCTTGCATATGTTGATGAGATAGCTCCATATTGCTTTTCGTTAACATTAAAGGTATCATGTATACTTAAGAAAAATTTTATTGTTAAGGATAGTGAATGTAATTCCATTTCCTGAACACTCTTCTTCACAATTTATGGTGCTTTTTGTGGCACGACTTTGTGTCAAATTTCCATTTGCTTTTACCTAGTAATCCGGCCCACAAATATCAGGTATGGGAGGATATTTACTCTCATTTCTTATTGTCCTTAATGTTAACTTTCTTCATAGTTTTTTTGCAAGATTCCTTTTTAGCCGCCTGTCCATTTTGTGAGAGTTAATTTAATTGAAAGTACATTATAAAATGCCCAATTTCTCCTAACTTCGTATATTTTATGAAATATGATACAAAATTAAACATGGATACAAAATCGTGCCCACCCTCATGTATCTGTCAAACTTAATTTCTTTCACGTTTTTAACACTGAAAACAAATTTAATAAATAGAAATTCTAACGATGTCTTGCCAGACCCATTGGATCTTGTTAATGCCAATGATTGTGTGTGTGTTTGTTGTTTCTTTTCTTTTGGACTCTAGTGGTACTACTGACAAATAACAATAGCAGCGACTTTCAAACATTTTTTACTGTGACGACAATTAGAAGCTCTTTTATGTTATAATGCTATTCACACACACTCATAAATGAATAAAATTTTGTAAAACAATCCTATGTGTGATGCACTTGGCTATTTTTGTGATTTCATTCCATCAGTGTCATTTTTTAAATAAGCTGGGTTTGATCTACAGTTGAACAGACCGTGCTGCTGTGTTCTGCACACCATGGTCATTAGAGAGCAGCTATGAGGCGGAGCTGTCTGACTGTTTTGGAGTCAGACTGGTGTTTGGTCATCATTTGACTTTTGACTCTGTAAAATGTATTCAGAGTCTCCTCAGTTGCCGTATCTGTAAAATGAGAATAATTATACTTACCTTGTGATAGGAGAAGGGAATGAAATAACATATGTAAAGCACCTAGCACACCTCCAGGCACACAGCGTGTACTCACAGCTTGGTACTCATTGCTAATGGTACTATTGCTATCAACCCTTCAGGGGGTTGCTTGACCCTGCTCTGTGCAGTTCCCACCAATAGAACAAGACCCGGTTTAGCAAAGCAGAGCAGAAACTCGATTCCTTGATGTAGAAATGGAGAAGGGGAGCTCGTGCTTTGCCTGGGGGAAGGGTAAAGGGAGATTTTAAGGGCTGTTAGGGTCTTAGGGCAGGCAGGTGAAGACTGGCATGGGGACTCCTGGGAAAAGGCAGGTTCTTCCAGGAGGGGCTGGACTCTGTGCAGTTTGGGCTGTTTTGTTTTGTTTTGTTTTGTTTCGGTTTTTGAGACGGAGTCTCGCTCTGTCCCCAGGGTGGAGTGCAACAGCATGATCTCGACTCACTGCAACCTCCACCACCCAGGTTCACAAGTTCAAGCAATTCTTCTGCCTCGGTCTCCTGAGTAGCTGGTATTACAGGAATGTGCCACTATGCCTGGCTAATTTTTGTTTTTTGTTTTTTAAGTAGAGATGGGCTTTTGCTGCGTTGGCCAGGCTGTTCTCAAACTCCTGCCCTCAAGTGATCCACTGACCTCGGCCTCCCAAGGTGGTAGCATTACAGGTGTGAGCCACTGTGCCTGGCCAAGTCTGTGCAGATTTATCATTTCTTTTGCACTCAGCACTTTTTGTGCCCAGCAAGGTCTAGGATAGTGGCAGGAGGCAGACAAATCCCTAGGCAAATGGGGGTGGGTCCCTGGTGAAACCCCACCTTTAAACCAAAGAGAACTTAAAGCCTGAAAGCCATGCATGCCTCAAGTCTTGGATAAGTCCCCAGACCAGACTAAAGACCTCTCTTCCTATTCGGCATGCTTTCTTCTAATTGATCCCCACCCTTCACCTATTTTACATATACCTGCCCTTCCTCAATTGGTTTTTCTACACTATTGTGCCCACCTTTGAGTGATGCCTTTGTTTTAGCCTTTTTTGCATATTCACAAACCAATCAGCCCACACTCCCGCATACTGAGCCCATAAAGGACCCTGCCAAACTGAGAGAGAGAACACTGATTTCAGGTGACCACCCTCACGTCCCCTCTCCACGGAGAGCTGTTTCATCACTCCATAAAACTCTTCTCTGCCCGTCACCCTTTGATTGTCAGCATGACCTCATTCTTACTGGATGCGGGACAAGAACTTGGGACCCACTAAAGGCACAAAGAAGGCTGTAACCCTGTGACCCTCCACCCTTGGGCAGCCACCCCGCATGAAGGGAAGCAGTGGTGGGGCTGAGCCATCTCTGGAGCTGCGGCCTGGGGCAGTGCAATGGGACTGCTAGGGCTACTAACATGCTGCCATCTATCAGGCTGCAGATAGTAGGATTAAAAAGGCATTAGCGCACTGTAACCGCTGCTCTGGGGCTTCAGGGCCATGGGCTTCCCTGTTTGGGTGCTACCACCTTCCCCTTACCTAGACACTGAAGTCCACCGCAGGTGTCGCTTGCAACACACTTGGTTTAGCCACAAGGTCTGCACGGAGCCCACTCCTGTGCTAGTGCTTGGAGTGGCCAGCCAGATCCCACACTGACTCGCCCTCACACCCCCTCCAGCCCGGGGCTCAGTGCACAATCACAGTGGCCACAGAATCCATGCTGGAGCACAAGTCAGGTGTAGCCTGGTGGGAAGGCCCCTCCTGTGGTGAACCTGGGGCCGAATGAGGCCTGGGCTGGGGTATCATCAGCCAGAGTCTCTGGCTAGCAAAGTTCCTGAGAAAAATCCTGCCTCAAAGGTATGTTTCTTCCCACTGGCCAGAGATCTTAGCACTGTAATGAAGCAAGAATTCAGGTCAAGGCACTACTGCTCAGCCCATCTTGCGCCTGGTTTGTGGTTATGGGCATTGGCCTTCATTTCTCTAAGCAAGCGCAGCTGAGAGCACAGGTTAGTTTCACAGGTTTTGGAGCTTCCTGAAAGAATTGGTGTTATGCTGCAGTGACAGTGTTATAATAAGGTTCCTGACTTTCTAACAAGAAAGATGTAAGTCTCTGAGACATTAAGTCACTGGCCACAGCAGTGGTGAGAGTCACCCATAGTTGCAGGTCCTAGGATATCAAGGCTCCCCTTATGAATCTGGAATGGGCACGAGCCAACCATGTGAAAAGGCAGCCAGCAGTGACATGCACGGCATGATTCCCCAAGACAGAAGATGCCAGGCTTTGCCCGTTTCTCTAAATTCCAAAATAGTCTAGGCTAGCTATCCCACAAGAAGTTGACCCAGGGAACAGAGGCTGGAAAATCTATGTCTCCAAAAGAGCTCAGAAAGTCTGTATTTCATTTATAAGTGAGATATACATGAGATATAATTATATAATTCATATATAATGTTCACATACAGACATGGTGCATGGAATGGTAGACACTGGAGCCTAGGAAGGGTGGGGAGTGAGAGGAAGGTGAGGGAGGATAAATTACTTAATGGGTACAATGTACAGTACTCAGGTGATGGCTACACTGAAGGCCCAGACTTCACCACTGTGCAATATATCCATGTAACCGAACTTCCCATGCGTGCCTTAAATTTACACAACTTAACAACAAAAACGAGCTCAAATGACGTGGATGACGTCTCCTAAAACTTCCCCCTGAATTTTAAAAGAACAAAATGAAATAAAGAAGAGTGTTCAGTTGGTGGGGAGGAGGGTGATGAGGAGAAAGGTGGGGGGTAAGGAGGCGGGGAGGAATGAGAGACAAGAAGAAAGGCCTCTGAGCAAGGAAGACAAGAGAGGAGTGGGGCTCGTGGGCATGCTGTGAGTGGCAGGCTGGCACCCAGGAGGCACCAGCTCCACACTCTCCCTTGCCTGGCAAGAACCTGCAACAGTGCCCTGTCTGGGCTGACCTGGAACTGTATTTATACCTGATATTTATTCTACGCCTTCCAAGGACGAGAACAATATTCTGTGCCTTCTTCCGTTTCTGGCAATCTTACCAGTAAAACGGCATTTGCAAGGTCTCTGTCCTGTGGTTTTCGAGCATGCCCCCATTTTATAGATAAGCTTTGAGTGCTACCTCCATGGAGCTTTTAAAAATCATGCCCTTCACACAGGCTTCAGTTTCCTTTAAATGCAAGCTTTCTCCAAAATGAGGTACTTTCAAGTTTCACAATTCATCGCCCCGTCAATATGTTATATTGACCTGATCGGTCAGAAATATTGCAAATCGATGTATGTCTTATTAGTATTTTCTTATAATTAGTGGGATTATTTTTTAAATTTTTGAGGTTTTTCTCTCTCAAGAGATGAGACAGAGGGAGAGAGCCAGTCAGTGATTGATCTGTACAGTGTCTTGTATGACATGTGTCTTATCTATCAGCTTGCCACTCACTGTGGGAGTCCTTCCACCCTGTTGTACTGTTGACACAAGGAGGTCATTTGTTCTTTTTATTCTTAGGGCAGTTTTTCTTTCTCCAGAACTATTCAGATTACTCAAAATTTTCTGTCTTGATTTCTCTAATTGCAGGGAAAGAAACATATATATCAGTACTTTCTAAATCAATATACACACTTGATAGAAACAAACACTCAAAATGTGTCTCAAGTCTAATTAAAGTTCATTAAAGTAAGTGTCCTGGTATATTCCCTTCCATTGCATTAAAACCAGCACTTACAGACTTTAAACTTTTCTCTATTTAAGTATCATTATGAGTCTTTGGCTTTCGTAGACACAGACTCAACTTGCTACCATTGATGATAATCACTTTAAAGAAAAAAAACTGATGCTCCAATATGTACATCTTGGAGAAGTGCGGCAGCTCTCAGCTGGCTTTCTGGCCTTTCAGTATTACCTTCGACAGTTTAAAGGCCTTTGCTTACTTGCAATAGTAAGATATCCCAAGAGCATTTGGGTTCTTTCCTGCTCCGCAAAATGGAATTAGCTGCTCTGAAAGGAATATGGATCCTTTTATCTGGAAAATAACCCCAGAGAAGGTTATATATTGGATGAGTTCACAAGAGTACTGTTATTGGTCAAAGAACTAGGCCATTTTACTGAGATTGCTAGAAAATAAGTTCATTTCCATGTCCCAAGCTCACATGGCATTTCCAAATTAACTCCAAAGTTACTGAGTCATATTTTTAGATTTGGTCCTAATATAAAAATTAAAATTTCCTGTATTCCTTAGACTTTTAACCCCTTACCTATGAAATAATGAAATCCAGCTACATGACAATCTTCTATTACATTGACTAGAGCAATTACTTTCATTTTGTTGTCAATAAAAATTAAAATATCATAATAGAAGGAAATGCACAGTATTCCTTAAAGGCTCTGATCTGCTAATGATATGCTACATGTATTCGTTTAAATGTAACAAATTAATATGCAATACTGAACAGCATTTTGTGTAGCGTAATTCCCCTCTTTAACATAGGCAAGGTAATAGAAAAGAAACTTTAATTATTGCACAATACCCTCAGCATGAAACTGTGAAATGACACAAAACCAAAGTGAATAGAAAGGCATTACGAACAAGAATCTTCCCATAGTGGAATTCAAAGCATATTTGGTTGCTGGCATTTTCCTATAAAAGGATGATATCTGAGCAGTTTTGCTTCCTTTCAACACTCATACATGTAGCATCACAAAACTTGGTCTCTGGAAAACGATTTTCAGAGCTAGACTGAATTATCAAGGAGTCTGCCAAGATTCTCTGGCATTTGGGATTTGGCAGAACGTTGCAAAATAAGTTTTCTTAGATAATTCTGGTTTTGCTACAAACCCAAATGTCTGAGAAGTCATTCCAAATGTCTGACCACAGGTTTCCTTCTACATCTCTTGATTATGTTACTTTTTTATCTGTCTGGGTTGAATGACAAATCACACCAGCACGGGAAGCGATCTAACACTATGCTTTCTTACATGTTCCAGTAAACTCTTTCAAATCCTCTCAATAGCCTAACATGTGATTTAAATTAATATTTTTAAATAAACCTATCAAACATGAGAAGTTTTTTCAAATTTTTAATTTTCTGCGCAGTAGATTCTTGTCTCATTCCAAAAGAGTCCATCACTCACCACGGGGACAGCTGCATGGCATGGAGATTTGTGGGCTTTCCTCGTTTATTACATCAGGTGCTGCTTCGTCCTAAATTTTGGAATAATGATTATTCACATGTGTAAATATTGTTCATAGGACGCAATGCAGAGGAAATTTTGTTACATAAAAGGTTGTTCCCCTTCATATTGCATCGTATATTTGCTGCGGCCAAAGCGCTTTAAACCCCACTGCCAGAATTTAAGTGCCAAAATGAGTGGTAAAGACATGTTCTGTCATGAGTTCAGTGAAGGGTAAAATGGGCATGTGCACGAGATCATGGGAGGGACTTGTGGGCAGGAGTGGGTCTTGCAGGTGTCCTGAGAGAGAGGAATGCATTCTGGATAAATAGAGGGGAAAGGAATGGGGAGTCACACTAACAGTGAGCACAGCACATCAGCAAATCATCTGGAAGCCAGTTGGTGTTGAAGTACAGATTAGTGGAGGGAAGAAAGTGTGAGTGGGCCCAAGGACACAGGGCAATTTATGGAGCGCTGGGAAGGGCAGGCTCAGACAAATGAAGTTGCTAATGGACGCCAGGTACGTTCCAATGTCAGTCTCTCTGCCAGGCACCTCAGAGTTCAGTTTCTTCTTACTCCACCCCATGAGCAAAGCATGACAGATAAGGAAACTGAGGCAGAGAGAATGAGTAGCTTGTCTGGCATCAGTCAGTTCAGCTGTTTTCACTCTTTTTTGCTCCATTTTCCTAAAACAATTCTGAAACAGGATTCTCTCACACAGTTTCAAATCAACATAGAAATTTGTTTTTCATTTTCATTGTATGAAATAATCATGAAATTATTTTCATTAGGAGGCAGAAAATAATCAACATTTTATAAGATGGAATATCTATAATAGAAGTTTTTGTCTTATAACAAACTATTTGATGAAAGGGGTTTAAACAAACATGTAAATAATAAGCACACAAATGTGAGGGTAATCACATAAAATTTTTATGGCTTTATCTATGTGTCTTGAAAGCTTTTGGTAGTCCTGGACAACTAGGTAAATTTAAGCTACAGTTGGAAATTTGGTTTTATAAGAGAAAGTACCATTTTTCCCCTAGTTAAGTCAAATAAATATTGCAATTGAAATAACAAGATTGATATGACTTTCAGTGAGAGAAGGTAGAGGTCTGGCCTTTCTTTATGACAGTCTCGCCAGGAACCAATCATCTGGTTGAAATATATAAAGGAGAATATGTTTATTTCCTGAAAACATTATGATAATTCTTCAAAAAAAAAATACACCTTTAACATTCTAATGATAATTAACATGCTAAATAAGATACAAAAAGAAGAAAAGCAAATTAAAAAGAAACTATCCCCCAACTCAGGCAGTTCATTTTGGTAAAATTGTCACTGAATCCCAAATTTGGGTTTGTGTATCTGATGTGTGGTTGAAGCCGAACACTGAGACACCGTGCTGGGAGACAGAGGAAGGTTTATTTGATTTGGCCAGGGCTAGAAGTTGTGAGAGTAAGATCTCTCTGATACATTGTAATACAGAGATGAAGCAGGGAGTTTCCGTGTGGCTAAGGAGCAGGAGAGGGGGAGTTTCAGTTTCTGGGAACGGAGGGGAAAGTCTGTGTTTTTTTTTAGTCTCAGAAAACATCTTGAGCAACCAGACTTCTGGCCATCAGCAGCTGGTCGCAAGTCCTTAGAGACATTTATTTCTTCTGAAAAAAATTTTTTGTGATCCTGAAGTTATCTGTTTATCATTTAATTTGCTTGACAAAGAAACAGTGTATCAGTATTCATAATTATATTGTGGGAACAGGGGATGATGGGCAAACTGTGAGTGTTTTACAGGTATAAGCAAGAAAGGGCCTAATCAAGAATTTTTATGATTTTAGTCACTCTAAATGCTAGGGCACTGAAATCTCAAGGGATCTGGTTGCAAAGCAACCTGTAATTTTGGTCTAAATAACCTGCAGTATTCAGTGTCACATTTCAATGGATCACTCTGACCTCACGCACACATAACAAAGGTGTGCATCTCAGCATTGCTGATTGGAATTCCAGGGTCTGGAAAAGAGCACATGACATGACTGCACACAGCGGGCTCGATTTCCCACTAGACACTTCACTTCTTGTCAACACGAAGCAATTTTATAGCGGCAGCCTATTTATCATCACGTGCCATTTACTTAGATCTTCTTTATTCCAAAAGATAAAAGATTAATGAAGATGTATCCACTGATATACTCTATCGATTGTTAATTCTACATTTATTTAGTGTTTCTGGATATATTAGTTGACTGCTTGTTGCCTATCTACTTTTATTTTCTTATAACACCAGAGTTTGCTTGGGGCAAATATTCCCAGGTAAATATTTACATACCCTGGCCTTGTTTGCAAGTTGGGGATTTTTGTGGGAGCAGTCCTGGCTGAAGAGATAGAATCACAAGCCACTGGAGGAGCAGGCCACTAGGGAGGCTTCTGGACAGGAGCAGATAGCTGGCATAGCCACTTCCTCTTCTTTTGTCTTTCTTTCCCTTCTTTCTGCTTGAAACTGATGATGGCAGAGAAACAGCATCTTTCTTCAGAGTGTAAGATTGTGGCTCTCACACTAAAGGTGGTAGAACCAAGAACTAAAGAGAAGTTGGGGATCCAGTGGCTTCATGGAGGCTTGGGCCACCCTACTTGAGACTTAAACTTTGTGAGAGAACCGTCACCCTCTTTTCTGGTTAATTCTAACACTCAATTCTAAACAGCTGCACTGGATACACTGCTCCATTTACCAACTTAAAATAGGAGAATTAAAAGGTAAAGGCATGACTTCAAAGCCTTGCATTCTTAATATAGAACGGTATTCTATAACAAATGTGTGCATCATGACACATTTAAAAGAAGCCATACAAAAGAAACACAATGTATGAAAACCAAAACACGTAAAAAGCAGATTTTATGCAGCATTACTAAAAATTTGATGTAGTTACCATTAAAGTTGAATGATAGTCAATGGCTAATTGCTGACCCCATCTCATGGACGTCCTAACAAGGAGAGTGATTCTTTAAGTTAGACGGTATCTAATTAAGTCTGATTTTCAAAATACACACAGTCAGAAAAAGGAAATATCTCTCTTTGGATAAAAAATGACATTGTCTGCCAAAATCCTAGAGGTGAACGCCAAGAACTAGATGAGTCGAAAGAAAATTGCTGGCAAAAATAAATGCACACACTTCAAAATTAATCACATTCTTTGAAAAACTGCTTATGATCGACCCTACTGTTTGTGATCCCTAGGAGCATAACCGTATTATTAAAGCCGAGAGCCACATGGAGTACCTGAAATAGGAAGCTAGATTCTGAAAATGGAGCATTATGATCATCTTGGTATTTCAGCCTGGATAAATAGTGACACATTTTATCCACATGGGATAACACCCTACCCAGGGTAACCAATGTATACATACAGGCTTAGGGTTTATTGTTTAATTGGCAAGAAAGCGCACTCCCAAGAGATAGAAACTGACTAACGTCCTGTGATACGAATGAACAATTAGAAAGGAGTGCTTGGGTGACGATGGAAGCATCGCTTGCTAGTCTCTGCCCACATGCTTTTCTGTGTCATGTTCCTGAGCCCGTGCGTTAATACGATCATGTCTCAAAGTTGTTTTACTGTTGAATCAATCCTTTGTGTAAACACCTTCTGACACTGATATCTGATGTGCAGACCAGAATTAAAGTAGAGGAATGACATGCAAAATAACGGAGTTATAGCAGAGGACGGAAGAACTCCACGTGTCGCAGCCACAAAACCTCCAAGCTGGTGTTTTATTTGGCTTCTGTACGTGAAAATTGAAAGGTAATCCTCAGGAAAAATGAGATTCTATATCCCCTGCATTCCTCGCCTTTGGGTGTGTATTAACATGTATCGTAAAACCGTGAATGAGATTCATTTATACAAAAATTTCTTGAGTGCCAAGTAGAATTAAGACGCTATGGGGGATACCAAGTATGTTTCTTGCTCATAGTGTTCCAATCGCTTTTGGATTTTGACGATAAAGAAGTTAGAATTTCTTTCTAAATACTGTTAAGTAGGTTTAAATAGAATTTTGATTTATATTTTATCATATTCAGCCAGGATGAGGCAGAGTGCTCATCTTGATGTTGTACGAAGAATGTTTTCAAATGGCAGCATGAGTTGAGGTTACATACCCATCTATATTTGGACTCCAATCCTAACAAGCTGAGCTACTTTTAAGTTGAAATAGAAACTAATACATAGAAATAATATTTTCTTCGGGGCTTCATTTGTTTTCGTCTCACGATTTAAAATGTAGGTAGGCTCCAGTCTGAAATTCTGGAGAGTATCACAAGTAGTTTGAAAATCACAGCCGTTTTTACCATATTTCTCCCTTCCTGGTTTGTCATTCAGAACTGAACACTTTGAATATTCACTTCTCTTTCTTCAGTGAACACCGATGTCTTCTGATAAGGAACTCTTTTGAGAATAAGACTGTAACCCCAAACCCCTTAATTTATAAGATCCTTGAAATCAATATAATTGTTTGGAAATTACTATTCCCCCACCTCCACGCAAATACTTGCTTTGAGAAACAGAGGTTAATTTTAATAAGCTTAAATAATACTACGTGAAAACCTACTAGCAAGCCTAGACTTTTACTATTTTCTCTAAGGAGGACTAAGATTTATTTAAAATGACAATAGGCCGGGCTCAGTAGTTCATGCCTGTAATCCTAACATTTTGTGGGGCTTCAGGGAGGCAGATTACCTGAGGTCAAGAATTTGAGACCAGCCTGACCAACATGGCAAAACCCCGTCTCTACTAAAGAAAAATACAAAAAATAGCTGGATGGGGGGCTCATGCTTGAAATCCCAGCTACTTAGGAGGCTGAGGCAGGAGAATCGCTTGAACCTGGGAGGCAAAGGTTGCAGTAAGCCAAGATGGTGCCATTGCACTCCAGCCTGGGCGACAAGAGGGAAACTCCATCTCAAATAAATAAATAAAATTAAATGACAATCATAACGAGGATCAGACATAGAGGAAATCATAGAAGTGAATGCAATTCTATCTTAATATGTTGTTTTTACTTCACTATTTTAGAGAGATAATTAAATTCTGCTTATTAGTGAAGATCAATACGGAATTAATCAGGAAGAATACAGGAAGTTAAAATAGTAGCTCCTCATTAAATGTCCCTGATACGTTTAAATTATCACAAAGTGGTGTGGTCAGCCTGCAGTTAATTATTTTATGTTTTAAAACACTGTGCTTTTTTAAAAAAAATCCAGGATGCGATGTGAACTGCTGTAGCTTGACTGGCTGCACTATTCCAACTCTGAAAGCATTCACCTGTGATTCAAACAAGCACCCTGGGAATGCAGAATGAACAATGTAACATTCAGTGTGCCAACTGATTTAAAATGCATCGTTCACTCCCCTTTTTGGCAGCTTGTGAATATTTTTGCATGCATTTGACTTGTATTGATTTCCCTTAACTTCTTAAAAATACAACACTGATACAATTCAAATAGCCCTCTTCTTTTTGAAGGTTTTTAGGAAAGTTTAATAGACGGAGAAACTAAAGGGCAGGGAGTCTGAGTTGCCCCTGGGTGCAGAGCTGGTGCGTGGCCAGCCAGGATAGGATTTCAAGTACCTCAAGTCTCAGCCAGGTACTCTGAACTCCACTGCTATAAGAGGTACTGAGGAATTTTAAGCACAGCTGCTATCGATGATACAGTGTTTTCAAAAAAGTCCATGCTCTGTTTAAAGTTCCACCAAGCATATCATTGCTTGTCAGCTGTCGGGACATACATAACTAAGTAAGATGACACATAAGAGCTTGTGGAGGATGACAGGTAGTGTATCTTAAAGGAAAACTAGAAGCCCCATCAATTATTACAGCCTCTAAATACTCAGCATGCAGCCAGCATGAGCTCATAGGGCCGACGAGAAAGATTTAGAATTGATTTTAAGTCTCGGGAGCTGAAAACAGCATGCAAAGTGTACTGAAGGAAACCAGAACTTGAGTAACCACTTAATCTTATCACGAGCAGGATATATGAGAAAGGAAGAAAAGTAATGTTTTTCCTGGAGATATTTTTCTTCAGAAGTGCAGAACTAAGAAACGATAGATGATCAATTAGTAATCAAGTACTTTATAGAGGATAAAGAGAAAAGGTATTAAGATCAACTAATCTTTGAGTGAGAGTTGCTGAATTACTATCAATGTTTTAGCTCCTCCAAATAAAGAGACTGATATTTTTACATTATTTTTGGTACTCTTAAGGCAAGTAGAATAGCTCAGTTTTCTAGTTAGATTAACTTAGAGATCAATACACAGGGAAAATTTATGTTAATTTTGACCTGTCAAAATTTGACCTGTCAATTTGATAATTTTGATCTGTCAAAGACAAAGATTTTACATTGTTATTTTTTCATTACTAGTTCATAATGGAAATTAAACTGGGGTTAAATAAAATGGTGAATTTTTAAACACTACTGTCTTTATGCCAAATCTGTCTCTCATTCCAGCGATTCCAGTGTTCTGTGGCCCCATCCACAACCTCTTGATCTTCCTTGCCCAGTGACCTTCACTCTTCTTCACTTATTGCCTGCATGGACACTCTGTCAGGGCTTGGTCATCGTAAGGGATTTCAAACCTCCGGAATCTTAAGTGGTAAGAGTTCATTCTCTCACTATGGGTCAGAAAGAGCTGGCTGCTCATTTCCTCACTTCCTCTACACCTGCTAATTCACAATATTTATCTCCTTAATTTTTTTCAGTTACCTTTTAATCAGTTCTGCTGGTTTCATTTCATTCACTAACTAATCCAGGTCACAATGCCAGTTACTTGAGTTTTGTCTTCCATCACCCTCATTTTCCTTTCTCATTTGTCCAAGGGCCCTACTTGTTCCATCAGTCTAGTATCAAGACTGAGAAATATCTCCTCTGTGCTCGCACTTGGTCTTCTTCTTCTGTGAGTTACCTGGTCATATCCATTAACTCTACCTATCAAGGTTTTCATTTTTCCTATAAGGATACTATCTTATTTGTTGTATGAATTGTGTAAGTTTAACCTGCAAAGTAATATTTCATCTACATCAATTGCAAGTATCTTTTCTCAGGGATATATATTTTTAATTCAAATACTTTCTATTTTATTATACTAAAGTTTTTTATTTTAAAATGTCTATTCTTTAAAATATTTGTGTCTTGATTAAGCTATCTTTCCTTAAAATAAATATAAATATTCAATTATATTTTCTAATACTTCTAAATTTTTATTTTTCACATTTTAGTATTTCATAGAAATGTGATTTTTGTATATAGTTAAAAGAAAAGCTTTAGACAAATGAAATTTAACAAAGTTTATTTGAGATAAGAATGATATGTGAATTGAACAGCACTCAGAACCAGAAATTGTTAAGAGAATTCTTACCAGTGGTGTCAGTGGCGAGCTTTTATAGGTCAAGCTGAGAAACAAAACAGAGAAATCACCTGATTGGCTATAGCTATGCATTTACCTTATTTGGAAACAGTGTGATGAGTTTGCTGCCTGTGATTGGCTGAAGCTTGGCTGTTTGTGATTGGCAGAAACCCAGCTATTTGTTATAAAAAGTATTTTCTTAAACTGAGCTTTTATTTTTTTAGACACTAAGTTAGTTTGTTATAGACAGACTCTCATAGTATGAATATGGTGACAACAACAGCCTAATGGACATCTGCTTGTTGAATTTGACAAATGTTAGGTAGTGATCAGATTTTATCTTCTTCAGTACTGATAATCAAGTCCCACTTGTTGAAAATTCACCCACAACCACTGATTTGCAATGCCACTTCTGTCACATTCCTGGGTTTATGTTCGGCCCTTTATTTTGTCTCATTCCTTTTGGTTAAACCTGAGTCTATACATGGGCCTTAACTACTAAGCTTAAAACACATGTTGCTATCTAGGAGGGTTGTTCTCAGATATTTTCAAATATTGTCTTAGCTATTCTTGGTCTTTGATTACTTTGCATAAATTCTAGTATCAACTGGCCAAGTTCCACAAAGAGAAAAGAAAGTAAAGCAGAAAGAAAGAAGGGAGAGAGGAAGGGAGAAAATGGAAGGAGGAAGAAAGAGGGAAAAAGATAGATTGATAGGCTTCTTGGTATTTTACTAAAATCACAGCTATTAAATTAATATGAGTATTAAGTTACCTTATCTGTGAATATGGTATTACTTTCTACATTTTTAAGCATAATTTTGTATTTTTTCTATTCATAAAGTTTATTCATCTATACTTGTATTGTTTTTAAATTGTTTCAGTAAGTTTTGGGTGAACAAATGTTGTTTAGTTACATGAGTAAATTCTTTAGTGGTGATTTCCAAGATTTTGGTGCACCCATCACCCGAGCAGTGTACACTGAACCCAATGTGTAGTCTTTTAAACCTCACCTCATTGCCACCCTTTCCCCTGAGTTCCCAAAGTCCGTTGTATCCTTCTTGTGCCTTTGCATCCTCATAGCAAAGTTTTGTGAGTGAAAACATATGATGTTTGGTTTTCCATTTCTCAGTTACTTCACTTAGAATAATGATCTCCAATTCCATCCAGGTTGCTGCAAATGCCATTGTTTCATTCCTTTCTACAGCTGAGTAGTATTCCACGGTATTTATATATCACAGTTTCTTTATCCACTCTGATTGATGGGCATTTGGAATGGTTCCATATTTTTGCAATTGCAAATTGAGCTGCTATAAACACATGTGCAGCTATCTTTTTTGTATAATGGCTTATTTCCTCTGGGTAGATAGCCAGGACTGCGATTGCTGGATGAAATGGTAGTTCTGCTTTTAGTTCTTTAAGGAATCTCCACACGGTTTTCCATAGTGGTTGTACTAGTTTACATTCCCACCAGTGGTGTAGCAGTGTTTCCTTTTTTTTTTTTTTTTTTTGAGACAGAGTGTTGCTTTGTCACCAGGCTGGAATGCAGTGGTGGGATCTCTGCTCACTGCAACCTACGCCTCCTGGGTTCAAGTGATTCTCCTGCCTCAGCCTCCCGAGTAGCTGGGACTACAGGTGCACCACCATGTCCAGCTGATTTTTGTATTTTTAGTAGAGATGGGGTTTCACCATGTTGGCCAGGATGGTCTCTATTTCTTGACCTCATGATCCGCCCTCCTCAGCCTCCCAAAGTGCTGGGATTACAGGCATGAGCCACCACACCCAGCCAAAGTGTTTCCTTTTCACCACATCCATGCCAACATCTACCCTTTTTAAAAAATTTTTTATTATGGCCACTTTTGCAGGAGTGAGATGGTATCGGATTATAGTTTTGATTTGCATTTCCCTGATCATTAGTGATGTTAAGTATGTTTTCACACGTTTCTTGCCCTTTTGTATATCTTCTTTTGAGAATTGTCTATTCATTTCCTTAGCCCACATTTTGATGGAATTTTTTGTTATGTTCTTGCTGATTTCTTTAAGTTCCTTGTAGATTCTGAATATTAGTCCTTTGTCAGATGGTTTGATTGCAAAGACTTTCTCCCACTCTGTGGGTTGTCTGTTTACTGTGCTGATTATTTCTTTTGCTATGCATAAGCTTTTTAGTTCAATTAAGTCCCATCTATTTATCCTGGTTTTTGTTACATTTGCTTTGGGAGTTCTTGGTCATGAAGTCTTTGCCTCAGCCAGTGTTTAGAAGGGTTTTTCCAACGTTTTCTTCTAGAATTTTTATGGTTTCAGATCTTAGATTTAAGTCTTTGATCCATCTTGAGTTGATTTTTATATAGGGTGAAAGAAGAGAATCTGGTTTCATTCTTTTAAATGTGGCTAGCCAATTATCCCAGCACCATTTGTGGAGTAGGATGTTCTTTCCCCACTTTTTTTTTGTTTGCTTTGTCAAAGCTCAGTGACTGTAAGTATTTGGCTTTATTTCTGGGTACTCTATTCTGTTCCATTGGTCCATATGCCTATTTTTTTTTTTTTTTTTGAGATGGAGTTTCACCCAGGCTGGAGTGCCATGGCGCGATCTCAGCTCACTGCAACCTCTGCCTCCTGGGTTCAGGCAATTCTCCTGTCTCAGCATCCCGAGTAGCTAGGATTACAGGCACGCGCCACCATGCCCAGCTAATGTTTTGTAGTTTTAGTAAAGACGGGGTTTCACCATGTTGACCAGGATGGTCTCGATCTCTTGACCTCGTGATCCACCCGCCTCGGCCTCCCAAAGTGCTGGGATTACAGGCTTGAGCCACCGCGCCCGGCCATATGCCTATTTTTATACAATACCATGCTCTCTTGGTGACTGTGGCCTTATACTATAGTATAGTTTGAAGTCAGGTAGTGTAATGCCTCCAAATTTGTTCTTTTGGCTTAGTCTTGCTTTAGCTATGTGGGCTCTTTTTGGTTCCATATGAATTTTAGGATTGTTTTTTCTATTTCTGTGAAGAATTATGATGTTATTTTGATGGGAATTGTGTTGAACTTGTAAACTGCTTTTGGCAGTATGGTCATTTACACAGTATTGATTCTACTCATCCATGAGCATAGGATGTGTTTCCATTTGTTTGTGTCATCTACTACTTCTTTCAGCAGTGTTTTGTAGTTTTCCTTGTACAGTTGTTTCACCTCCATGGTTAGGTATATTCCTAAGTGTTTTGTTGTTGTTGTTTGTTTGTTGTTTGGTTTTGGGTTTTTTTTTTTGTTTGTTTTTTGGGGTTTTTTTTTTGCAGCTATTGTAAAAGGGATTGAGTTCCTAATTTGATTCTCAGCTTAGTCACTGTTGATATATTTCTTGATGTTGTTGAGCTACTGATTTGTGTACATTATTTTTGTATTCTGAAACTGCTGAATTCATTTACCAGTTCTAGAAAATTTTTGGGTGATTCTTCAGCATTTTCCAGGTATATGATCATGTCATCAACAAATGGTGACAGTTTGATTTCCTCTTTACTGATTTGCATGTCATTTATTTTTTTCTTTTGTCTGATTGCTCTGGCTAAGACTTCCAGTACTATGTTTAATAGAAGTGATAAAAATGGGCATCCTTGTCTTGCTCCAGTTCTCATGGGGAATGTTTTCAACTTTTCCCCATTCAGTGTAATGTTGGTTGTGGGTTTGTCATAGATGGCTTTTATTACGTTAAGTTATGTCTCTTCTACGCCAATTTTGCTAGGGTTTTTAATCATAAAGTTGCTGGATTTTTCCAAATGCTTTTTCTGCATCTATTGAGATGATCATATGATTTTTGTTTTTAATTGTTTATGTGGTGTATCTCATTTATTAACTTGTGCATAGTAAACTATCCCTGCATCTCTGGTATGAAACCCCTTGATCAGGGAGGATTACCTTTTTGATATGCTATTGGATTTGGTTAACTAGCATTTTGTTGAGGATTTTTGCATCTACGCTCTTCAGAGATATATGTCTGTAGTTTTCTTTTCTTCTTCTTTTTTTTTTTTTTGTTATGTCCTTTTCCAGTTTTGTTATTTGGGTGATACTGGCTTCATAGAATGATTTAGGGAGGATTCCCTCTTTCCATATCTTTTGGAATAGCATCAATACGATTACTATCAATTCTTGTTTGAATGTCTGATAGAATTCAGCTGGGAATCTTTCTGGTCCTGGATTTTTTTTTTTTGTTGGCAATTTTTAAACTACCATTTCCATCTCACTGCTTGGTATTGATCTGTTTGGAGTATTTACATCTTCCCACTGTAATCTAGGAGGGTCATATATTTCCAGGAATTTCTCCATCTCCACTAGCTTTTCCAGTTTATGTGCATAAAGGTGTACCTAGCAGCCTTGAATGATCTTTTGAATTTCTGTTGTATCAGTTGTAGTATCTCCTGCTTCATTTCTAGTTGAGCTTATTTGGATCTTCTCTCTTCTTTTCTTAGTTAATCTTGTTAATGGTCTATCAATTTTATTTACCTTTTCAAATAACCAGTTTTTTTGTTTCATTTCTCTTCTGTATTTTTTGTTTGTTTGTTTCCATTTCATTTACCTCTGCTCTGATCTTTGTTATTTCTTCTCTTCTGCTGGTTTGGGTTTGGTGTGTTCTTGTTTCTCTAGTTCCTTGAGGCATGATGTTAGATTGTCTATTTTGTGCCCTTTTAGACTTTTTGATGTAGGTATTTGATGGTATTAACTTTCCTCTTAGCACCACTTTTTCTGTATCCCAAGAGTTTTTATAGGTTGTGTCACTATTATCACTTAGTTAAAAGAATTTTTAAATTTCAAACTTGATTTCGTTTTTGACCCAATGATCATTCAGGAGCAGGTTGTTTCATTTCCATGTATTTGCATGATTTGAGGGTTCCTTCTGGAGTTGGTTTCCAATTTTATTCCACTGTGGTCTGCTCAGAGGCCATGCATGTGTCTGGGGCAGGAATGCATTCGCTCATCTGTTTTGTTGCCACAACTGAAAGATTTCCCAATTCCTCCCTTCTGGTTCCTTTTCCTGAGTTCAGGTTTCTCCCATTTTTAAATAAAACTAACACCCACTGAGCCTCTGTGCCCTCTTCTAGCTACGATCTTCCCTTTCTTCTTCCTCTTGTTGTTTGAGGTATGAATACAAACCTATTAGGTGCTATAGTCCTCCTAGCAGACCTTCCTCTTCTTGCTCCTTTTCCCTGAAAACAGGAGTCCACACTGCCCTCCCAAGCCCACCCCCCGCACAACTTCTCTGCTCTAGTGACTCATTATGACCCTAGAATAAAACAGAGGCTCCTTAACAGGATCTGGCTTCTGCCTTTATTCTCTTGTGCGTCACTGTCCCTTTCTTAAAAACTCTAGGAGTTTTATAATACCCCTAGTTTTTTGAAAGTGCAATGTGACTTCACACCTCTTTGCTTTCGTATATGCTGTTCTCTCTGCTAAAATGATTTCTGCTTATCTGCACAGAAAACTTCCATTCATACTTCAAAACCCAGCTCAGAAATTTTTTCTTCAGTGAATCCTCCTCTACTTGCTCCAAATAAATTTAATCTTTCCTTTTCACTGTGCTATTTGTTTAAATGGTTCCGCTAGTATTAAATTTAACGTACAATATTCTAAATATTTTCCTGGATGTTTGCTGCCATTCACTGTGCCCTGTGTTCTTAAGATAAAACTCACAGTTTTTCAATACATTGCCTGACACATGGAAACACTCCATATATGCTTATAAACATTCAGTGTGATGTTAGAACTGGGTACAGACGTCCCTCAGTATCCATGGGGAATTGGTTCCGAGACCCTGGTGGATACCAAAATTTGTGGATGCTTAAATCTCTGATATAAAACTGTGGAGTATTTGGATGTAAGCAATGCACATCTTCCTGTACACTTTAAATCATCTCTAGATTACTTATAATACCTAATACAATGTAAATAGTTATTATACTGCACTGGTATTTTAATTTGTATTATTTTTATTGCTGGATTGCTACTTTTTATCAGTGTAATTATGGTGTGTTTTCAATTTGCAATTGCTTGAATTAATGGATAGATGTGAAATCCGTGGAGATGGCGGGCTGACTGTATCTTGGTTTTTTGGTAAAATTTCATCAATGTTGTTATAGAATTAAAGTAATTCAAAATTATTGTATATGTGGATAAAAAAGTCATGAATAAACCAAGAATTTGACATTAGAAATCTGGAATCTTGGGGTATTTTATGTTTCCCAAGAATATTGTTACCACTCATTTTTGAATGACTGGGGTTATCTATCAATGCTGGCCAAGGACCTCATGCCAAATCATCAGAAAAGCACAGTTGCTCTTAGGAGCTTGAACACAGAAAGTTACCAATGACATCATTAGTGCTTATGTTATGTGTCCTGGGGCATTTGGTTGAAGACAGCTGTCCATCGGCTTTAATCTGTATAAATCTGTGATATTAACTTTTATCTGCTTGATAATGTTCTGTATCTTGCACCTGCATTAATCCTCTCTGAATCTCTTTTTAATCTCTGAATCTTCTTTATGTTTTAAACTGCTTTTTCCCATCGGCCTCTCTTTTTGTGATTTTTTTGTAAACTGTTGTTCTATTTACATAAAATAACAACCAGTATCTATTACTTTGGATCAAAAAATACATAACAATGTTTGCATCAATAAGAAAATGTGAATAAAGTATTGTTTTAAATGTATAGATACAGGTAATTAAAAGGTTAAATGCTTTATATGGATTGAAACATCACTGAAAACCTACGAAATAATTTATTGCTATTATCATCATGCATTGCTAAGAAGGTGCCTCAAATATTTTCAGAGTTTCACAGTTTATAAATGTTTTTGACAGAATGTATTTAATTGGGGACAATGGGATGGGAGGGGAATGGTGGTGTTCCTTTTGCATGTTCAGGGAGACACAGGCCTGAGAGAGAAATTTTATGGCAGTACATGCGGTCTGAAATCCAGAGTTAACTTCAATGGAATGCCCTTCCCACATTCATCTCATGTAGATTTTGGCACAAACAGATATGACAGAGATCTTGTTTGCAGACTAGGGTAGAAAACAAAAATGAACTCCATAGCACGATACAGGGTAGCACTGCTCAAATCTGGGTCATATATTCCTCTCTACAAAAGTCAAAACCAAACAATAACAAAAACAAACTTATATAGACCCCTAAGTGTTGACTTTAGTTATTTTTGTTATAATGTTCCTTAAACATGCACACATAAAACATAAGATATATCACCAGGTGCGGTGGCTCACACCTGTAATCTCAGCACTTTGGGATGTTGAAGCAGGTGGATCACCAGAGGTCAGAAGTTCAAGATCAGCCTGGGCAACATGGTGAAACCCCGTCTCTACTAAAAATACAAAAATTAGCCAGGTGTGGTTGCACATGTCTGTAATCCCAGCTACTCAGGAGGCTGAGGCAGGAGGATCACTTGAACCTGGGAGGCAGGGGTTGAGGTGAGCTGAGGTCATGCCACTGCACTCCAACCTGGGTGATAAGAATGAGACTCTGTCTCAAAAAGTAAAAAATATATAAATAAGGTATAAATAAATTGCTTATGCTTCTATTAATAGTTCTGACATTCTTCTAAACCAAAACCAAATTTCTACAAATTAAATGAAAACAACACTAAAGTTGAGAAAGTAAAACTCAAATCATCTACATGCATTTAATGGGATTGATAATGCCGCTTTCTGAATATAAATCATGACTTCCCAGTGTACAAACTGTCGGAGTGCAGATTCTTTGCAGTATGACATACTTATATATCTTGTATCCTTGCCCTAGAATGGATGGTTTATAAACAACATAAACTTGTTTCCCACAAACTTTTCTGAAGGCTGGGAAGCCCAAGATTGGCATGCCAGCAGATCTAATGTTTGGTGAAGGCCAGCATTCCGGTTCATAGACAGCATACTTCTTCCTGTGTCCTCACAAAGTAGAAGGGGTGAATTTGCTCCCTTAGGCCTACTTCATAAGGGCAACTAATCCCATTAATGAGGGCTCCATCCTCATAACCTTATCACCTCCCCTAAAGTCCCACCTTATCATCACTTTGGGAGATCTGGTTTCAACAGTAGAACTTTGAGGGAACACAGACATTCAGACTCTAGCACCATTGTAGCACATAGAAACTCAATTCTCCCTCAACCTTACTCTAATCGATCCATTATAAAACCTCCATATGGTTATAGAGACATTTGGCCTTTACTTGACCCAGGTACATCGTCTCCGTGAGTCCATCGCTGAGATTTGTTCATCTAGCAAGCATAAGGCGAGTTCTACCAATGTCAAGACAAATTTAAAAACAGATATACATGCAGTGTATACCTTAAAATAATGTAATAGTGCTACGTCATAAATTAGCCATCCATTAGCATGATCTAGAATGCCCTTATGTTATTTTCTGGTGATGACCAATGTGAAAACATAATTTAGAGTGCATCATAGCAAACTCCGGGACACCTCATAATACATCTTATAATGCTTAGACATCAGACAATAGTGCAAAAAGAGATAATATGCAGGGAAACTATTCTATTTTAACTGGGAACTGCACTCGTGTCCCCACCAGAGCAAGTATAAAACGGGACTAAATGATGCAGCCTAGGTCGACAAGTAGAGGGACCCACAGTCCCTGAGAGAGGGAGAAATTCCGAGGTGTGCCTCTTATTTCCATTCTCTGCCCGGGAACGACTTCTTAACATGGCACAAGGGGTGGAGTCCACGCTGAGCAAGACATGCGCTGAGCTGCAGTGGCAGAGATCAGAAGCATCCAAGCATCTGAAGGGGCTGGGATCCACAGAACAGGACCCCAGCAGGAGAGAACTATATAAAGGTGACCCCTGAATCTGTGTCCATGGCTGAGGGCTGGGCTGCTCATGCACAGGTCAAGTTTTCCCAAGACCAGCAGTGGGCGGTTCCTGCAGGGTCAAGAGCAGAACAGAGGTATTGCAGGTTGCTTAGAGCCATGCACTGAAAGGCAGGTTCAAGGAGCTCAGCTAAAATCTGCACATAGAACATGTACCAGAAAGTCAAGTCTAAGCAACCTGGGCATTATAACTTACAAATCTGATTTGAGATCAAATAAATGCCCTTCACTATTTAAGAATAGCTAATAATATTGGTATCAGTTTACAGGTAGAAACTTTCTTGCACTTTTGGATAAATATTTGTTTTATGAGATATTTTTAAGCCTCTGCTGTTTTGATTGAAATAGATATTACGTTCTTTAATTTACATAATAGGTTTTTCAAACAGAGAGCACTTAGTGAATCAGACTCACCTCCCTTCTGAGCACGGGTGTCACACTGTTTGATAGGCATGATAGGAGGGCTTTTTTTCAATTTCTAGTAGTAGGATTCACTTTTTCTTCTTTTAGGTTAGTAATGATTCTTATCTTACATGCAACCAGGGAAAACAAAGCCTGAGCAGAACCAAAATGGCCTTCCTCCTAAGTTACAATAGGCTGTCTACTTTGCTTTAACTGTGTCTATTTCCAGCTGATACATTCTCATTAGGAAAAAAAAATGTATTATGAAGTAGTCATCCCTTTCAGATGTGAACTTTCAGCTCCTCTCTCTCTCTCTCTGTGTTAAAATTTGATCAAGGATGACTTCAAATCCCAGAAGAACTTCACGTCCATAAAATTCCTAGCTAGCTCTTTCCCTTTAAATCTTATTTAAACAGAAAAAAAAGAAAATATCTGAATTTCATCATTTTCTTTCTGAAATGAAGTTTATAAGCAAAATATTTTCATTCAGTAAAACAAGACAGTCTTATTAGTCTAATCTGATTAGACAGTGGGTTTGAGCAGAGGAATCCCTTCTGAGGTGGGCCTTCTGAGATTTCAAGGCAAAAGTTTGAACAGATATAGTCATGCACTGTGTAACATGTTTCAGTCAACAACAAACTGCATATACAAGGGTGATCCCCTTGTATAAGATTATAATACCCTATTTAAAACAGACTCTATCTGTTTTAAGCTTAGCTATGTTTAGATACACAGATACTGTTGTGGTCCAATTGCCTACAGTATTCAGTAGAGTCACATGCTGTGCAGGTTTGTAGCCTGGGAGCCACAGGCTTTGCCATATAGCCCAGGTGTGTAGTAGGCTCAATCATCTAGGTTTACGGAAATACACTCTGTTTTGTCCATGTTTGCACACGGACAAAATCTCCTAACGACACACTTCTCAAACATATCTCTGTGGTTAAGTGGTGCATGACTGTCTTCAGAAATTATACTAAAACATTTTATTTAAACTGGCGACTGGCCATGTGTGATGAAAGCAAGGAGAATGTATGTGCTTAGCTAATGCAGACATAAAGTGAAGTCACACAGAAAGGATAGAATATTTACCAAGAGCTATTCTTAGAGGAAGGGAAATCCTCAAATTCCCAAAACCATAAAAAGAAAAAAAGGAATAACACATACATGCACATACATATATGTATAACAAGCATGGTGTGTGTGGATATGTATGCATATGGAGAGCAAGATGAAGACACACAGAGGGTTTTTCCTAGGCATTAAATTTCCGTGTCTTTCCCACTCTGTTGAAAGAGGGCTTGACTCCCAAAGGGAATTCACCTCTAAGCCAGTGACCGTAGTGTTCTAGTTTCCTGCATGCTGCTCCATGGTGATGACGGAAGGGACAGAGAATAAGTCCTTTCCAGAAGACAGTCAGCTACTTTGTTTTAAGAGGGAGAAGAAGGAGAAGGATGAGTAACTTTATAATGGGACGATTGCAAGATCATCAGCTCTTTGGGGTTTTGAATAGGGCCATGGCTGTTGCTGGTTAGTTAGAGGTCTCCTAAAGATGCTCAAGTTGTCTGCCTTTCTGAGAACAGCCAGTGGCTATTCCAAATGGGGTGGTGGCCTTTGAGCTTGCATTCCTAAAGGAAGAGCTGTCAAATCTGAGAGGGCTGTGGGGGAAAGGGAGGGAGGGAGAAAGGAAAGATAAGGTTCTAGACTGCACCTGTGGACATGCCTTGGCTGACTGAATTTCAGACTCCACTAACCACCAAGTGCAGCAGTGCACCGGCTCAAGGGCAGGACAGCTGCAGATGGACACTGTACCCGGCTCTAGGACAGGAGTCGAGCAGGGCTCTTGGCCCAGCCAAACTCTGCCCTCGGCATTCCATGACTAGGGTGTCCCGAGTCAGCAATGACAGATCTCCCAACGGGTCCCTGTCAAGTACATGACAGTGATGTCTTCAAGCCCGCCTCCGCTGTCTCAGCAACACGCGCCTAGACCATGAAGCAGGAGGCACTGACTCATCATGTTCCTGGTAGCCCAGCACTTTAGGGCTCAAAGTGGATTCATGCCCCCCTACCTGTTACCTGGGGAAGGAACTGCCTGGGTCCCTCACCACATGTCATAAAGTCAATGCATGCTTCTCTACCACATAACGATTTACATGGACTTTTCCACTTGTCATCTTGCTTGAGAAAAGCAGTTCTTCCAAGTGACATGGCAAGGAGCGATGTTCCATGTTGTAGATAGAGAAGATCACATGTGATAATGTGACATGATGTCCCAAGGCAGCACAGCTATTAAGCAACACAACTGGTGTTCGAACACAGTGCTTTCATCCAGCCCTCGGTGACATGTCACTCTTCAACATTTGCTTCCAAACCTCCCCCATCACCAGCCGTGGTTCTCCCCAGGACTGACCCAACTTGCCAAACAGTTTCAGTCTCCCAGATGAAAATGAATGTGTAAGTCAACACATGGCGGCCTCTGTGCTGAGTAAGCGCTGATCCAGAGTGACCGCCACTCACAGGATGGGAACGCGAGCAAGTAGACAGCACAATGGGTGTGCAGCTTCCTCTGCCCTCCAAGAGCAGGAAAACCAGCTCCCCCATGCTCCCCTGCCCCGTTCCCCTTCAGTCTACCCTGCACCCAATCCCTGTGTCCACCAGGTCACCTCCCTTTTCAGGCTTCGAGGCCTCTCCAGTGTTGATAACAATTTTAAGTTTTTAAAAACAACTTGTCTCATCTTGTTTTGATCATCAAGGTTGCATCCTAACCTTACGCGTAACCAAATTGATCGTTCTCAAGTAAGATTGAATATAGTTTAAATAATCACATTGTCAGAAAAATAATTTAAAAATTAAAAACCATAACTGGGAGAGGTATTTGTAATGTATCTCACAACAAAGGTTATATCCCTTAAACATAGAAAGAGCATCCAAAAATAGAAGGGAAAATAGACTAGAAGGGAAAATAGGCCAATGGTGCTATAGAAAAATAAGCTGGAAAATGCTCTTTCAGTTTAAAAAGTGAAATTGGTTACCGATGCAAAGATGCTTCAGCCTCATGCATGTGAGAAAACACAAGTCTGTAATCCCAGCACTTTGGGAGGCCGAGGCAGGCGGATCACGGGGTCAAGAGATCGAGACTGTCCTGACCAACATGGTGAAACCCCATCTCTACTAAACATACAAAAATTAGCTGGGCATGGTGGCACGCGCCTGTGGTCTCAGCTACTCGGGAGGCTGAGGCAGGAGAATTGCTTGAACCCAGAGGCGGATGTTGCAGTGAGCTGAGACTGTGCCACTGCACTCCAGCCTGGCGCCTGGCGACATAGTGAGACACTGTCTCAAAAAAAAAAAAAAAAAAAAAAAAAGAAAGAAAACACAAGTAAACATTGCATGGAAATATGATTTTAACTATAATTACCACATTTTTATTATGATATTATGTTGGCAAAGGGGCCTGTATCTTATCTCTCCAAAGAGATTAAGCCCACACAGAAGGCAAAAGCCATAGTTCCTATTTTTATATTTCAATAGCATCTTGATAAATATCTGATTAATAAATATCTGAGCTAATGATCTGGAGCTAATGCTGGGGATGCTGCAAATGGTCATTTGTCACTCTTCAAAGTTGCCACAGTCTTTGGAACTAGAAAAAAGCAAAAGGTGGAGGGTGCCAGTGGGAAACAGTCATTTTCTCTGCCTTGAGTGACTCTACTGCTCTACAGTGGTGCATTCAGTCGTCTTCTTGCCTGAGTATAATGTCGAAAAGGAAAAAAAAAAATGCAATGGCAATTCACAAGCCAGTTGTGGATTTTTCTGTCTTTTTCCAGCAGTACTGGAAACCCTGTAACACTCAGGACGTTCTGAATCATGCTACTGCTCACCCCAGTCACGGTAGGCGCCCCATTTCCAGGATCTAACAGACTAGCCCAGACCACGTGTTGATGTTTAATCCACACAGTGAAAACAAAGACTTAAAACAAGACTCATCTGAAAGTGGCTCTCTGTGCAATACGTGCAAGATGACTGATGGAGGATTCGTCAAAATAAATTAGGGAGAGAGTGGAGCTAAGGACAAGACACAGTGCTGACAGTTATTTTGGTTCACAGGTGATAGGAAAAATATCTTTAGGATATTTATTTTTAAATGAGTTCCTGCAGCTCTTTTCATAAGCTTTCCATATTGAATGATATAACGAAAGGGCTCAATTCCAAATATTATGACATTTGATGCAGTCATTATATAAAATACTTCCAAAATGCCAAAAAGAACATAATGCTAATGGAAAAAAGCAAGTTTGCATAGTCTTGAGAAAAGTAGGAAAAAAAAGATAATCCCTAATGGCAGGGGAGGTTAAATCTAAAATCAATATGTCTAATGAAGAGATGTCATGCCTGCCATGACATACGTCGATAAGAGAAGAAGAATGTTCTGAGTTTCTCATTGCAAAGTGCACAAAACCCATAAAAGGGAAGGCAAATTTTCAGTGTAACTAGCAAACTACATATGGTTAGCTGCTGTTCATGCACAAGAACAAACATTAAATATGCTATTAGTTAAAACTATTCACATAACATTAGAAAACACCAATCCATAAATTTTTAGGACCATGGTCAATAATTATAGGTAATTTTCTGAGTGGAGATTTTCTGAGCGGAAGGCTAAAGTTGTCCTCCTCATAAATATTATCTATAGCTGTGGCATGGAGTTAAATAGCCTTTCCTTCGCTTCATTAGCGCTTCCTGGTATCTATCAGTTTCAGTGCCCCTGTTTAATGTGCAACAGACATGCAGGCAGGGAATCAGCAAAAGTCTGTCAGCACTGGTAGGCTGAGTTCAGGGCACCAAGTCTTTTTATACTAAGTTTTCTAGAGTTGTAGACTTTGCTAAAGGGACCCATGAGCTCAGCCTCGGTTCCCTCAGGAAGGAGGGTATTCAATAACTTGGTTTCCTGTTTGAAGGACAGATATCATATCAAAATGTATATATTTGCTTTTTTTTTTTTTTTTTTTAAAAAATGGTTTTTAAAGCAGCTCAAAGACAAGGCATGGTCCTAAGAGTGGATAGAAGAGAAGTACTTTGGAGTTGAAAGGTAAAAATGACTGGCAGATTTGAAATGGTGTTTTTTTCAATGTATTCAAAGAGAGAGCTAAGGGGTTGGTGATGGAGCTCTCGGAGTAGCCTGTTGTATCCAGGCATGGGGCCGTGGTGGGCAGCACTAAAAAAGAATAACCCTGCTGATTATAAAACATTCCCTTCTGCCATTCCTGCCTTATGGCACATCAGCAAAAGCGACCCAAACATGTTTCTTTCCCCTTTCTTTCTTTCTTTCTCTTTCTTTCTTTTTCTTTCTTTCTTTCTTTCTTTCTCTTCTTTCTTTCTTCTTTCTTTCTTTTGTTTCTTTTTTCTTTCTTTCTCTCTCTCTTTCTTCCTTCCTTTCTTTCTTTTCTCCTTCCTTCCTTCCTTTCTTTCTTTCTTTCTTTTTTCTTTCTTTCTTTTTCTTTCTTTCTTTCTTTCTTTCTTTCTTTCTTTCTTTCTTTCTTTCTTTCTTTCTTTCTTTCTTCCTTTCTTTATTCTTTCTTTTTTTCTTTCTCTTTTTCCCTTCCTTCCTTCCTTCTTTCTTTCCAAGGTCTTGCTCTGTCACCCAAGCTGGAGTGTAGTGGCACAATCATAGCTCACTAACTGCAGCCTTGAACTCCTGGCCTCAAGCAATCCTCCCACCTCAGCTTTCCAAGTAGCTGTGCTACAGGCATGTGTCACTCTACCTGGCTAATTTTTAACAAAATTTTTTGTAGAAATGGGGTCTTGCTATGTTGCCCAGGCTGGTCTCCAACTCCTGGCCTCAAGCGATCCTCCCACATCAGCCTCCCAAAGTGCTGGGATTACAGATGTGAGCCAGACTCTGCAGACCCAAAGCTGGGAGTACAACTGAAGGGAAGATCCCTGTGGGCACGGGGCATACAACTTGGAGCAAACAGAGTGCATGCCACAGGGTAGGCTTTGACAGATCGAAACAGAGGTACACTCCGGACATCACAGAAACCAAACGATGCTCCAGAGGAACGCTGTGGAAGTTCTGCCCAGGAAAATCTGGCAAATTCCCAAAGCAGCTGGGCAGCAAGTATGCACTGAGGGTCTACAGCATGCCGCAGCTGAGCACAGTCCCGGGGTGGGGAGGAGGAGACACACGCACCTGAGAATGGGAGCCGTGCCATGGTGCGAGGGCAGTGAGGTTCCTGTGCGGGTGCTGAACCCGCGTAAGGGTTGCCTTAACACTGCCCAGGCGGAAGAGCACTTAGTGATGGCTTTTGAAGGAAGAGTGCCTCTGTTGAGAAGTAGCAGTGGAAAGATTTGGAGGCACAGATATGAGAACACATAAATCAGTGACCACAGAGTGAGAAGTCCAGGGTGCAGGGCAGAGCCAGTGAGAGTTTCAGCAGGGAGAAGAGTGGAGGGTGGGTCCTAGAGAAGAGAGGTGGGGAGTAAGAGCCTTGAAACTCATATGATGTCACATGAAGCTTGGTCTTATTTTCAACCTTATGTGTGGCCACAGGACCAGTGATGCCCTTTGGTGTGGAAACTTGCAGCAGGGCAAAGGATCATAAGAAAGAGAATGCATTGAGAAAATAGTGTGACTAGCTGGGAGCTACTCAAATACTAGGGCAGTTTAGGCCAGTGTGATGCCTTCTGTACCAAGACAGCAGTAGATGGTGGGTACCTGGAAGACATCATGGAGGCAAAATAACTGCAGATTGGCAAGAGGGAAAGCAGCTGGGAGTCCTAGCCTGCATGTTTGACGAGATTGATGTAGGAAGGCAGCAGCTCTACAGGTAAAGATAATGATTCTGGTCGTACCCGTAAGGCAGTGTGCATACAGGATGCGGGAGGGTAGCCAGACCTGAAGTTAGGAGCATTCCATGCCACTGGAGAGCTTACTCCATGGGAATGAATGAGGTTGCCATGGGATAGCCATTTACCTGCTGCAAGTGTCCCCTTCGGCTTCTCCCTAGTGTAAATGTACAGTCTCTCCCACATCTACTGACTCTCCAAGTTCTACCAGTGCTACCTGGCCAATTATTAAACTGTTTTATCCTTTTAACTTAGAGCTGTGCTGTCTAATACTACCCACATGTGACTGTTGGGCACTTGAAATGTGTTCATCTTGAATTGCCAGGCACTATGAGCATAAAGGTGTGCACTTTCTGTGAAAAAGTAAGAACGTAAAATGTCTCCTTAACACTATTTAATATTGATCATGTATTAAAACAATACTGATGTGGATGTATTTGGTTAAAAATACATATATTAATAAGTTAATTTCACTTGTTTTCAGTACTAGGAAGTTTAACATGACATATGTGGCTTGGGTTATATTAATACAGCATGGTGCTCTTCTAGAGTATTATCGTAACAGAGTAATATGACATAGCTGAAAAGTAGAACAAAAGCTACTAACACTGCCTGTGAACGAGAACACTCATGATACCATCTCTTTGAGCACTGCAACTCCCTACTTCTTCCTCTAACCTGTGCTACCTATACTACAAGCAAACAACATTCCATATACAGGGATCTGAGAGGGAAAGACTGAAGGAGAATGAGACTACCACCAAAACCAATCCAAGCCCAGTTCCTAACTCGGGAGAACAGGTATGGTAGGGAGAAGGAAGGAGTACACAGACTTCTCTGCTGCTTAAAGCATATTGATCCCACCTCCTGGGAGAAAGAAGCAGACAAACTGCCCTCCATATATTTTGAGTCAATATAATAGTTTATCTCATAAAATCCTGGTGAGTCTTCCTTAAATTTCAATTAATGCATCTTAAATTCATAAATATGAGTTCCCACGCCCCCATGAACCCCCACGCCCCCATCACTTACGAAGTTCTTTGAGCACCAGAGGAGAACTCAATTACTATGAAACAATCATCCGGTTCTTCAGAATGGGCTAGACTACTGGTTTAAGCCCAGAGAGGAGGGCCCACGTGGACTTTCTGCTATATTTGCAGGTTAAGAACTTTAGTTTTTTCCCTGAGGAAATGAGCTTCAAAAGCAATACGAAACCTTATGCCTTGTTAAAAGGAATATTTGACAACAGCTTGGAGCATATTGTTTGTCTTAATCGCATAAGATTCATCAATCTCATTTCCATTGGCCCAGATTCCAGATCAGCTAACTATCTTGTAGATATATTAAAAAGTAATCGATCAATGGATTCAAAATTTGGACAGCAGATTCTAATCAATCCTGGTTCCTGAAGATCATGCAACTGCACTGCAGAAACTTCAGCTTTGATGATTGATCTGGTGTTTCTAAGTCTCGCCTAAAAGAAAAAAATATGGTAATTTCTTTAATTGTTTCATTAATTCCCAATTGGCAAAAATATGCATTCATGAATTGATCAGTAAAACTTGTAACTAATTAACAATGTTGAATGTCTAGATAATGAAGATTTCAAAAGCAGTTGCTATATTATGGTCATATTTTTTCTTATATTCCGAAAAAAATGTAAAAACAAATGAACCCCTCCAATTTAAACACTGAATAACTTCGGATTATTTCTGCCTCAGAATTGCCAGGTACTTACAGGAGTAGACAGTCAATAGACACTTTTGATTTAAAGTTGACCTGGAGAGGCAAGCTCAGTGGTTTCAATGACAAATGTGCATGAGCTGCATTTGTTTAAAAAATTCAACTTCCTGGTGAAACCCCGTCTCTACCAGAAATACAAGAAATTAGCTGGGCATGGTGGCGCGTGCCTGTAATCCCAGCGACTCAGGAGGCTGGGGCAGGAGAATTGCCTGAACCCGGGAGGCGGAGGTTGCGGTGAGCCGAGATCGCGCCATTGCACTCCAGCCTGGGTAACAAGAGCGAAACTCCGTCTCAAAAAATTTAAAAAAAAAATAAATAATTTAAAAAAAATTAAAAAAATAAAAAAAAAATTCAACTTTCAAGGCCTAGGAATTGGAATTGTAACAAATATTCCGGGTGATTCTTATGCAGCCTAACTGATGTAAACCCTTCAACATCAAAAAACCTCGCAAACTACAATCAGTGAAACTAATAGCTCTTATCAGCCAACCTACAAAACTGGCAAGGAGTCCATTTGTGCATTCAAACACTTAACATCTAAACCCAAGAGCTGCTCCGTAAATAATATTTAACAGACTTTACAAAGCAGGTAATTCTGGATTTTTCTTACTTGGTAATGTAAAATAAAATTCTGGTCCTCAATGTCCAGAACTCACCGGAATTTGTTTTCCTCAAAAAAGGTCAATGATCTGTGAAGAATTCTGATTGCCAGTCAATAGGACAGGACTAAATATACATTCATTTCTCCCATCATCTCTTTCCCACTATGAGCAAGAATGCTGGTGCTGAAGAAATTAGCTTTAAAATGTGTCTCGGTCTCTAGCAACTATGAAAAAAATAGAATTAAAATGAATCATTTCATCGTTAAAATGTGAGAGGTTCAGGGGCTCAGACCTCCAGCCACCATGGGAGTATTCTTTGAGAAGTGCCTTTTCTGGGTACTGTAAGACTAATTTGAGTTAAAAATATAATCTAAACAATTATGTGGAGTCATAAAGATGTTATTTTTGGGGGGGAAGAAAAAGGGATTTTAGGCAAAAAAAAAAAAAAAGCAACACAAAAACACATATTTGTTAGTAAAAACAGAAGAAACAAGGAGGGAAGGTTAACTATTAACAGAGACTGTCCCTCGGCAGGGTGACAATACTTGTAAATTAATTAGTATTTCTCCATGAGTCAGGAGCATTCTCATTCTCAGGTAATATTCAGTTAACAAGCAAAGGCTATATTATTTTTTTTGTGTTCTACTTCCTATAATTTGCAGGCCCGTCTCTTTGAGATTCAAGTGCCCATAAAAGATCATGTAGATGAGGTCATATCTGGTCTGTGTCCAACTCACATTGATGGTGTTTGTTTCCATAAGCCTAGGGAGTGCTCCTCAATTTGAAGCTGTGGTGGAGTCCAAATCAATCTTTTAAATCATTAAAATCTTTTAAATCTTCCAAATACGTGTAAGAAATGAAAAAAATGAGAAAGGAGAAACCATGAGATCAAGTCATATATACAAGGACTGGGGACTGACAATTATTATAAAGTCTCAACAAAGCTGTATTTGTCCAGGTGCGGTGGCTCACGCCTGTAATCCTAGCACGTTCAGAGGCCGAGGAGGGCAGATCATCTGAGGTCAGGAGTTTGAGACCAGCCCGGGCAATATGGTAAAACCCGTCTCTACTAAAAATACAAAATTATCCTGGCATGGTGGTGTGCCTGTAATCCCAGCTACTTGGGAGGCTGAGGCAGGAGAATTGCTTGAACCCGGGAGGCAGAGGTTGCAGTGAGGCAAGATCATACCATTTCACTCCAGCTGAGGCGAAAGAGCGAAACTCCACCTCAAGAAAAATAAGCTATATTTGCATTTGTTTGTACAGTCAGGGGTTACTTGACAAAGGAAATATGCTCTGAGAAATGCGTTTTTAGGCTATGTTTTTTGTCATTGTGTGAACATCATAGAGTGCACTTACACAAACCTAGATGGTAGAACCTACTACACTCTTAGGCTATAGGGTAGAGACTATTGCTTCTAGGCTACAACCCTGCACAGCAGGGGAATGTACTGAATCCTGCAGGCAACTGTAACACAGTGGTAAGCATTTGTGTATTTACACATAGAAAAGGTACAATAAAGTACAGTATAAAAGATTTAAAATGGTACACTTGCATAGGACACTCATGATGAGCGGAGCTTGCAGGATGGAAGTTGCTCTGGGTGACTCAGTGAGTGAGTGGCAAGTGAATGTGAAGGCCTAAGACATGACTGTACACTACTGTAGATTTATAAACACTGTGACTCAGGCTACATTAAATTAATTTTAGAGGATTTTTCTTTTTTAAATAAATTAACCTTAGCTTACTGTAACTTTTTTAGTTTGTAAACTTTTAACTTTTTGACTCTTCTGTAATAACTCTTAGCCTAACACGTAAACACACTGTACAGCTAAACAAAAATATTTTCTTTCTTTATATCTTTATTTTTGAGCACTTTTCTATTAACATTTTTCTTTACTTTTTAAACTTTTTTGTTAAGAACTAAGACATCAACACACTCATCAGCCGAGGCCTACACAGGGTCATGAATATCATTAATATCATTGTCTTCCACCTGCATATCTTGTCCCACTGGAAGGTTTTCAGGGGCAACTAGCATGGAGCTGTCATCTCCTGTGATAACCATGCCTTCTTCTCGATGCCTCATGAAGGACCTGCCCCGGGCTGTTCTACAGTTAATTTTTTTATTATAGATAAGCAGGAGTATACTCTGAAATACTGATTAAAAGTACAATATAGTCAATACATAAGCCAGTAGCATAGTCATGTATTATCATGTCCTGTCCATAACTGTATGTGCTGTATGTTTATACTGTAGCAGAGCAGGTGTGTTTGCACAAACATTGCCACCAGCAGGTAAGACACTAGGAAGGCTGACATCACTAGGCGATGGGAATTTTTCAGCTCCATTACAGTTTTATGGAACCATTGTAGTATATGCGGTCTGTCACTGACTGAAGCATTGTTACGTGGTACGTGACTGTACAGGTCTGGCAGACATCTGGGTAGACTGTTGCCATAGCTACCGTTGTGTTTTTATTGCAGAAAGAATTGAACATTTGAACATTTGAGCATTCTTAGATCTTTTAAGATTTTCCAGATAATTTTTCTTGTTGGCTATTTATTTCAACTCTTTCCCTGTAGAACTATTTGGTAAAGGGCATAAACTGTTCCTATAATTAATCTCCAAAAATGGGCAATAGGACAAAAAACCCCGCTGTTTTACTTAGAATTTTTTGTGCTTATGAGAAATTGCTATTGATTTTAACTTTTACAGAGCTTGTTCTCTTGGTATCCAAGCAAGTTCTGCTATAGTCAACCCTAAACCAACTTCCTTTCCTTCAAAATTTCCAGATTTTGAGACATTCCAGATCTTTCTTATGGCTTCTCCCCACAAATACAATCCAATGCTATTATAAATAAAGTCTAATTATTAATGCCCATGCTCCTTCCTGTAATCCTTTCCTGATTTTAAGATCCAATTTAAGAGCTGTTGGCTTGACAGCTCAAGCTTTAACAACTTTAAAACTTTAACAAGCTTTAACAAACTGCTAAGAAAAGAGAGTCCAAAAGGCAATGCATCTTGACAATGTACTACTAAGAGCTCCGAATTTTCTCAATTTTGAAAACACAAGGAGCTTGACTATCTTTAAGTGAGACCAAGTCAGTCCTGCCTTTTTACTACTTGGTCAATTCAGTGAGCAAAGAAAAATAAGAATAAACTTGGCTAATATATTCAAACCTAATAGCCATACATTACTAAGCATTATCCTAACTGACCTACGGAAGACTGGTCAGCTCTGTCCAATTCACTGTGAGTATAATCTGATTTCACTAATAATTTATCACTAAGTCTTTAGCTTAAGATAACTAGTTCAATGATTTAAAATCTAATCAGAAACTAATAAGGATTCTTCAATAGGTTTTTGGTTTATGACTGTTAATTTTCACATTAACGTTTATCATTACATGAGAAAGTTTAGTTGTAAAAGATGTTTCTAAAAATGCATATGCCCTTTCACCCATTAATGAAAAAATGATTAAGTAAATACTATAATGGCATACATAGCTACTGAAGGCTAGCCTCCAAAAGTTTTCTGGACTTTTTTTTTAGCTTTCTAAAATGTGAATGTATTATTTTAAAAATGAAAAAAGTTATCCAAGAAAGTTCCTCCTAGTTTCAAGATAAGCCTCACATAGATACTTTAAAATAAGCACTGGCTTTAATCACTCTTTATCTTATCATGTTGTTTATATTTCTTTATCATTAAATGTCTTCATTATTGTCTTAGATGACATTATTTTTTAACTCACTATCTTCCCCGTCTCAACTAAAATGTAATTTTCGTGAAATTAAAAACATTATGTCTCTTATTCAATGTGTTCCCAGACTCTAAACCAGAGACTACAGCAGAGTGAGCATGCAGCAGTTGTTTCTTCAATAAATAAATGGACCGCCCGCTAAGCACATTCTCTCATAATTACATTGGATATGTCTCCCTTCCTGGCCCTTGCCGTTGCTAACATAAATCCCACGAGGACAAGGACTATGTCATCATTTCTCATACTGCCAAGACACTATGCCTGATCATGTAGACATTCAGGTGTGAATGCATGAATGAATGAGTTTAAAGTCTAATTATTAATGCCTATGCTCTTTCCTCTATACCATTATGCCTAAATTCACCCTGTGAGAAGCTGATAGGAATTCTAAGGTTGCAGCGAGGTCTGCAGTCAAACAGGTTTATAAATCCTGGTTTGAAGGAGGTTGAAATTACATTTGCCATGGTGCTTTGGGAGTCTTCAATGAACAGGTACATTCTAAATTGTCAAGAGGGCACAGCATGTCAGATAGCTTATCCTCGGGACAGGCCCTCGTGGCAGAGCAGGTCACTGAACAGTCAGCCTGATTTAGCATGAAAGTAATTGCATTTGTTCATTATCCAAATCATCAAATCTTATTCAGCTTTTAATGATCACATTGAATTTTTGGGAATAAGTTTTTCTACTAGCTGGGGAAAAATGATGGTAGCCACATTTTTCAACTTTGTTAGAATCTTGGGAGATATCCAGACCTTAGCCTTACCCTCCGTAGTCTTACCCTCCTAGTCCTGAAGTTCCTGTCTTCCCAAGATGCCTCTGGCTGCAGGAAGACCTTCTCCTCTCTTGTGCCTTGATAGCTTTCCTTTTTGAGTCTTTGCCAGTGCAAGGGGAGTGCAGAAACCTGAGCTATGGAGTCAGTCTTTGCTTCAGACCTCAGTTCCTTATTTGTAAGACATGGATAACAGTAATCACTGCATGCTTGCCGAGAGGAGTATGTTTTATGCAATAGCACAGTACATATTTATACTTAAAATGTGGTTTTCCTCTTGTTCAGTTTCACTTGGGGCCATTTATATAAAAGCACAGAGTTAATTTAATAGATTGGATAATCATTGCATTTATTTAAGATTCATAGACCCCCTCACTTGCTGCAAGAATACGCAAATACAAATAAAACACAGAGACCTAGGCAGCAGGAGAGCATTTGCTCATCTGGACTTTAGTCCCTCTTCTGCCACTTGACAGCTATGTGACAGCTCCGTCCCACAACTTCCTCATCTTGAAACAGTGCTGTTAATACCACTTCACAGGATGTCTGTGAAAATTAAATATGAAATAAATATGAAAAGCTGCTTCCCCTCACTCTTTACTGTCTCAGCCCCTGATTTGTTTCCTTGGTAGCACTTTGAGTTTTATGATTCACATCTGTTTGTTTACCGCTTGTCTTCCCGAGGAGGATGTATGCCCCAGGAGCAGAGGGAGCTCATTGCTACAGTGCACACAAACCCTCATCTCTAGCACAGTGCCCCACACGGAGAAAGATATGCTCCTTTGTTGAGGGATCACTCTTTTACATGCACTTGGCATACATTAATTCATTGGTTTATTTAATCCTCTCATCCACCCAGTATGTGGTAGGATTCTTATCTGCATTTAAAAGGTGAGGAAATTGAGTGCATTGCTCACAGAACTAATAATTGGTGAGCAAGCCTCTTCTGTCTCACTGAACAGCCCATAAGCTCAACTGTCCACGTCATGACTCCAGTGACTGTCCTTATTAAGGCAGTGTGGTGAAGAGAACGTCTCCGGGATCCTACAGGGCGTGTTTCTAGGAGTCCCAGATGGTATCATCCATCGACGCTGCACAGATCCAAAGGAGGGAGCATTGGTCCCCCATGAAACCGGGAGTGGGAATGTTTTTTACCTATGGCATAAACTTTGTTTGCAAAGATTAAATGTAGAAAAATGAGAAAAACAATTATACTTCGTCAATAGATTCTTTATTCTCTCTCTAATCTTTTAACAGTGGAGAATTCTAGGGCTTAGTTCTTGGACAGTTTCTGATCTCCATCCACACTCACTTTCATAGTGATCCCATCCAGCCTCTGGCTTTATATAGCAACTATATGCTTACAACTTAAATTTGCGTCTCTAGCTTGGACTTCTCCCCTGAATTGTTGACTTGCATGTTATATTGTCCACTTGATATGTCTACTCAGATGCCCAAGAGAGATCTAATTAACTCTCAGGCTGAAGGCAACTTGTATACCCAGTTGTGTAAATAAATCTTGGTATTATCATTGCTCCCGCCCCCATTTCTCACATCCCACGTAAAATCAATTAGTCAGTCTTATTGACTCTACTCAAAATATACACAGAATCCAGTGACTTCTCACTTCCTTCCTGGTACTGCTTGGTCTAAGCCAAGCAGTATCTCTTACTTGAATAACTACAAAAGTTTTTCTTGGTTCTACTCTTGCCCCTTTGCCACCTGTAATCAATTCTCAACAAAGTTGACAAAATTTTTTTTTTTTTAAAGTATGTCAGATCACGTCACTTCTGCGCTCAAAACTGCCCCATGGCTTTCATTATATTCACATAAAAGCTGAAGTCTTAGGTCAGACTCAGTGGCTCACACCTGTAATCCAGCAATTTGGGAGGCTGAGGTGGGAAAATTGTTTGAAGCCAGAAGTTTGAGACCAGCCTAAGCAAATAGCAGGACTCTATAGCTATTAAAAAAAAAAAAAGGAAGTCTTTTCAGAGACCTATAAAGCATTACGTAACCAGGTCCTCGTGACTTTTCTGGCCTCCTATCCTGCAGCTCTGCTCCAGATTGCTCTACTTTAGCCATCCTGGTCTTCTCCATGCTCTTTGGACTCTCGTGACAAGCGCTTGTTTACGGTCCCGGCCCCTGTCTATTTGTCCTTGTGCCTGGAAGTACTTTCATGTTTTTCCCCAAATCTCACTTTTCAAAGAATAACCTGATCACTTACTACTCCAACTTTTACCTCCCATCATCTACTCGTCCCTACTTTAAACTTGTTCATAGCCTGTATCACCTTTTAATGTAAAATGATAATTTCTAATATATCATGTTTATTGTTTATGGTCTGTTCTCCTCCCACTAGAATGTAAAATTAAGGAGGTCATGAAACTTAATTGTTTAATTCATCATGGTATCCTAGATACACAAGATAGTACATTGTCATTACTCAATAAATTTGTGCTTGATGGTCAACATTAAATTTTATATTTCACACTTGAGAAAGTATTTAAGTCATGTCTCAGTCTTAAGTTTGCTGGGCTTAGACCAGCTTTAGAAAGAGAATATAAAGTGCTTTCCAAAATTTTATTCTAAACAGAAAGGTAGCCATGAAGACAGACCAAATGAGAACACTGAAAGTATAAAGGATAAATGAGAAAGCTGAGGCAGAAGGCAAAAAGAAAAATTAGAATCCAGGGAGAAAAGATAGGCCCATATAGGTAAGAAACTAGGACAGTAAGTATTAAAATAAATTTTAAACATTAAATTATTATCAACAGGAAAACATAATGCCATTGAGTCCAGATTAAAAGTAGAAATAAACAAAATCTGGTTCAGTACTTAGCTTGGATTTCAAAAATCCCTCTTTATCATGAAAAAAATAATCTGTTTCATTTTTATTACTTAAAATGATAAGAAAAATAATCTTTTGATTTATTCAATACAAAGTTGTACTCAGTGTTGAAACATTACTAATCTTATTTAAAAACTTCTTTAGGCAAAATGTCACGTTTATATTTGCTTACATATTTAGCATTTCCCTATGTTCTTCATTTCTTTGCATAGATCTATATATCCAAATGATATCATTTTCTTTCTGTGTGAAGAATCTTATTTAACATTGCTCGTACTGAAGGTCTGCTAGTAGAGAATTTTTTCAGCTTTTATATATTTGAAAAAGTGTTTCATTTTTATTTTAAAAGGTATTTTTACTGAGTATAGAATTTTAGGTTGACAACTTCTTTTTCCCTTCCTTCCTTCCTTCTTTCCTTCCTTTCTTCTCCTTTCTTTTTTCTTTCTTTTCTTCCTGTTGCTCCACTGTCTTTTTGCTTGCATTGCCTCAAACAGGAAGTCTGCTATTATTCTTTGTTATTGTGTATGTTGTGTTCATTTTTTTTTTCTCATCTGTTTTCTCATCTGCTTTTGAGATTTTTCTCTTTAGCCCTGATTTTAAGGAATTTCATTAGAATTTCATAGAAATTCCATAATTGTATACATTTTCTAAATTACACATTTTCTTTTCATTTTTGCCTAAACATGAAATTTTGCTATAAGGGATGGTAAACTGTACTAAGTTCAAATTCTTCATTTTTATACACAAGAAAGCCTGGAGTAAAAGTCTATGAGTGTTACTCAATTTAACATTTAAATACATATTCAATTAATATTTATTCAATTGGTCAATATAAAGAAAACATGAGAAGGAACAAATCTGTAATGTAAAGTTCAGATAGATACATTGATAGGCATAGATACAGATACAGATATATGTTAGGTTTAAAGATGTCAGCAGGATGTCCATGTAAATGTTTCCAATAGTCAGGTAAGGATCTTACAACAATATAAGTCTGGGTCAAATATATATATAGAGAGATAATAGATAGATAGATGAAGATAGATAGATAGATAGATAGATAGATAGGTAGATAGATAGATAGAATTTGTTTTAATTTTCCCAGAGGTAAAAGTGGGAAGATCTAATAAAGGTTACAGATAATTAAACAAGAAGAATGCCTAAAGCTGAGGAACAGAATGAGAAACTCTGAGAAAATGTCAGAAATACAGGAGGAGCAAGAGAATATAAAAGCTTATTGAAAAAGCAGTACTAACTAGAGTAAATCTTCCATAAAGAATGGATGCTCATTAGTACTTGTTGGAACTGTTCAGAGGGAAATAAGACAGAGAGTGAAAAGTCATAATGAATTTGGCAAATGATGTTCATTAATAACCTTCAAAATAATAGCTTTTTAGAAGGAAAGCATTAACAGAAAGTAGGAAAAAATACCACTTTTTTTGGTAACACACATATAATATTTACTGTTGTGCCATGAACTGTTCTAAGCACTTTGTAAGTATTAAGTCATTTAATTCATTTTCATAAGAATCATTACCATCCCACTTGTCAGATAAGAAAATTGAGGCACAAACCAAGTACTTGCCCAAAGTCTCACAATTCATAGGTGGTAGAGGCAGAGTTTAGATTCATACTCGTGTGATCTGGCTCTGTTCCAGAATTTGTACTTTTACCCATTATTCCGCACTGACTTTTGGGGGAAAACTGAAGTACAGTCAAGTCCTGCTCATTGTCTCAAATCACAGGAAAAACTCTAATTAAAAGCGTTGGAGGTGAGGAAAGGATTTAATATTATCAGAAGGATTTTTTTTGTCAGTTTCTGATCAATGTAAGATAAAAATGCTTAAACAGAAAATTATCTACTGATAATTAAGAATCCATAATTATGGTTCGAGCCCAAACTTTTTACCAACTATATAATCTTTGATGTGTCTTAACCTGTCTGAGATTGCGTTTTCTCTTATATGAAGTTGTTAATTCCTAACATTCAGGGTTATTTGTGACAAAACATTTCAGAATGCTTTGTAAACTTGCAAAGAATACTGAAAAGGAAGATATTTCGTTATTTTAAGAAATTGAGGCCGAGCACGTTGGCTCATGCCTGTAATCCCAGCACTTTGGGAGGCCGAGGCGGGCAGATCACGAGGTCAAGAGATCGAGACCATCCTGGCCAACATGGTGAAACCTTGTCTCTAGTAAAAAAAATACAAAAATTATCTGGGCATGGTGGCGCGCCTTAGTCCCAGCTACTCGGGAGGCTGAGTCAGGAGAATTGCTTGAACCCAGGAGGCGGAAGTTGCAGTGAGTTGAGCTCGTGCTACTGCACTCCAGCCTGGCACCTGGCAACAGAGTGAGACTCTGTCTCAAAAAAGAAGAAGCTGAAAGAAAGTTCAAACAACACAAACCTGTTGACATCCTTGATTGGAATAAATGCAAAGATGTTATAACACTTGGAAAAATGAACGCAATGCTTGAAAGTACACACTAAAAAATAAAGGGTGTCAAGTCGAACTCTCTAATTTAGATCATATAAATCATTTTTTTCCTATGTAAATAAATTATCATCCAGGTCAATTCACATGTAACTTAATTTGATGCTGTGGCGAAAGCAAAAGCATATAGGTCCTGAGATATTTTAATTTCTTAATACACTTTTTAAAAAATAGAACTTTAAAAATAAAGCAGCAGTTTTAGGTTCACAATAAAATTAAGAGGAAGGTCCGAAGATTTTCTGTATATCCCCTTCCTGTCCCCACATGCAGATGCTTCCCCATTATCAACATGCCCTGCCAGACTGGACCATATGTTACAATTGATGAACCTCCATGGACACATCATTAGCACCCAGAGTCCACAGTTTACTTCAGGATTCACTCTTGGTGTTTTACATTCTATGGATTTGGACAAATGTATAAACACATGTATCCATCACTACAGTATCATACAGAGTATTTCCACTGTCTAAACATCGTATCTGCTCCATCTAGTCATCTCTCGCTCCCCCTTCCCCTGGCAATCACTAATATTTTCTGCTTTGTTTGTTTGTTTGTGTGTTTGTTTGTTCTGAGATGGAGTCGTGCTCTGTCGCCCAGGCTGGAGTGCAGTGGCACAATCTCGGCCCACTGCAACCTCCACCTCCAAGGTTCAAGCAATTCTCCTGCCTCAACCTCCCGAGTAGCTGAGATTACAAATGCACACCATCATGCCTGGCGAGATTTTGTATTTTTGGTAGAGACGGGGTTTCACCATGTTGGCCAGGCTGGTCTCCTGACCTTGTGATCCGCCCACCTCAGCCTCTCAAAGTGCTGGGATTACAGGCGTGAGCCACAGTACCCGACCCTAATATTTTCTTAATATATTTTAACAATTAATTTTATCCATACTGTAGGAGATTGATATAACTACCAAGATCTTTTATTTTTCTTGTAACTTTGTTATATAATTTTTCTCAGACTTGTCGGACATCATAATTAGGTACTTCTAACATATATTAGAAACAAGTACATGTAAAGGATTATGTAAACACTCTTGATAATAAAATAACTCATTATTAGGTTATAATAAATACTTTTCATATATCTCAACTGGGGAACAAAATATTAAATATAAAATTTTAACAACAATGGCTTATGCTTTTGAATAACATGGATTATCTCTTACTAGTAAGACTATATGAGATTTTACAATGTTAGCATTATTTGAAAATTGAACTTCAACTTGTCATTAACATTGAAAAGTGCCACATTTGCAAAGTCATAATGGAAGCACAGAAGCATAAGCACATATCAGGAGGAGGGGAAAATGATAAAATGTAATGCTCCATTGACTTGTTTTCAAAGCCAAGTTGACACTGTTTTTGTCTTCACCTGATAAAATGTTTTGGTCCTTTCTGTCTGCAGAGTACTCTTCGACCAATACCCTATCTTTTCTGTTAAGAGAGAACCAGCAGCTATAGCCGAAGTTCACTTCATGTTTTGCATGTTTCTTTTTTTATGTGAGAAGACTTAAAATGCCAGCCCTCAAAGGTTGCTGGGGCCTCACAGCTGACCGGAACCTTGTACATGTCTCCCACATCTAGGATGAAATCTACAATAGAGGCAGGAAGAAAGTGGTTGCATTAACTGGTCTATATATTATATGTTTATATAATAGATATATTAATAGATTCTAAGCTATTAATGATATTAACAGCTATGATTTTGGACACCATACTACGTAACAGGCACTATTGCAAGTAGTCCTCATTTGATCCTCACAATAGCCTTGCAAACTAGGTATTATTAAGACCATCTCACAAATAAACAAACTGGGGCTCAATCATAAGTGAGGAATTAATATTTATACCCTGGTTATTCTGACCCCAAAGGCTACCAGCCAGTCAACGTGTTTGTCTGTTGTAGCCTGTATAAAGTTATGATTCATTTTAGAAGTTACGCTTGTACCTGACTAGAATTATTTAGCAAGAAAGATTACTTTCTGTATTGATTTAGTGATTAGCTCTCCTTCAAAAACCTGTGTCGAACTAGGAAGACAAGAAAAGAGAAGATTTCTCATATAACTTGTATTTTTTTGGGCAGAATGCTCAGAAGGCATGCAACTTCTGGTTGGGCATGGCATGGGACATTTGTGGTGAAAACTGATTAGCTAACATACTTCTATTAACTACCGTCAGGTAACTGCTGCTAGTTGTCAAACTAAGGAACTTAGGCTGGTTAATATTTGTTAAGCTAATATAACTAAATGATATAATTTTGTGCCGTTTAAATTGAATTTCACTAAGATTTTTTAAGTAAAATTTGGGCGTTATAAAAGATGACTCATCAAAAAAGGTTTACTTGCCCCTGGACACCAGCAATAAAAGAGTAAAAGGAATATAGTCAGTGAATCATTCAAGTCAAAGATAAGGTCATTGTATTTAGTTCCCATACAGTCATGCACCAGGAATTTGGTCTGAGGCCTTTGCTTTTCCACATGAGGCTGTAGGGATAGAAAGGTGTGATACCTCTCCTCACACAGCACAAGGGTCACAGCTGACATTCCTATAACAACAGTCTGGTTAATAAGACCGAAGCATAACAAATTTATTGAATCAAAAAGTTTACACAAACTTTGTCACAAAGTGACACAGGAGCTTTCAGAAAATACCAAAAGACCCACAGAAAACTGTCTATTTCTTTTTTTTTTTTTTTTTTTTTGAGACAGAGTCTCACTCTGTCACCCAGGCTGGAGTGCAGGGGTGTGATCTTGGCTCACTGCAATCTTCACCTCCCAGGTTCAAGCGATTCTCCTGCCTCAGCCTCCTGAGTAGCTGGGATGACAGCCACGTGCCACCACACCTGGCTAATTTTTTGTATTTTTAGTAGAGACAGGTTTTTACCATGTTAGCCAGGATCGTCTCAATCTCCTGACCTCATGATCTGCTCACCTTGGCCTCCCAAAGTGCTGGGGTTACAGGCATGAGTGATTTGATGAAAAGTGGACAGCTAGGTAGAAATGTGATTGGACAAAACGGCTTGACCTTTTGATAATAGGCTGTGGAGGGAAGCCAGCAAGGCCTGTCCATTCAGATTCTTCTTAACCTATTCGTGCAGTATTATTTCCCCTAGGGTATAAGGAGCTTCAAAAAGTTCATGGAAAAATGGAATTAAAAGATGAAAATTTAAAAATATAAACTTTATTTCTGAATATGAGCTCCATCAAATTCAAGATACTTTTGTAAATGATGATACCAGCCATTTAGTCCACCACTAAAGAACTAAGAGTCCTGGGAATTTAACCATGTCAATGCAGTCTTTTTGGCATTATTAACTGAAGAAAAATGAGTGTCCTTTAAAGGTTTTTTGAGATTAGGAAATGCAAAGACGTCACAAGGAGCCAAATCAGGACGGTAAGATGTATTCCTAATGAATTCCTATCAAAGATCTTGTAAAATTGCCCTTGTTTGGTGAGAAGAATGAGCAGGAGCATTGCTGTGGTGAAGGACTCCCTGGTGAAGCTTTCCTGGAAGTTTTACTGTGAATGCTTTAGCTTTCTCGAAACACTCTAATAACAAGTAGTTATTATTGTTCTTCAGCCCTCCAGAAAGTCAAGAAGCAGAATGCCTTGAGCAACCCCCAAAACTCTTGCCATGACCCTGGCTCTTGATTGGTCCACTTTGGCTTTGATTGGATCAGTGTCACCTCTTGGTAACCATTGCTTTGATTGTGCTTTGTCTTCAGGATGGTACTGGTAAAGCCATGTTTCATCTTCTGTTACAATTCTTCAAAAAAAAAAAAAAGCTTCAGGATCTTGACCCCATTGCATAAAATTTTCATTGAAAGCTCTGCTATTGTCAACAGCTGATCTGGACACAACAGCTTGGGCACCCATTGGGTGGAAAGTTTGCTCTACTTTGATTTTTCAGTCAGAATTGTGTGAGTTCAAGCAACTGAGATATCTGTGGTGCTGGAGATTGTTTGTGCTGTAAATTGTCAGTCCTCCTTAAGGCACAAACAAGATTAATGTTTTTCCTCGCAAATGGATGCAGATAGTCTGCTGCTGCACGCTTCATTTTCAACATCTTCCTGTCCGTTCTTAAAATGATTTTCCATAGGTGAACTGCTGATTTCTTTGGGACTTGTCCCTATAAACATTTTGTAAAGCATCAGTGATTTCATCATTCTTCCACCAGGCTTCACCATAAATGTGATGTTTGTTCTTGCTTCAATTTTTGCAGAATTCATGTTACTTTGATAAGGTAAAAGTTTGTCTTGCTTCAATTTTTGTAGAATTCATGTTACTTTGTCTTCAAACTAATGTCTTATGCTTCTTAGTGCCTTAAACTAGAGGCTATTCAGACATGTTATAACAAGTTAGTATGAGTTTATTTTTGTGCAAACATTTTTGAAATCCATGCGTGTTTTGCACAATATGCATTTTCCAAGAAATTTCTGAAAATACCTCATACATGGCAGGGACCCCGTTGGAATGAGAGTCTTCAAGGGAAAAGGAAAAGAATGATTTTTCTAGGCTTCATGGTTTGCTTTGGTGGAGGGGCATTCTAGTTTCTTTGGCCTAAACTCATGGAATAAGAATCCTGGTCTCTATGACTCATTTGGGGGAGGAAAAAAGAGGGGCAGGAGGCAGGAGGGCGGGAAAAAGTCAGAGGGAATTTGCTTCCAAGGCCCTTTCAATGTCCTTCAGTTCAAAGTCAGCACACCAGCATGCCATGCTGTTCTGAGCCCCAACAATGCAGACAGAGAAAATAGCCATGTTTAGTCCTTTCCTTTGCAATTCCTGTGCCTTTAGTCATGATTGGTCTATGTGATACTTAAGTTGAGCAGAGCATGGTGTTTGCCCTTTGTGGTGGTGGTGGTTGTTTACAGACAGATTGTAGAAACTTGTTGAAGAGAAGTACTTAACTATCTTATTTGACTAAGAATTTTTTTTTAACTAAAAGCTCTGAGAAAGCCAATTTGTTAGATATCAAGTGGTTCACAAGATTTAAGCTTTTTATTTTTTCCCAGTGTAACAAGCCATCTGGACACCTTGAATCTGAAATTTTAGGAAAGAAACCAAGGCAAGGCTGAACTAATAAAAACAGTCTAGATCTTCAGGCTCAAATTGGACACCTGCATTGGGTAGAAGCCCACCATAGACCACTTTGTCTCCCTTACAGGAAGTCTCTGACCCATCATGGATTCTGAAAAACTGCAGAGCTGGTTAGCATAGCTGACATTACAGTTTCCAGGGAGATTCACAGATTTTGTTTTTGAAGTGACTTAACTGCTTTTGCTGCCTCTAGAGCACAGGACTCCAACTGTCCCTGAACTATCATTATTCACCCTGCCTGTGGCTCAATGTCAACACGTTCCCCAAGAAGACAAAGCCTCCCTGGTATAGCAGTAAGGATCCATTAATTTCAGATGTCTCCTATTAGATATGACAATGTGGTCAAAGACTTGACAATTTTTAGTAACAATTAGCTCCAGTATAGTGTTCTCTCTTTAATAAAGCATCAGTGATGTACGTTTGAAGTCATGAATTAAATATACTCTAACACTCTTCCCTTATCTTTACAATTTCAAGATCAGAAACTCTGATAGTGGCATTGAAGTTTCAATGATTGCTTTTAGGGTTATACTGTTCACTTCTGTGCAAACATCTTATTAAACACTTTGGAGTCTGTTTTATAATTTTTCTGATAATTCATATATTGAATAATTAACAGGCTACTGTTAATCATACCATTATGATCAATTAAACATTTATGCATATCACATATAATTGCATATCTCATTTTCAGTCAATTATTTTAAAACAAAATAAAGGAAAAGCTTGGGCAGCTTTAGGTTACAGAGAGCTTTACTTTACTGAACCTCAACCATGGTGACCCCACGGTGGTCACAACCTAACAGTGGTCATAAGTTTCTAGGAAATTCATTCTCAGAATTCCCACCCCCAATAGATCAGTTAAATTAAGACTACTCAGTATGACACTTCTGTTCTTTGATGTTACAAAAGGGTTTGTATCAAGGGTAAAGCTGAAAGTTAAGCACATGTTAACAGATTGCACTCAAAGGCGGAACAGTTACTGAAGCCCCTGAGCATCAGACAGCATTGTAGTTAACTGTGCCCAGAGAGAGCTACGCCTGTTCTCATGATGAGATCAAGAATTTTAAAATAAGCTATGTGATGGTTATAATCATTATTATTAACATTTTCACATTCAAGGGAAATTTTACCCCATTATCTAACTTCGTCCTTGCTATAAGTTCAGAGAGGTGTACAACATCACACTTTACAGAGGAATACCTGAATTTGGGAGAGAGAAAATGATTTACCCAAGGCCAATTTGCCAACAAATTATAAAGCTTAGATCAGCATATTATTCTTTTTACCACCATTTCAACTAATTTTAGGAAGAATAACAAGTCCCCAGCAAAGAATGGGGTAGGTGTTTGTTCCTCATTCACTCTGGGTAGCCTACCTGCTCTGCTTGTGGAGAACCTGGAACTAGTGCATGTTGAAGGAGGATTTCCGACGTTCATGCAGCATGAGGAAAATTGTCAGTAGAAGCAGACTGCCTTTCTCTGCTTAGAGATTATATGCTTTGTTAATAGGACTTCAGTTGTTCAAAAACCTTAAAAGCATTTTGGAAACTTAAGGGGAAATTATAAAAATAACAAAGAAGCTTTTATAACATAGACTGCAAATGGAAAAAGTGACCTTGTAAACCTATCCCTAGGTGCAGAGGGAGTAATGCAGACCAGAAAAATTTTCAAAGAGGGTGCTCAGTATTTGCCCTCATGAATGTGAGTCTTTTTAAAAGCAAACACATGACTTCAAGGGAACCGTACACATTTCCTGTGGGGTAATTAGCATGCCTTCCACAGAACCATTAAAAGCTATGTCCTTAGCTGCATTCAGCTCAGTTCTCAACTTGCATCTCACTGATCACACTGAATCTTTCAGAAAAAAATTATATTTGAAATTTCTTGCTTTAGGAAGATAGTCTTACAAGTCAGCCCACTCATGGACGGGAATATTTTGCAACTTACGAATCATCCCCTGGGCTCCAGTTCTTACTAATAAAAGGGATTCTTAACAGGAATGTCTTCGTGGATATGTATGTTTTCCCTTCTTTTACAATAGGACCTGGTCACACAAGCTGCATACAAACTTTTAAAGATACCCGGAAGCCATTTAAAAGAGTATTTTGTTGTACTCAGTGACTTGGATTGCTGTCAAAATGGCTTTTATTTCAAACTTGGCTTCCCAAAGTCATGGCTTTCACTTGATGTTTTTCACTGCCTACATAACAAAACAGACATACATTTTCAACCCAACGTCCCTCCTACTGGCTAATTTTAAGATGTTCTTAGATAAACAGATTTGTAATGCTTTACTATTTTAGTTAAATTCATCAAAGCATTGGCTTCTAGCTATTTGTTAATTGCTTCATTTCTTTGCCACATTCTTCTTCCTTGTCACTCAGAACATATTAAACTTCTATTTTATAATGAGCTTCCAAAAATTTTATCCAATTTGCTCCTTCTCATATTTACTTTCTTAGGGATAAATTCTATTTTATCACGTCAGCGATTTACTCCCCATATGAGGTAACTCTACTGTGTTGGTTGTGACATCACCACTGCACAGTTAAAGACCACTGAAGTTTTAACGTTTCACTGAATGCTTCCAGTTTTCTTCAGAAAGGAATATTCTAATTCCCATACAATTTTTATTGATAAAGGTAGCAAAAAGGACTAGCAACAACATGGCATATGCATTCAAATCTTTCTAATTAGAATGTTTTCCATGATATATCAACTTCTTAATGTGTACTCTGCTATTCTGATTATTGTATAGCATTTTAAAATGGTTGAAACATCACAATTCATTCTGGAAGAAAAACATCAAATTTTTAAAAAAATGATCACTTTGAGAATACTAATGTCTGGCAAGATCGTGTGCAAACAAGGATGAAATGTATCTGGTTTCCTCACAAATCCTGACCAATAACAAGCGTAACATTCTATTTCTAAGTAGCCAGTGAGTTACCCATCCAAATACAAACATATGGTAAGTACAACACCATAAAGTCAAAAGTAAAACAAATTTTAACAGTTTGCTGAACTGTCTCTCCTAAAGGATGGATTCAGTTGTATCAAACTATAGCTGATATCTCTGACCAGAGAGCTACGAGACTGGGGAAATGTAATCATGTTTTCTGTTTGATCTGTTCATGAAATTCTCAGGCTACATACTTTTTATATGACAACCAGACCATGAAGTAACCTGCAGTCATTTATGAGAGTTTCGGCACCCTGGGGAGTAGAGCTCATCCTACTCCCAATGACTCTGGAGGGTCTGAATGGGCACGGGAGTGGAATATGACTGGAGAAAGTGCACTTTGCAGTAACATCTGAACAAGAGAAGCTCCTATAAGGATATATCAGACTAAGCTAAGGCCAGCTTTGAGAGAGGCCCTTCTTGTCATTCCAGGAGAGGAGAGCCTTTCCTAGCCACAGCAGAGGAGACCAACTTCTGCAGGCCAGGGAGGTTCTGCCCTGTAAGCATGGCTTTGCTATTTCAACAAAGCCCAGTAGTCAGCAGGGGTGAGCACAGACTAACAGAGCTTTGGGAATGAGGGATCTTCCAACCTGCTACCTTAGGCTTTTAGCCACAGGAAGCTTTAGTCTCTTCTTTCTTTCTTTCTTTTCTTTTCTTTTTTTTCTTTCTTTCTTTCTTTTTCTTTCTTTCTTTCTTTTTCTTTCTTTTCTTTCTTTCTTTCTTCCTTCCTTCCTTCCTTTTCTTTTTCTTTTTTTCTCTTTCTTTCTTTCTTTCTTTCTTTCTTCTTTCTTTCTTTCTTTCTTTCTTTCTTTCTTTCATTCTTTCTTATTTTGACAAAATATTAGGCTCAATTGAAAGATATACATAATTTCAAGAGATCCCACTTGGAAAAGGGGCAGTTATCTGGTTTGATCAGCCCTAATTGGCAATGTTTGTAATCAATTCTTCATCAAATATTTACGGGCAGGTACTCTGTGTCAGGTATTAGTCTATACCTGGGATTCTGTGCTGAGCAGAACAGAATCACTGCCCTTATGAAGTTCATGTTGTAGTGTGAGGAGAAGAAATAAACAAATTCTTCAGTAAATACCTACCATCTTGGAGGATGTTAGGTTCTACAGAGAACATGGCAGGGTCATGGGATAAGAAGTGACCATGGGCAGGAGAAACAGGAAGGGGGCAGGCAACTGAAGTGGCCAGCAAAGCCTTCTGCATAGGCAACTCTAGGGCTGATGTCTGGATGAGACAGAGCCACAGGAAGACCCACTGGAACAGGTCCAAGTGGATGATGCAAAGACCCCAAGGAAGGGCCGAGTAAGTGCTGCAGTGCTGACCACCTGCTCTACAGAACAGCCCATTGAATGTGCTACCAAGTTAAAACACACACACAGTCAATCCTGGAAATTTTCATTCCGAAAGCCACATGAGACATGCAAAGTATCAAGATCAAAAGAGCACCAAGTTCCTTCTTATAAATGGTCTGGTTCTTTCTGCCAAATTTCTACTATATAATACACAAAGAACTTCTCTTAATGGCTCACAGGGCATTTGCTGGTAGCTCCAGAAAGAACACCTCGTCCTTGGTTAACAATTGAGGATTATGATGGTTCCCTTTGGACCGTAAACAACCTGTCTCTATCACATTTTTTAGGTTGGCAGAGTCTTCAGCTGTCTACACTTGCACAATCATTCTCTGCTTCTCAGTGTTAATGTTGGATGTTTGTCAGCATCAAGGGCTTTCAAGCATAACTAATTATTCTTCTTCATTCTTAAAGAGGGCTTACAAAGTTGAAAAAAACTAAAGGTGAGAAATATACCAAAAATTTAAATGGACTCCAGATTAATTTTTTAAGTCAAAAATGCAGTGAGAATATATGTAAAAAAAAAAATTCAAATTTCTAACTGTGGAAGATCATTTAAAGCTTGTTTGTTTAAAAAGTATGCATTGCTGCAGCAGTGGCTCACTCCAACAATCCCAGCACTTTGGGAGGCTAAGGCAGGAGGATTGCTTGAGGTCAAGATTTGGAGACCAGCCTGGGCAACAGAGTGAGATTTTGTCTGTACAAAAAAAAATAGAAAATTAGCTGGGCATGGCGGCGCACATCTGTAGTCCCAGTTACTCAAGAGGCTGAGGTGGGAGGATTCTTGAACCCGGGAGGTCAAGGCTGCAGTGAGCAGTAATCATGCCCTAATGAATCATGTCACTCCAGCCTGAGCGACACAGCGAGATCATGTCTCAAAAGAAAAAAAAAAGCATGCATAACCTCAGTGGCTGTGATGAGCTAAGCACTGCATACTAAACAGACCACAGTGACTTCTACACGATGTTAAAATCTAATGGTGCTAATGTTTGCAAACACGAACCTGTAAAATATTCTGGATAAAATTGTCCCTACGTTTAATATTGTTAGTTGCTTTGTGTGAAGGATACATTTTGAGAAGTGGCATAGACTAAGCATTAAAGAAATGAAAGACTGAATGGAAACTGTCTATTTTTACCCAATGGCAGAGTGACGGAAGTAGATATGACACAGATTAAGACAGATGCTCTAAGAAAATATACAATATAGGTGTTTCCTTTCCTTTTCCCATATAAATATATTTTAATCTCCCAAGGTCAAGCACTTAAACTTCCAAAGCTCTAATGTGTCACTACCTAGAGCACATTAAGTACTTGGTAAATATTTACAGAATGAATGGAAGGGAGGGAATAAGGACAACACCCCATAAATAGTGCATCCATTCAAGAATACATTGAAGTGACCAGGAGCTTAGTTATACTTCTTATACCAGTGGGTTCCAAATAAATTGAGAAGACACAGGCAGCAGATGAGGTTCAAGCTATGAGTTTTATACTTGGTATTCTAAATGGAGAACATGCCTTAGCACTGATGCGAGTGAGATACTAGGTCCCCAGTGCAGACCCTTCTGGGCCAGGTGCGTGGATAATGCTCACTGTCTATCTCTCATTGCTGATTCATGAGAGTGGGGACTGAAAGAAGTGCGTCCAGAAGAGAGAATGACTGTCCACTGGAAAGCCAGACTTGCCTGATACGGAACAGGAAAGGTCATTTTCTCCCCATATTACACACCAATTGCTTATGCTTACATGGGAAGGACTAAGCAAAGTATGGAGAATGCAAAAGTGGCCTCATGGACATGTGGGAACATGGGATATAATTCCTCATATTTCTGACTACATTCCAAAGGATTCCCTGTTCTCTTATCCTGGTATTTAAAGGTGGAGGGTGGGGCACTGGGAAGGAAGAGTATTTCTCATTTTAAGTACACAAGAAATCTTAGTAAAGAGATAGGTACATCCTCTTCTTGATCAACATTTGGAAAACAAGGAAATATATTTTTTAATGAATCTTAATCTAATGAAAAACTGAGAAAAATATTTGCACAGACACACCACCAAAAAAGAGACACAAATGAAAAACAAGCACCTAAAAAGATGCTTATTATTATTAGTCACTAGAAAATACAAATGAAAACTTCAGTGAGATACCACAATATACACTAGAATGACTAAAATTGGAAAACTGACCGTACCAAGTGTTGGCAAGAAGATGGAGTAAAACTCTCATATATAGTTGGGGAGAATGCAAAATGGTACAGTCACATTTGAAAAAAAATTGGCAGTCTCTTGTAAAGTTAAACGTACACTTACTATATGGCCAAGCAATTCCACCCCTAAACACATACCTAAAAGAAATGAGAAGTGAAGTCTACGCAAAGATGTTTGCACAAATATTTATAGCAGCTTTATATTATAAAAACAGCCCCAAATAAAAGCAACTCTAATGGCTAACTGATGAATAGATAAACAAATTGTGGTATATCTATACAATGGAGCACTCATTCAGTAATAAAAGAAATAACTAATAATATATACAACCATATAAATAAAGCTCAGAAGTATTATGCTAAGTGAAAGAAACCAGACATAAAAAACATCACACTATATGATTCCTTTATAAGCCAGTGAAGGAAAGAAGAGGACAAGAAAAACTAAGTGTTGGGTACTATGCTCAGTACCTGGGTGACTGGATCATCTGTGCCCCAAACTTCAGCATCATGCAATATACCCAGGTAACAAATTTGTACATATACCCCTAAATCTAAAATAAAAGTTGCAAAAGAAAAAAAATTATGCCTTAATAAGTCTGATTTTGAAAACATGAGTCCCCAAGTACCTGAGACAACATTGTTCAAATCAACCAAGCCATCTTTAAAAAAAAAATGACAAATAAAGATTGTATATATTCAAGGCACAAAACAGGATGCTTTGCTATACATATACATCATGGAATGATTATCACAATCAAACAAATTAACATATCCATTATCACCACTGTTATACACTACATCCCCAGAACTTGTTTCTCTTATAACTAAAAGTTTGTACCCTTCCATCAACATCTCCCCATTTTCCCCATTCATTCCTAGCAATCATCATTCTTCTCTGTTTCTATGAGTTCACCTTTTTAAATTTCACATGTAAGCGAGATAATACAGTATTTGTCTTTTTGTATCTCGTTTATTTCACTTAGTATAATGTCATCTGAGTTTATCTGTGCTGTTTCAAATGGCAAGATTTCTTTTTTATGCCTGAATAATACATATTTTTCTTCATATCTTATATATATACCACATATATATGTACCACAATACAATGAATACCAATGTATTATTGACATTTATATATGTATCTCACACACACACACACACACACACACCCCACATTTTCTTTATCCATTCATGCATCAATGGGCACTTAAGTTGTTTCCATACTTTAGCTATTGTGAGTAATGCTGCAGTACACATGAAGGAGAAGATATGTCTTTAGGATACAAATTTTGTTATGTTTAGATATAAACCCAGAAGTGGCATTGCTGGATTTTATGTTAGTTCTATTTTCAATTTTTAAAGAAGCCTCCATAGCTGTTTTCCATAATGGCTGTACCAATTTACAGTCCCACCAACACTGTACAAGGACTCCATTTCCTCCATATCCTTATTATTTCCTGTCTCTTTGGTAATAGTCATTCTATCATATGAGGTGATATCTCCTTGTGGTTTTGACTTGCATTTCTCTGATAATTAGTGACAGTGACCATCTTTTCATATACTTGCTTGCCAAGTATGCTTTCTTTTAAAAAAAATGTCTATTGAGGTTCTTTGCCACCTTTTTAATCAGGTTATTTGGGTTTTATTGTTGTTGCTTGTTTTGTTTTGCTTTTGTATTACATGAGTTTCTTACATAATTTGGATATTAACTCCTCATCAGATATATGGTTTGCATATATTTTCTCCCATTTCATAAGCTGCCTTTTCATTTTGTTGACTGTTTCCTTTGCTGTGCAGACTTTTAATTTTATGTAATCTCACTCACTTTTGCTTTTGTTGCCTATTTTTTTTTGGTGTCATATCAAAAAAAAATTGTTAAAATGTCTATAGGACCAAAAGGAATCTACATATGCAAGTCAGCCCCTATAAAACTTCCAGTAGCATTTTCCACAGAAATAGAGAAAACAATCCTAAAATTTATACAGAACCACAGAAATCTCTGAATAGTCAAAGCAATCTTGAGAAAGAAAACCAAAGGTGGAGGCATCACATTCCCTGATTTTAAACTACATTACAGAGCTATAGCCATCAAACAGCATTGTCCTGGCGCAAAAACAGACATATGAACCAATGGAACAAGATAGAGAGCCCAGAAATGAACCTATGCACATATGGTATACTAAGGTTCATCAACAGCACCAAGAATACACAATGAGGAAAGAATCATCTCTTCAATAAACAGTGTTGAGAAAACAGGACATCTACATGCCAAAGAAGGAAACTGGACCCTTGTTTTATACCATATATAAAATTTAACTTGAAATGTTAAATCAAGTTAAATTAGGCTTAAATGTAAGATCTGAAACCATAAAACTCCTAGAAAAATAACATAGGCAACCAAGTCATCTTTTAACATAAACCAGAATTTTTCAAGTTGACTGAAAAGAGTACCTTGTTCTCATCCTATGAGACTAGACAGTTTGTTCTTCATGAAGACAGTAGAGATAGTAAGTGCTCTCAAGTGGAAAGATGAACTTATAAAAGCGAACAAGCAAAACAAACATTACCAATCTATATATCAACTATGAGATAAAACCAGAGGAATATTTTTGATAAATTTAGTGCAAATGATCTGTGTTTTACAGATAGTAATATGACAGAATTGATAGGTCTTGCAGTAGACTTTTCATATTACATTTTTCAAATTATATTGCTGTCTTATATTCCTTAATGTTAATTGTCCTTATTCTTACTGTAGATATTTTCCATTAATTTACATTTTAGTTTCTTATTTGTCATTCTCTCTGATGTTTGTATATCCATTTCAAAATTCCCTAGTCCGTCTGTAAATATGCAACAGCCAGCAGCAATATGGTCACAGTCTGTGAGGTTTGATGAATCTGTCTTCTGTTGTTACAGAGTGTAGGTTCTTGTCATTAGAATTCACTTGTAGTGCAAACTATAGGAACATACTTTGCGTGAAAGGGCAACCTTTGAAAAAGAAATTTGGGAACATGAATGGAAAAGGTGTTTCCCCAATGTAACATTCTTGCCATTTAATTAATTTAATGCCACTGTAATTAAATTTATTTAATAAAAAGGTAAACTTGGAAACTGTATAAATTGGAAAGTTTAAAGAAAAGAAGAATGTAATTTGGTTACTGGTCTATCCTGTAGATGATTTTCAGAAAACACTTGTTTATCCTCAAAAGTCACAGAGTGTTCACAGAGACTTCTCCTCACTGGAACAATATTCACAAATGGAATCAGGATCATGAATGGATCACTTTTGCTGTGCTGTTTTCAGGTGAACGCGGCTAGGTGAGTGGTTATACATTTCAGGCAACTTGGAGCAAAGCAGGTTAGATGCAGCACAGGAAATTTAAAAGCAATTAGGAAAAATGTATGTGTTTCTATTTGAAAATAATTCTTTTCCTATGTGTTGTAAAGGGGAAAGAATGATGAATTGTACATTTGGTTGGCGCCTGGATGAGTGATATGCTGGTCTAAGACCTCGAGCTCAGGATGGGGGCCACTCTTGGGGCCCCCAACTCTTCTACTTTAATTGCAGTGTCCCCTTACAAATTGTTCAATTACTTGTTTAGGATATCTTAAGTCAAAATAGCATACTGATTTTTTGTTTTAGAAACTTCACATCAGTAGTTGGCAAGCTTTCTCCATAAGGGGATAGAAAGTAGACACTTTAGGCTTTGTTGGCCATATAAGGTCTCTGTCACATAGTCTTCATTTGTGTTTGTTTGTTTGTTTTACAACCCTTGAAAACTTTAAGAGCTGTCCTTAGCTCCAGCACCACACAAAACAGGATGCAGGCCAGATCTTTTTGGCAGGCCAAAGTGTGCCAGCCCCGGCTTCCATCACCATTAGGCTGAGGCAAGAGAATCACTTGAACCCGGGAAGCGGAGGTTGCAGTGAACCAAGATCACCACACTGCACTCCAGCCTGGGTGACAGAGCAAGACTCTGTCTCAAAAACAAAACAAAACAAAACAAAAAAGAACCCCAGCAACATAGAGCAGCCTTCAGAGTGCGTTTTGCGGAGCTAGTGTACATTTAGGGTGAATGACACCAGGTATTTGGAGCTGTGGGTTTTTGACTGTGTGGTCAGTCTCGTCATAGGACTGCCTGTCTACACAGGGGAGCACATTTTTGGAGCAACTGAAACAAGTGATGAGACAAAACGAAGTGAGAGAAAACAGCGTGATCTGAATGAAACAGGCCTGGACAGCAACTTGTAACCAAAAACTCTAAGCTTAGAGTGTTTGGAATGTATTTCCCCATGAATGAAGCTACGGGTAGATATCAACGATCTCTCTACATATGGGAATGTTCTGTGCATCTGGCAGGCCCCTCTCTGTAACCCTAGGAAGGCTGCATCAATAAAGGAGACTGGGCACATGCCTCCCCAGGTGCCCAAAGGGCACCCACATAAGCAAAACAAAGAAATAAACAAACAAAGCTACATAATTAATGCCATGTTAAGGAACAAAGGCACCTGATATGAGTCCACTGTGTTTTTGCAGAAGACAATAAAGTGATTTCAGCCTTTGAAAGAATAAAACTTTGTAAATGGCTTAAATGACTATTAATAATTAAATATATTCATGTAATTTCACTCTGACAATTGTTTCATTTATTATGATAGAGAAAAATATCCTATAAAAACCCCTTTGTATCACATAAATATAATCCCAGTAGTTACTATGTATTGAGTACTTACGAGGCAGTCATTGTTCTTAGCGATTGGTGTGGTTATTATATCCACTCTGCAGATGATAAAACTGAAGTGAGGGAGAGGGAAAATTAGTCTTAGTGGTAAGTCATCAAGCCAGTACTCAAGCCCCAACCACTGCTCTTAATTCCTACAGAAACTACTCAACTAGACTAGAATTTTAAGTATTTAGAGGCATAAATTTTTATTAAAAAGTGTCAACAATGTGATGGATAATTTGATCATGATTTACTACATTTGGGAAAATTATGAAAGGGTACTTTTTAATTAACAAGATTTTTTTGGCCTATAAAATTTAAAAGTTTATTTTTTTACCTATAATACTCAAAATATATACATATATCAAAATACCACATTGTACACTATAAATACATACAATTTTTATTTATTAATTATACCACAATTAAGCTGAAAAAAAAACTTCAAATCTTCAAATGCCTTTCCCTGCAGTTAATGATGACTACAAAATGTTATTTTAGGAGCAGTTTTTAAAATAATTAATCAAAACTAATCAGATTTGTTGAGATTAAAATATAACCAACAGAAATAGGAATATAGTTATTTTAAACCATCAATACATTGAAAACACTGAAATAATTCACATTGTAAAATCAGGCTAATACACTTTTAAAAATTAAAACCCTAAACTCCTTTAAAAGTGCAAAGATTTTAGAGAACACATTAAAAGGAAATTCCCTAAAACATTATTTCAACTTGTGGTAGTATTTGATATTGTTCCATTGAGGGTTTCAGGTACTTTTTTTCTGATTGACAAATTAAAAAGTGTATATATTTATTGTGTATTGATAATGATTTGAAATATGTGTACTCTGTGGAAGGCCTAAGACACTTTAATATAGTTTTTTAAAAAGACAAGCTAGTCTTGAACCACCTATGCTAATATGCACTAGTGATAAAGACCACTGTTGCTTTAAAAAATGACATTTAATGCCTATTGCTAAAGATGACATTGAGACAGCCAGGTGGAAGGGAGTCACTGGAGAAACTCCAACTGGCTTGCCCACTGAGGTGGAGCCTCAGGAAATTCACATTTGCAGCAGGGAACAGCCTGGCCCCTCTTCTTTGTGTGTGGAAGCCGGGGAAGCGCTCCAGCAGGGACTCTGGTCTTGCAGAAGATCCCTGTTTTCCCTTTTTCCCCCTTTTCACCCAACAAAATCCCGTCTCACTCAAACCATCTGCGAGACTAATTATTTTCATGGCCATGGGACAGACAAGACCCAGTTTTTAACTGAACTAAGGAAATGTCCTGCAACATTTTCAAAGCAAAACATGGGGGCTTGGTAAGTGGTGAGTGAAATGGGGACTCAAAACCTTTCACTGCGACGCTTAAGCCTGTTCATCCTGGGATTTCTGAGGATAGGGTAACCATGCCCCATTCCCTCTTGCTCCTAGGAGTCAGGAACCAACCCAGCCTTTTCATGGCCTTTCCTTTACTTTTTTGGTATGGACCAGTGAGCAGCGGGTCTTTTCCAGCCTCCACTCCTTGCCAGGGCTGGGATGCAAGGCCCAAGGTGCAGCGGGCAGCTGGCTGGTATTTTCTGCCACACACCCATGGAGTCTCCTCCTCCCTGAGCCAAGGAGGTCAGCTCCAACCCAAAGCAATTATATGTGTTTCCGTGGTAGAGGAACCACTTGCATAATAAGTTCTTCAGTGAGAACACAAGGACACAGAGAGGGGAACATCACACACCAGGGCCTGTTAGGGAATGGGGGACAAGGGGAGGGAGAGCATTAGGACAAACACCTAATGTGTGCAGGGCTGAAAGCCTAGATGAGGGGTTGATGGGTGCAGCAAACCACCATGGCACATGTATACCTGTGTAACAAACCGCATGTTCTACACATGTATCTCTGAACTTAAACTAAAATTAAAAATTAATTAATTTAATAATAGTAATAGCCACCATCTTACATGTTCCTGTTCTGTTATTTTTTAATAAAATATACATACACTTAAGGTGTTTAAAACAAAAAAAAGAAGAAGTTTTTCTCCAGGAATTTTTAAACTATTCCTTCTTCTTTCCTCTTCTACACCCCGTCAGCAGTTAATCCTTCTTTTCTTTTCCTTAGAAGACGTTTTTACTAGGCCAGGACCCACGAATATCATTGTTTATATTTTCTGCAAAGTTTTGGTTTTGAAATCAAGCCTCCATCTTGTTTTGCATACTGAGGGCATGGCTGGTAACTGCTTGGCAAGGCTTTGTTTAGCAGTCCTGCCTTAGGGGATGAGCTCTTTCCGGTTCAATATCTACATGTTTTCTTAGCCCTGGCTCTTAAAGGACCCTAACCAGCAACTGGGTTTTCTTCTGTCTATGTGTGTACTGTGTATCATGTCTGTAAAAAGAGCTTTAATTAATTTGGCCTAAAGAAAGACAATCTCTTAGTTCTAATATTTTGTATTTTTATGTTTTTAGATGGAGTTTCACTCTGTTGCATTGGCGCAATCTCAGCTCCCTGCAGCCTCCATCTCATGGGCTCAAGCAATTCTCCTGCCTCAGCCCCCTGAGTAGCTGGGATTACAGACATGTGCCACCATGCCCAGCTAATTTTTGTATATTTAGTAGAGGTGAGGTTTCACCATATTGGCCAAGCTGGCCTCCAACTCCTGACCTCAGGTGATCCACCCACCTTGGCCTCCCAAAGTGCTGAAATTACAATCATGAGCCACTGTGCCCAGCCTATCATTTTTTTAAAGGGAAGATAAAGGCTGGGGTACCTTTCAGTTCATGTGACTTTCATCTTAGAGAAATTAAAAAAAAAAAAAAGATCATTGGTAAAACGCAGCTCAGATGCAAGGTTTGCTAATTGCTTTTGAGGTTAAAAAATGCTTTGGGGGTTTTGAGAACTGTCTGTCTTGCCTGCTCCACAATTGGTAGGGCCTGGGGACATATGGAACTAACCATGCCCTTAATTAAGAAGGCAAATGTTGGCTGCACTGAGCATACAATTAAAGTAACTTACCAGGCTTTACCTTAAAGTTAAAAATTGCCAGGAGTTACCAGCATAACATATAATTGAAACTACTGAAAATAGATTTACACGAAAGGTGTGTAAAAACAGTAAAATGTGTTTTTTAGTAAAAGGTTATAAGAAGGCATGGAAATGTAATCTTTTGCTTAGAGTTAAAGGAGTGTTTTAAATTAGATAGAAAAAGCTGAACGTTCAAACAAGTGATGGAAGAATTGTGGAAATTAATTGTGCAAAAGAGGTTATCTGCGTAAAAAGTATTAATGAAATTTAAAAGGGTTATAAAAGGTTTGGCTTCTATAAAATTTCCGAGTCATTGTTTTGGCAAAATGAGTAACTTAATTGTTTCTGTGTTGGAAACAAGAGCTTCTAGTCGTGAAAAAAAAAAAAAAAAAAAAA
>NW_022436975.1:7019013-7032233 GCF_009761245.1 Sapajus apella | reverse complement strand
AAGGAAGGAAGGAAGGAAGGAAGGAAGGAAGGAAGGAAGGAAGGAAGGAAGGAAGGAAGGAAGGAAGGAGAGAAAGAAAATAGAGCACTCAAAGGATTTCTCCACAAGGCAAATTTACTTCTGCAGAAGGGTCCTGCTCACACTTCTGGACACTGTGAGAGCACATCGAACAAAGGAAGGAAGGAGTTTTTATCCCTAATGCAGTTGGTCCTTGCTTCTGTGACTTATCCCCATTGGCCAGGATTGGACTACACAATCTCAATTAATCCCAATTGTCTATTTTAAACAAAGGAGGGGTGTGGGTTACAGTGATAGGAAGGGCAGTTTCTGCAGGAAGAGCCATTGCAGCAGGAGGGGTAGTTACAGAGTGGATAACTAGGAGCTGGAAAGTACAAGGAAGTTGATCTTAAGAACAAAGAACAAGGAAGTTAACAAGCCAAACCTTTGAAGAGAAGTTACTGTATCTGACAATTCTCCCCTTTTAATTGTTATAATTCGTCCCCTTCAGACCTTTTTAACATGTCTTGACTCTGTTGTTCTGCTTGTCTTCTAAAAGGAAGAGCTTATCTAAATAAGTTGGGGGAGAATTGAGGAAGGTTTTGGTGAGAGCCGTTTCAATAAGCCTTTGTATTAATCCTCAGGCACAGTGTATGATACAGCATCCTGCAAGAATAAGCAACCTTATTCAGATGGCAAGAGAGGTACAATTGAGGACATAAGTCTCTTCCATTTGCCAAACCATTTTCCCATTAAATTTGTGAAAGAGTCGTTTGGTTCAGAATTTTTGGCTCACTCATTTTATAAGGAAATAAGACTTTGTAGTGCTTTTGTTATGGTCCCATCAGGAGCAGTATTGAGTGCCAGTCATGACACAAACTCCACCCTCTTTCACTAATCTCGGGTCTAATGCTATTCTATTTTCCCAGGCCATTTGACTGATGGGTCCTAATTGTTCAGCTATCCCTTTAATAGCATATTTAGTATAATTCACAAATTGTTGTTGTTTGTAATAAATGCAATTTATCCAATTCACATTTTTATTTATAGTTAACTACCAGAACGTGGACTCAAATCCTGCAGCTATCTGATTTCAGGACTTAAATTCATCTGGCACTACTTGTGAGACTCCAGTAGCATCTATAGAAACATAAGAGTCAAAGGATCTATGAGGGGCCTCTCTTGTTCTTTGATATTTTGTTTCTGTCTTTTCTGGTTGATGAAATACCAGGGTGAAAGGGATGGCTAATTGAATTAGAGCACAAGTGCTGCTCCCGTTACTCGGCAGAGTATCCCGTAATGGTCCACCACAATACCACCACAAATCCACTTGAAGATGGCTGAAGGCAGAATGATTGGTAAGCTCCTTGAAGAGCTTGAGCTCACTGCATCCTGTTAGGTATCCACAGAATGCTAAGTTTTCCCCCTGTCTTGAGAGACATGAGATAAAATTGGCATTGGGAGATGGAAGGTGGATGGCCCTCGGGGTCTGACCCACAGGGTGCTGGACTTCAGGGAATAGGGAGAGAGAGAGAGAGCTCTGCATAATTCATTACCCCAGGCTGTGGAGTCTTGGAAGAGAGCTACCATACAGCTCATGCCCAGCCGGCTGGAGGACATTGCAGTGGAAAGGGGACAATCTGGGCCTCTGGTCTACTGTGGGCACAAGCGTAACATTTGCTTTTGTTTAAAGTGCAGACAGAATATTTAACCCATTCCAGCCAAGCATTTGCATCTCGATAACCCCATCTCTAGAGCTATAATCTGCTTTAAATCTCTCACTTCCACAACTGTTACTTTGGTTGGGTCATTCTGGAGATGGGAGGAAAACACTGGGCTTGCTATGCTTGAGGGGAGCTTTGGGTCCCACATGTTCCCTGGACTCTGGGTCTGGTTTTCTCTATTATTGCTAACCAATAGTCTAGCTAACCTCAGAGAGAAGATTCCCATGGGAACCCATCCTGGAACATCTGCTCCTAACCCATACCATTCAAACATGGAGAGTTCTTGGGCCATTGTTTGGGGATTATCTATAATTAGCAATAAGGGATTAGACTGCAATGGCTTACAATTTGGTGGGGTGGAGTTTCTTTTTCAGTTCCCTCAACTTATTTGAAAAAGGGGGCCTGGCCATCCACCCTTTATACTGAGTGGTCCACCAAACATCTGCCCAGTCACTACAGGCACTTTTCAAGTCTCCATATTTATACTTGGTTGACCCCTATGGTACAGACATAGACACTTACCTACATTTGATGGCTTCCTTTGGGCTTGTTTGTCTCCACATGGGATGACTGAACAAGCGTTGAACTGAAGGGCTAAAGGATGGTTAGCCCAAATCACATTGATGATAAGATTACCTACTGTTGGAAAGAAGAGGGAAAATAGACAAATGATTATTAAGCCCTTTTTAGAGTTAATTTGGTGGAAGTGGGCCCTGGAGTGAATCTATGATTAGTTAACAAGGTCCTTGCAGCTTCCATCAGCACCAAGGTTGATGGAGCATGTGTTACACCATAATTGAGAACCCTAGATCGTTTTAGAAAGGGCTCCTCCATCCCGAGTGCACTTCATGATCACAGGCACAGACACCATGTCAGAATCTCCACACGCAGCTTGGTGTCACCTCCGTTGAGAGCTCAGTGAGCTCAGAGCATAGCAGGTGACAGGGACAGACACCCTGGTGAGATGAAGCAGGAGCTCTCATAGGAGGTGGCACCACATGCTTTGTGATGTTTATTGAATGAAGGAATGATTGCAGGAATACATGAGGCCACAGCTAAAGAGTGTGGACTGATTGATGGCTGAGAAACGTCCTTTGCTGATACTTCCCCATGGGTCCTTTGTGTCTGAGCTGTCAGGGTGTCATGAAATGGTCATGGGCATTCTAATGACATGGCATTCCAGAAATCACAGCCTGCAAGAGCTAGGGCCACTGCTGCAGAAATCACACCCACTGGCAGTGACAGTGCATTTCTTCACTGATGACAATGGTTTTAAAGATCCAGACAACAGGCTGGGTGGGGTGGCTCACACCTGTAATCCCAGCACTTTGGGAGGCCAAGGCGGGTGGATCACGAGGTCAAGAGATCGAGTCCATCCTGGCCAACATAGTGAAACCCGTCTCTACCAAAAATTCAAAAATTAGCTGGGCATGGTGGCACATGCCCATAGTCCCAGCTACTCAGGAGGCTGAGGCAGGAGAATCACTTGAACCCAGAAGGCAGAGGTTGCAGTGAGCAGAGATCATGCCAGCCTGGTGACAGAGCGAGACTCCATCTGAAAAAAAAAAAAGATCCAGACAGCCTGGGAGCAGTCAGTGTTGGGCCCCTCCAGAGGGGGAAGCCCTGCACCAGCAACAGGGCCCCGTCTACTGGGTTTTGTCCTGCTCTGAGTATGTGGACTGTGGCAGGAGATTCTTGAGGGGAACTCTAACATTAAGTCAAAAACAACTCTGGAGGAAGTGAGTAACTTATTGTCTGACACAGTATGGAACATTTCCTGTCTCTTTTTGCACTGCCAGTCATCAAAAGAATTTAGAGCAAAAGCTATTTTAAGCACTACAGTTAAATTGATTGAGCGACTCCTTTCATCAAATTAACTATGAAACGTTACACGCCTTTGTGCTTAGGTGCTCTGCAGCTCCGCTCTTCCTTCAACTTTCTAACATTGTGAAGCTTTGTTCTTCATACTTGTTCCAGGTTCAGGAAAGCACCTTTGCCAAGGACAAAAGTAACACAGCCTGACTTACATGCTTTGCCTTCACCTGTCTCCCCTTCCAAGTGTAGTAAATATATATAATATAAACATACACAGTGGTAAATTGGAAATCCCCGAGGCTGCACAATTTCCAAATTTCAGGAAACACAATGTAAGTGTGCACACACTGTCAACAGCAACACTTGCAAAAGGAGTAAACGATGTGACAGTGTCAGTCTCACCAACATGCTGCAGTGAAATTCCTAATTCAAAGGTTGCCAGGTGTCAGCCTGAGAACCAGTACCTGCCAGATTGCATGAGAGTCACCCAGGGTGCTTCTTGTACATCAACATGCAAACCAACAGAAAGCTTCAGACTCCACCTCCAGAGAGTCTTGCGCATTAACTCTGCATGGGGAGTTGGGGTCTGCATCTTAAATAACTTTTCCAGGTCATTCTTATGTATAAGCACGTTTGGAAATAGTATCTTGATCAGAGTCATAAGGGAAAGAAAGCTTAGTCATTTTTGCAGACTCATTTGTAAATGTATTCAGAAGTCAATGACGTGTTTCAGAAGGAATTTTAAAACCTTTTCATATGCAGCTCCCGATCACCTGCATTTAGAGACTACAAAGAGCAACTAAAAGTTAATCTCCATGTAGTAAAACAAACAAAAAAAAAATGCCAGGCGATTAGAAACTAGAACTCTCAGTTTCAGCAGGTGTCTTTGGGCAAAGAATTTTCTTCCTTATCATTTCCTTTCCTTTGCACTGGAAATGAAAATAAAAGGTTGGGAAATAAAAGTAAAGAGAACATGTCTTAAATAGAAGTAACCTAAACCACAAAACCCAAGTGGTAATTGAGAGACTGAATAAACAGAGACAATAAGCAGACTATACATGACAATAGAAGTCTGACCCCCAAACTAGCTTCTGCAGCAACCAACCCAGGAAGCCAAAACACGGTTTCAGTAGCAATGGCCCCCAACAGTCAAGATGAGATCAATATGATCAGATTCCGTGTTTTTCACTCCCACTTGCACCTTAAGATCAACCAGAAAAAGCCAAATACGCACTCCTAATCAGTTACACAGGATGCCCCAGCTAGTTAGCCGCCTCCAGCTTCCCCAGGCCAACGGCTTCCATCCATCAGGGCATACCTGGAGATTTCCCTCTTCACCGTAAAGCTTTCCACCCCTCTACCAGCCTGTGAGTCTCTGCCAAAACACAAGTGATGGTAGCTAACTCCCTTGCCACAGCAAGGTAAGAAAAAATAGCATTTGCTTTTCTCATTTGGATAATTTTTGTTTATTTCCACATAATCTTCAAAGTAATAAAAAACAACAAGCAAAAGCCCATTACCCTTGGTTTAAGGACTTCCATCCCATGGCCACATACACATTCAAGGCTGAAGTTAAAGGAAGCGGATTGGAGGAGACAGGAGGGGTCAGTGACTGAGGTCTGTAAGAGAGGGATGGCATGCAGAAAAGACTGCAGGGCTGAGGAAGGAGGAAGTAGGATCCAAGCAGGCTGAGCAAAGTGCTTGAATTAGTTGGAATCCTTTAATTGCAGGAGAGAGTAATTAATGCTGAAAATCTTTTTTATTTTATTTTATTTTTTCAGATGGAGTCTCACTCTGTCACTCAGGCTGGATTACAGTGGCGAGATCTTGGCTCACTGCAGCCTCCATCTCCCAGGTTCAGCCCACCTCAGCCTCCTGAGTAGCTGGGATTACAGGCACAGACCACCATGCCCGACTAATTTTTTGTATTTTTTTTTTTTGTAGAGACAGGGTTTCACCGTGTTGGCCAGGCTGGGCTCAAACTCCAGACATCAAATGATCCACCCACCTCAGCTTCCCAAAGTGCTGTAATTACAGGCGTGAGCCACCGTACCCAGCCTGAAAATCTTGAGTAACTATAGGAAGGCAGTTGACAGGACTAACTTGTGGGTGGGGAGCCAGTATGGCAGGGTGGGAGGGATCCAGACAGCTCACTTGGCCCAAGGCCAGATGCCTCAACAATAAACACTCTGGTTGTGGGGAAGAGGGGACCTTTTGTTGTGTGAGGCAAGAATACCATTTTTTGGTCTCTTGGCCATTGAGGATTTAAAGTCCGAGTATTAGCTTTTCTTGGGTCACAAGCGTTGTCCTCAGCCAAAAGGACAAGGCAAGAAAAATACAGTCCCTTGCATTAGGAAGACCTGGTTTTCAAAAAGGAAAGTGGGCTGTTCTTAGGCAACGGAAATGCAGGCAAAATGCAGTAAACGCTAATAAAGCGCTGCTGGAATTCAATTTGACACATCATCCTCCGGTTATACCACTGATATAAAAAAGCAGGGTTGGGGAGTGGATTTTTATGTGTTAGGGAATCTGCTGAAATATTAAATGCCTATAAACGTTCAGATGATTGTGTGATGCTTAAATTTGACCTCTCTCCAACAATCGCCAATTTTAGTGTTAAAATTAAAGGGGCCAGTAATCATTAATTGTAACAGGAGATTAGCAGTAAAATAGACAGTTACACAAGTAATGACAATGGGGCAATTGGTAGCAACATGACTTAGAGAGGCAGAAAGTTTACAAAAATGGACACTTTATAAGCCCACTCTGAATCTTCCTTTCTTAATAGCATAATCAGTGTAACATTCCTAATAGGTGCTTAATTTCTGGGAGTCAGAATGCATTTTCACGGGCTCTATGTGAGCTAGTTGCCCCTGATGAGACGCCACATTGAGTTTCACCAGCCAATCACCCAGGCTCAGAGCCCTCAGAGGACAGCAGTGAGCACTCTGGGTATGCTCTAGCCACCACTGCTGGGACTGTCACCTCACCATCCATTTCTAACTTCGTAAGTCTTTCTGAGAAGCCTGTCCCTTTCTATTAACTGACAGTGATGCAGGCCTAACTAAGCAAGAGACTTCACAGATGTTTTTCCTAAGAATATCTCACTGGGCTAAAACAGAATCACAAAAACTGCTGGGGAAAAAAAAGCAAGCAAGATGAGTTTTCCAAAATATTTCCATTTTCTCAGCTTTCCTATTAATCTTCATTACTCATAAATTTTAATTTCTAATAGCAAAACATTATTTTTTTGTGTCTGTACTGACTCAGGCGCTGTGCTCAAGAAAAAGATGAATAAGATAAAAAGTCCTGCTCTCAAGAGAGAAATAGACTAATATAACGGGAACGATTTTGAGCTGTTAATTCCTGACTTCTTTCATTGGCTCCTCCTCTGTCCTCTCCTTTCAGGCAGGAGATCAGGCTAGGCCACTCTCTATCCTGATAATTCTGGTAAGGAGGAAGGTTGAGGCTCCCTGAACATCTATCCCTTATGCGTGTTGATAGATAAGGTACTCCCCATTAATTTTCAATCATTCATTCATTCAACCATTCATTCTTTTAAAAAATTTTTAATGTTTGTGCATCCATATATCTATGGGGTACATGAGATGCTTTGATATAGGCATGCAGTGCATTATGATCGCATCACAGAAAATGGGTATCCATCCACTCAAGCATTTATCCTTTGTGTTACAAACAATTCAATTATAGTCTTTTAGTTATTTTTACATGTACGATTAAATCATTATTGACTATAGTCACCCCACTGTGCTACCAAATACTAGCTCTTATTTATCCTACTTTTTAACCCATCAACTCTTCATTCTTAATTTTTTATATATGTGATAAACTGAGTGATTCCAAGCCATCAAATGGCACAAAAAGATTTATTTCTAATCTTGTCTTTCGTTCTCCCTATTCCCATCCTTCCCCTACCACAGATAACCTATTTTAAAAAATTTTTCTTGTTTGCCTTTCTGTAGTTTGTCTTTCTGTTTGTGAGATATAACATTAAAACATAAATGTACATAAAACATATATGATAAGCCAAATGGGTCTACCCATACAGCGGAATGTTTTGCAGCCTTAAAAAGGAAGGAAATTCTCAACTGTGCTACAATATGGATGAACCTTGAAGACATTATGCTTAAAGAAAAAAATCAGACACAAAAGAACAAATACTGCATGATTCCATTTATATGAAATGTCCAGAATTAGGTAAATTAATGAAACAGAAAGTAGATCAGAGGTTACCAGGGGCTGGAGGAAACAGGGGAGTGGGCAGACATTGTTTAATAGCCACAAAGCGTTTGTTTGGGTGATGATAAGGTTCTGGAGATGGATGGTAGTGACGGTTACACAACACTGTGAATGGACTTAATGCCACTAAATTGTACACCTAAGAATGGTTACAATGCTAACTTCTATGTTATGTATATTTCACCACAAAACACCTATAAAAGCATAAAGAATAATTATAAGATCGACACTCGTGTAGCCATAAAAAAAAGGTCAAATTTACAATACGGTGTTTTACTTAACCACCACCCAACTCGCAGACATAGGTGCATTTGTTGTTTCCTGTTTTAACTTTATCTCATGTTGTTATTAACAATTTTTCAGTGCAGCCAATGTTATTTTAGATGTGTCTACCTGTTTTCCACTTCCCATGATCATCATTCCTTCCTGCATCTCAGCCTTTTCACCCAGAGTCACTTTCTTTCTGCCTGAAGTACATGCTTTAGAATGTCCTTTAGTGAGGGACTAATGGCAAACTCTCTTAGAATTTTTGTGCCTATGTTTGAAAATATCTTCATTTTGGCCTCATTCTGGAAATATATTTTCCTTGGCTAGAGAATTTTAGGTTATTTTTATAATTTTTCAGCATCTTAAAGATATTACTCCCTTTCCTGGTTTTCTTTGTTGAGCATGTACATTCCGTGTCTTTGAAGGTAACCAGCCTTTCTCTCAGGCTGTTTGTTAAATATTCTGTATGTTTTTGATACGCAACAATTTTACTACATTGGCTCTGGATGTGGATTTTTTAAATTGAATCCAGTTTGAAATTTATTGATCTTGTGGAAATGAGGAATCTGTGAAATGATGTATTTCAACATTTCTGGAAACCTCTCCATTATACATATCATTGATTTATCTTTCTCTGCTATACTCTAGAAAATTCCTAGTTCATTTTGTAGTTAACAAATTTTCTTTTTAACTGAGCCTAACTTGCGTTAAACACGTAAATCTAGATTTAAATTTTAAGCATTCTTTTCATTTTCATATATCCTGTTTTGTTGGGTTTTTTTTTTTCAACGTGCTAGATTAATTTCATAGTTTTTTCTGCAGCTGATATTTTTAGACCTGTTGAAGTAGATGTTTTTATAATCCATATTGACATTTCCAATATCCAAAGGCTGTGTCTGCTATGTGTTATTTCTGCTGATACTCATGAATGCTTTTTTAAAAAATTTAAGTCTTAGCTTTGTTTTTACCGTGTACTGTTCCTTTTCCTTGGCAAATTATTCGTGGGAACTCTTTAACACTGAAAAACCTCAAAGGCACATTCCCTACTCCACCTTCCTCTACCCAGCTTCTGCCTAATCTCAACCCTCCTCCCTGTCAGGCTCAAGCAACGCATCTTTTCCAGCTGTTATCAATTACAATACAGCTTTTGTACCTCCTGGTGGGCCGCACACCCTTGAGAGGTGGACTTCTGTGGGCACTTTCTGAGCTTTGCCGCTGCTTGGCCCTCCAGCTTTTGTCTGTGTCAGTGGCTTTTGCAGGCCACACTGTGTACCTGGAAGTTTGCAGGTGTTCACTACTTCCTGCTTTCACTGAAATTGAAGACTATATAGATTTTCCATTCTCTTTGTTAATTTGAATAAGAACAAAAGGGGAAGGTTCTTTTGTCTGCCATCATCATGTTCATACTGCAAACAAAATCCAGTCTTCTATAAAAGTCAAAATGCTTAAAAAAAATAACTTATATTAGTTGTACTGATACAGGAGGAAAAACGGAGAGGGCTTTTGAGAAGCAACAGGGAAAGGAAAGGAGATTTTTATCTACCAGAGAAAAAGCAGTCTGTGAGTTCCAGAGCAGCGGAATCCCCTGAGCTCTGTTGTCTTCAAGTAAGGAGAGACCCGGAGGAGACAGAGGACGTGCACCCTTCCTCTTAGGGAGGGCTGCAGAGCAGCCTAGAAAGGATGCCCTGAGGCACTTGGGTTCTCAGCCTTGCCAAAAAGCCTAGCACTGTATGAGCGGTCCAGAGAGAAAACAGACCGTGGCAGGGACAATGATATAGACTTGGAGGAAAAGATTTTTCTCTCCAAACAGAGCATAAGCTTCTCGGATTCTGTTGCCCCTCAGAAAGGAGAATATGCCTCAATTATGCTTGCAAATGAGGTGCATGCCTGTAACCGCAGCTACTTGAGAGGCTGAGGCAGGAGAATCGCTTGAATCTGGGAGGTGGAGGTTACAATTATGCTGAGATCGCGCCACTGCACTCCAGCCTGAGCAACCAGAGCGAAACCGAAACTCCATATCAAAAAGAAAAAAGAACAAAAAAGAATTTTCTACCGATCTGTGTGATAGAGATTTGGAGATGAACATTAAGCTGACATACAGAAAACAAAAGGAATATTTGTCACACTTCTGAGTGTGTGGACTGAGATACATGACCACTATGTAAAATGCTAATTACAATAAGAGGAGAAGGACAGGGTAATATGGAAACAGAGGTTGAGAAAGCCTTAGTTTTGACTGATGCAAGGAGTATCAAGCATGTTCTCAGAAAATGAATAGGAATTCTCCAGGAAAGGAGGGAGGGCCCTTCCAAGCAAAGAAACCAACACGGGCCAAGGCCTAGGGAATGGTGTGTTTGCAAAGTTTCAATCAACCGATGTGGATAAGCTTGCAAATATTAATGTTGACCCTATAATCAAGTAATTGACATGTTTATAAGCTTAGTAATCAATTTAATTCGTACTCTCTAGTCGTCCTTATAGATACATGGAGACGGAGGCCCAAGAATTGATGTTACATTCTTAGGACTTCACACTCTTTGTGGTAGAGAATCAAGATTAATTTCGGAACCCAGGGGTCTTTTTCTAGTACTATTCAACTGCCTAAAAGAATGAAATGAAACCTCATTTAAAAAACATTAGCTAACCTGAAATATAGAGGAGGGCCTACTTTGCAGCTTCTAAAAGTAACTTAAAATATAACTGTTCAAAAGTATTACCAGTCCTGATGACTGCAGAATAAATCTAACTCTGGTGGGCTATGTGGAGAGCCTCTCTCCTTATCAAAGAACAATTAGCTTAGTTGTCCAAGATACTATTTTACCTACAGCCACTAAGAAGCTACATTATCTTTTGCTGTAACAAACGCATAACTTAAATCTGCTTGCAAGTTTATACGGAAACACATTAGCACCTGAAGGCCATCCATAGCATCATTGCAGCATTACGATAACTTGCTGATTAAAACAGAGGATACATTCATCACATAAAAGTGTTCTTCCCTCTATCTTGCCTTTAACCCAGATACAAGCAAACCCGTGAAGAAACAGGGGGTATGCAAGACATTTGTAGTGCTCCATGAAATGGGCCACATTCTGTTTTCTGGTCTTTGTTTTTGTATTGTCTCCCATTCACCAGGATTTTTTAAAGGATATGCATGTCAGGTTTATGGATGACGGTTTTATATCATTCTCGCCACAAGAAAAAACAAATGACATGTCCAAAATGCCTCTTTTCTCCCAATCTTTAATATTCTATTTGCTGCCTTTGGGCTATGTACCCAGCCAATAATTTTTTCTTTCTCTGAAAACCTGGAAATAAATATAGCTTCTCTGTTATTTTTCCAGTTTTCAGGGAATAGCTATTACATAAGGGGCTTAGACTGAAACAGTCCCACGATCTGGACAATGTCTAAGAAATAAGCACTATAAGGATAAAATAAACAAGAATCAACACAAAATGGATCCAATTGGTATTTACATCACACACCCCCCCCCCCCCGCCACCCCACAAGAGAAGAATTGTATATGTGCTGCTGGATAGAATTGGGAAATTGACAACTCCAATCTGAACTGTGACGGGGTGGGGAGAAAGGGGCAGGACTGTGTTTGCAATGATACTGTATTGTTGCAGCAAAGTTTGTATAAACAGAGGCACCGAGTGTGATTATTTGTGAATACTTACTCTGCACAAACGTAAACTGAATTGAGAATCATTTAATATTTCTATGTCTAAAACGGTGTATCGTGTGGCAAGACAAGAATGATTCATGTATTTAATTGACACAGAGCACTGACTATAAGCAGGCAGTATGCCAAGAATGAATATACAAAGCTGAGCACAAGCTCTCTCTCCCTCCATAGGGCCTGTGAGTTAGCAGAGTGCGCCTGATACACCAAGAACTGAATATACAAAGCTGAGCACAAGCACTCTCTCCCTCCATAGGGCCTGTGAGTTAGCAGAGCGCACCTGATATACCAAGAACTGAATATACAAAGCTGAGCACAAGATCTCTCCCTCCATAGCGCCTGCGAGTTTGCAGGGCACCTCTGCACTGTTTGCAGCATGCACATGATTCACTCAAGTCCCCACTAGAACGTCGGCTCCTCAGAGGGCATGGGAAATGACTGGGCTGTTTGCCAGTTTATTCCCAGTGCCTGACTCTGTGTCTGGCACACAGGAGATGCCTCACAAGCTTCTGCTTAGTAAATGAGTGTGTTTGTTCAGTATCTGCTTTGTGCAGCGCACCATGAAATAAGTGTCATCAAGGGCAAGAGGTGATTCTCCAAGCTTCTGTGCAGCCTACAGTGGCCCCCCTTATCCTTAGGGGATACGTTCCAAAACCCCTGGTGGATGTCTAAACTCATGGACGGTATTGTACCCTATTTATACTGTGCACAAATTGGTTTTTCCCTCTTTACAATTTCACAGATACTTGTTCTTACTATAGGTCTTAGCAACCTTAGCATACAACTTATTTTCTTTCCTTATTTAAGACAAGAACTTTCACCTTTTCACTTAAATGAAGCACTTTTCAGCTTCTCTTTGGCATATCTGAATTGCTAGCATTGCTACTCTTGTGTTTTGGGGTTATTACTAGGTAAAATAAGGGTGACAAACCCAAGTGCTGAAATACTAGGACAGCTGATCTGATAACCAAGGCAGCTGCTAGGAGACTCATGGATACTCAGGACAAAGAGAACATTCACATCCTGGACAGGACAGAGCAGGATGGCATGAGATTTCATCACACTGATTAGAATGGCATGCAATTGAAAATGTATGAGTTGTTTATTTCTGACATTTTCCATTTAATATTTTCGGATTGTGGTTGACCTCTGGTAACTGAAACCTCAGAAAGCAAAACCACCAACAAGGGGGAACGATTGTAGATTGTACTTATTTTTCTTTCCCCTAATACTATGGCCTACTGGCCACTTTAGAAAAAAAAAAAAAAGCTGTTTTTAACTTCAAATCACTGAAGCTGTATTCTTGATGTGTTTTGATCCTCAGATGTAAAAGTGTACCATTTCTAAGGAAGGGATCAGTTCTTGGTCATGAGTTGGTAAAAGGGAAACGATTATAATAACAGCATCTACTTATTGAACATTATGTACTAATAATGATCTGCCAAGCCAGATTTAAGTACTACACACACGC
>NW_022436975.1:6985538-7018913 GCF_009761245.1 Sapajus apella | reverse complement strand
ACACACACAGACACACACACACAGACACACACACACAGACACACACACAGACACACACACAGACACACACAGACACACACAGACACATAGACACACACACAGGCACAGACACACACAGACACACACACACAGACACACACACACAGACACAGACACACAGGCACACAGACACACACACACATACACAGACAAACACACAGACACACACACACACACAGACACACACACACACACAGACACACAGACACACACTCACACCCTGCTTTTCCTAATTGTGAAATGTGCCCACTACTGGATATTTATAAGATAATTTTTAGTATTGTATAGACTAACTTAAAATTTTTAGTCATAGATTTATTTTAATGTCCTTTAGGAAGAAAATGTAATAACATATTAAGTCATTGATTTCATGGATATAATGAAAATGGTTTAGGATGAGGCCAAACTCTCTTCACCTCTAAATAAACTGATTTATACACAGTTCAAAGAAGAAAGTATCAAGCATATACTAGTACAGGTGCTATTGCAGATGACAAAAATCATGAAGGCGGTATGTGAGATTTACCTCCTTGGCCCCTCTGACTGATTTCATGGGATACGAAAAACACTCAGGGAAGGCAGGAAGGCCAAGGTCACCGTGTGGACGTGCATGGGTTCTGGAGTCAGGCTTTTAGAGTCACGTCCTGACTCCCCTGCTCATTCTAAGCTTGGGCAGGTCACTTGACTTTTCTATGTGTTGGTTTCCTCATCTATGAAATGTGGGTGATGATAGTATCAACCCCACAGGGGCAAAAGAGAGATTCAAATACAGGTGACTCTGACATTGAAAGCCACATCCTGACCTCTCCAGGGCTGGCAAATGAGTTTTAGCTCATGTGCCAAATTAACGGAGTGGAAGAAGGTGTCTGTGGCACCGAGTTGACAAGTATTTGAGGCTTCATGGGGAAAAGTGATGGATGGATGTGAGATGTCTGCCCCGTACTCTGCTGCTATCTTCCTGCAGGTCCCAGTTACCAGCTCAAAGATCAAGCTGCACGTGGACCCACAGGATGTGCAGTGGAAACACACGGTAACCCAGTCGGTTGAGTTCTTTCTACATTTTCTTACTGATATCACCACTAATTCTGAGAGAGACATACCATTATCTAAGAATAAAACTTCCACTTTAAAATTAACATAGGTTGCATGAAAGTGTTTTTCATACATCAAATGTTATTAGGTACCTCTTCAGCTATTTTCTACAAAGGCTACTTATTTAAACATTTCAGTAAACTTAACATTAGTGAGATTTTCTGAAAGAAAAAGGAAAAGAAAGAAAGAAGAGGAGGGAGGGGAAGAAAGAGGAGGAGGGGAAATAAAAGGAGAAGGAAGAGGAAGAGGAGGAGATGAGCAGCAGCAGTATGGGCACCCCAAATACCAAGGACTGATCTTGGTCAGCCATTGGCCAAGGCTCCCAATGTATCCTCCCAACTTTGGAAGTTCTCAGAAACAATGAGTGTGTCCAGCAGAAACTGACCCTCCCCAGGTGTTTGCTTCAGCTCAGGCAAAAGACAATTGCACAATCACAATCAGATCAATAGCCTTCTGAAGCATATTGGAACAACAGGCCCAAGTGGGTCCTTTCAGGAGATGACGGACCCGGTCTGTCCTCCCGCACTGCGGCTACGCTCTGCGAGCAACTCCCGCTGGGTCTTGCCATCATCTTGGTACTCATCTAGCCATCTGCCATGGAAAAAAGAAGAGAATTAATATGAGAGGGCATTGAAAGAAGCCTCAGTTAGAAAGGAAAAAATATATATATGGAATGAATTTAAAGAGGTCTTTAAAGAGATCGGAATTTTTAAAAAGCATTTAGGATTTTAAGTCACACCGGATTCCTTTTAGCAGTCCAGCTTTGGTAAGCCTTTGTCCTATACTCAAGTTGCAAGGTCATATTGGTTCACTCTAAAATTCTGGCTTTTAGAAAAGTCCTCTGGTAACATCACAAACATTCTAACGCCATCAAAAATTCTCACTTGGAGTTTCCTTAGTGAAAGCTGTTATTTCGCTCCTGTCATGTGACTGGCAGGTATACACAGTAGCTAAACCCTCAGTCTCTAGGACAGTGCTCTTCAAGAGAAATAGAATACGGACCGCATATGGAAAGAAGTAAAAAGAAGGTAAAATTAATATTTTTAATTTTCATAAATTCAAAAGATGATTATTTCAACACGTAATCAGTATACAATTTATATCACATTCTTTTTTATTCTACAGTCTTGAAATCTGGAATGTATCTTACACCTACATTGGCATAGCCCACAGGTCGGTACACATGCGTGGCTTGTGGCTCCCATGTGAGACAGTACAGTTCTACAGTCAAATATATTTTGATCTGAGTCCTGACTCCACCAATTCTGAATATATTCTGTAAAAAAAATTTACCGTCTTTATATTTCAAAGATAATTCCCTTGTCTTTGAAATATCACAGAGTCTACTGGAGGCTTGCTGTGGCATCAGATGTGTTTATGTGTGCAGTTCTGGCTTTACCATGAAGCCTGTTCCTTGGAAAGCTTTCAGTAAATGCTGGTGATGGCTATTCTTCTGATTTTCTCTCCAGCAATACAACAGATGGGTGCGGAAATTTTATCAACTCACACAACACAAAATATAACCCCTCTATATCTTGGTTATTTTGAAACTCCACAAATAAAGTTATAAATAACTCTTTCTCAGGGACCTTTCTTATCCTATGATTAGAAGGGGACTTGCACTTAAGTAGCTGATAAACTATACTGAGGAAGACAGCAAAGTTTATGTCATCTAACACTCCAAAATCTAAGTAGAACTTTCTGACAAAATGATTTTATAGCAAACTTGGTATCTTGTGCAGGGAATTCTTCAGTAGAAGATAATTCACAAAATCATAGTGATATCATAGAAACAATGGATTGATAGACACTAAATTAAAACTTTCCAGAAGGCCAAGGAACCAAGAGCCCCTGCTGTCTGACTAATGGGTCTCAGGTGTGCATGCCATTACTCTCATTAGGTCACAGTTTTCTCATCTGTCAAACAAACCATGAGACTAAATGTTATCTATGGTTTCTTCCACTTCTGATGGAATAGCAAGAAAAGGTTTTTCTTACTTATTTTAACCTGGGTCCTCAGAGAGAAAAGGCAAGGAAAACAGGTAATATTGCTATAGTTAAGTTAAGTTAATTGACAGCCGTGCAATAATATGCCTATATGCATATCATTTCATATGAGAGTATAATACAATAAAACATCTTAAATATTTTCATCTGCAACGTTTTTTTCTATAAATCCAATTTCAATCTAAGGTTTGCAATTATTCTAAAATGTAGAAATAAGTCACTTCCATCTTAATTTCTACTCCTTTGCATTTCCAGTAAAACTAATTTTGGCTTGGAAGAGAATGGGACAATTATCGCCTGCCCTGGATGACTTTGACTTTGCTAAATATGACACATTTAGAAAAATAATAATCTTATATTTATTCCTTATGATATTTCATAGGTACCATCACATTTAGAGCAATAAACTATACTGTAAAATATTAAACACAGCTTCATATGTTTCCAAATATCTAGATGTGATATAAAACCAAATGTTGCATATATACTGGCCAATATGGTAGTCACTAACCATCTGTGTCTATTCAACACTTGAAATGTAGCTAATACGACCAAGCAACTATATTTTTTATCTGACTTGATTTTAATTAATTTAAACTTAATTAGCTATATGTGACTAGTGGCTACCATGTTGGACTGTGCAGATACAATGTTTTAAAAAGTAAAACTTAGTCAGTTATTTGAGAGTTCTAAATACTAGACATATGATCTAGAAATAAAGGTGTTTTTCTCCCTTCATTTGCATGTGTAATATCATGTCAAAAATTTCTTTAAAATTGCTTCTATGACAATAACATTTACCATCATGGAGCCTCTAATTGCAGGACACTTTTGTAGGTGCTTTTTATACATTGTCTGAAATCCTCAAACAACCCTGCAAAATAGGTGTCATTACTGCCATTTTACATAAGAATAAATTGAGGCTCCCAGAGCTAGTAAGTAATGCAGCTGTAATCCAAATCTGGTGTTAAAAAATGTCAATCTTTGCCCCTTCTATTCTTTATTTACTAAGATTTCTTGCAAAAATAAAGATACAAGGTCTCTTCCTAGAGCCTCAATTTCACAAAACGGCAGTAACGACTACCACATACACTTTATGTGAATGCGCATTGAGGAAAAAAACCAAACAGATGATGAGAAGTGCTACACATTTTGTTCATACAAAATGCAACTCTTTATTGCATTTTTAAAGAATGAGTATTTCCTAGAAGTGAAGCTATAGTAAGGTAAAATCCAGTCAGTCAACCAATGTGCTTCTCTGCATGTCTGAAAAGAGTCCCTCACTTTGGGAATAGCGTTGCTGAACCACCTGCTAAACACAGAGCACACCCAGCTCTCCAGTTTCGTGTAGCAATACATCCCTCCTACCTCACTGAAGATCAAGTGGAACTTCTTTGAGGACAGGGACTCTACTCTTTTATCTCAAAATCTCTAGGACTTGGTGTAGTACCTGACACCTAGCAGGCACGCAATATTTTTGCATAAATAAATGGATGAATAAATTAATATACATAATGCATGAGTTTTCTGGATTCAAGGAACCTGCAATTACATAGACATAGCACCTTGACACCTGGGTCTTCACAGCATATATAAGCCTCTATCATGGTCCTCATGTTGTTAACATTTCCCATGCTCCCATGTGGGGACCACAGGTCCTTGCCAACAGAAACTGGATTGGCTTATTGCTGGATCTCCATTATCTACCCCGCTTCTTGATATAGTGAGTGGTCAGTTACTATTTATATAATGACTGATCAAATGGATCAATATATTCTGTAGATTGATTAATAATGGAGGGAACTTAACTGTGTAATTTCTATTTTTAGTGAATTTTGTTTTAATTTTAATTTTAATTTTGCATTCAATATTCTTACTATAACTCTATAAAGTAGGTAAAGAAGATTTATCATTCTCATAAAATTTTGAAAACTGAGAATTAGGAGTTTAAGTAATTCACCTATGACCACACGGCCAAGGAATTACAGTTACCCTTGCAACTTAAGTCTCCTTTTATATTATAGCTACGCCATATTAGTACAAGGCATTGGAGTTCACAGTTCACATATATAACATCATTTCAGTTTAAATGATTCAAATGAACAAGGGGAAACAGGTATTACTGCCATCTTTCATATGAGGATGTTGAACCTCAGAGCAGAGTGGTACCCAAGTTCACAGTACCAGCAGGGAGCTTATCACGTTTTTTAGAAACAGAAAGAAGAACCCGTGTCAAAGTCCTAATCCAGTTTCTTTCCATTTCAGCATACTTGTTTCAGAAGAGAAAAATGTTAGAGATTACAAAAGAAGACAGAATGACCAGTGCTGATAAAGGACAGTTCTCCTGAGGAGAGGCCTTCCGCTCTAGTTTTCAGGGAGGGAATGATGTTGTTCAACAGCTGGGAGGAGGCATGCTGGAGGACACTGTTGGAATAAATTGGACAAAGGAAACATAATTTTGCATAACAACGCATTGAGTAACAACATACCTGTTGCATGGAAACAGTACCTCTTCAGTGCTGTCTTCATCTTCAGACTTAACAACAATACTCCCAAGAAACCATCCATTACCTGTATGAGTTGACAAAGGAGATTTATTTAACTCTTTAGCATAAAAATACCAGCATTGTAATTTTATTCATATATCCTCCAAATGTTTCTTTTTAAGTACACGTGTCAGGGTACAAAAATATGCATATGCAAATTATAGCGTAGAGAAATGAAAGTGTGAGTGAGCAACCTAATTACTCAGAGTACTAGAAGCAGAGGAAAAGAGAAGATGGGGACCCAAACTTTCTATAAAATTCTAAAAAAAAAAAATATTTAAAATCAGATGAGCCAAGAATAAGGAGAGAAGTAAATTCATATAAATGCATTTCAGTTATGATAAGTCATAGAAGATTGATAGGTTTAAATAATAATGGAAAGTCACAATCAATCATCATTCTTAATAGTGAAAATTTAGAAGTTATCATTGATTACTGCACTTGTCAATACAATTAAAGAAAGAAAAAATGAAAGTAAGGAAAGAAGGGAGAGAGAGAAGGAGGGAAGAAGGAAGAAAGGAGAGGAGATAAGAAGAAAGGAAAAGGAAAAGTGATAAATGCAGAAAAAAGAAACAGAACTTTCATTATTCACAGAAGATATGACTTAATTAAAACCAAAAAAATTACAGAATATAAAATTAAGAGTGATGAGAAAATTTGTTAGAAATATAATTAATACATAAAATTCCAGTGTATTTCTATTAGCCAGAGAGGAAAGATTAAAAAGCATAATTCAATGAAAGTCACAATGTTGAACTGCTGTAAAAATTTAAGAATTTAAGAGCAAATTTAAAAGCAGATGTAGTATAATTTATAGAAAAAAAATCATCTAAATGTAGAAAATGACAGCAAAAAAAGAAAAAGCCATAAATAAATGAGGAGCTGTCTCATATTGGTAAGTAGGACGATATAAAGATGTCAATTCCTCATAAACTAATTTAAGACTGCAATGTAATTAAATCAAATTCACCATAGTGTTTTACATGAAAATCCAAAAGCTGGTAATAAAATTCATGTGGATGATAAAGGCCCAATAATATCACAGGCACTTCTGATCTTGAGTAAGGGAGGGGAATCACCCTACCCGTTATCAACATTTATTGTAAATCTATATCAATCAAGGCAATATGGAATTGGCTGACATAGTTAAATTGACTATGGAACAGAAAAATAATTCAGAATTAACCTTTCCCATTCATACAAACTTGATACAGGGAGCTCTGCTCTGCACATTAGTGTGGAACCATAACAAAAACTGCAAGCTGAAACTAGGCAAGCCATCTTAATAATCAACAGGGGAAAATTATGACTGCTTGATGATCTTTAAACATTTTTTCAAAACATCAAAAAATCTTTACTGTGAATTTAAAATGGTTACAAAAATGAAAAGTAGTAACCCTAACATGTAATGCACTATAATTTAAAACATTAGAAACATTGAAAATTAAAAGGTTTTATTTTTTTCTAATAAAACAATCTTAGGAATTGTTTGGTGCTTGCCTTCTTTTTCTCATCACATAATTTATAATACAGAGCAAGCATCTTTTGCCTTTTAGCACATTATTAAACTCCTAAATTTGAATCAGCTTACAACATATTTTCTTTGTGTTTTCAATGTCATAAAATATCTCAGAATCCCTTTAAGTGAAGTTTTTATTAATATCTTTGTCATTTTTGTCACCACCGCCTTCCTCATCTATGGGCATCAATTCCCCTCACTAATTTCCTCTGGCTGAGAACCTAAAGTCTCTTAAATGGTGGCAGTGTCAACACTTTCATGGTGATAAATTTCATCTATAACCCCATTTATGTTAGATTTGAACCTCACTTCCAGCATTGCCACTTTTCCTTTCTTTGATGCACTTTCATCTTTCAATTCTATATTGTTATAAACTGTCACATGGATTCACTATTGGTAAACAAGGAAGCAACACAACAATGCACTTTGCTGTCTGTGCATAAACTGATAATAAGTACACCATGACCCAGCACCAACAGACAGACACTGGAAGAAGTGATGTGATTGGTCGCTGATCAGAACGTGCATCTGTTTTCCACATAGTGATTTATAGACTAAAAAGCTGGCAGCAAAGTTTGTACTTATGCAATTGCAGTTACTATAGCATGGTAACTGAAATTTGAACTATGCTATTTGGGGACTTGTGTTAACTAAATCATTGCAACTGAAATTTGTGAATATGGATACCATGCAAAGCAATGACTGCTTGTATAAAATAAAGATGACTTTGTATAGCTCTCAAGTGAAGATGAAGTAGTCAATACACAGTGGTGGTACAATTGGTGATCCATATGAAAAAAATGAAAGTTGATTCCATCCTCATATCATACATAGAAATCAATTATGCAGGGAGTAAAATTTTAAATCTTAAAAACAAGACTTAAAATATATGTATGTAGATGTATAAACTTGTAGTCATCAATGTCAGGGACACGTTCTGAGAAAGGCATCATTAGATGATTCCACTATTGCGCAAACTGTGAGCACTTAACACAAACATAGATGGTATTGCCTACTGCACACCTAGTGATACAGCACAGCCTATTCATCCTAGGCTACAACCTGTTCAGCATGTTACTGTGTCACACAATGGTAAGTATCTGTGTATCTAAATATAGAAAAGGTAATGAGTTTCACTACAATATTGCAACAGCTATGATATTACTAGATGATAGGAATTTTTCAACTCCATTATAATCTTATGGGTCTGCCATCCTATATGTGGTCCATGTTAACTGAAACATGGTTATGCAGCACATGGTTTGCATATATATATATTTGGAATACTCTACAGGTAGAAATGACTTCCTTAAATAAGACACAAAATGTACTGATAATTTAAAAATTATACTATACTCTTAAATTAAACTACTTTAAAATTAAGAATTTCAGCCATCAAAATACAACACAAACTAGAGAAGATACCGTGCCAGTCACTTAGTAGTTGCTCTCCCCTTTCTTGCCATTTCTGCAGTTCGAGAGGCCCACATCTCCCAGATGTCTCTGCGGCCACAAATGAACTATGCGACTAATTTCTCAGGAATGCAATGTGGCCAGAAGTCGTATGCATAGTTGCCATCTCCCATGCGCAAAAGACACTGCTGCAGGGGACTCTCCCTCTTTTCCATGTGTGTAACCAGCTCTGACCAGGTAGAGGAGAGGAGATTTAGGTGATGGAAGAATAGCAAGGGGAAGGACCTGGTCCCTGATGGCTGGCTGGGAATGGCCATCACTTTGGGGCTGTTACCTGTGTGTGGAACACGCTGCTATCTTTAAAAACCTTTTTTTTTGCCGGGTGCGGTGGATCACGCCTGTAATCCCAGCACTTTGGGAGGCTGAGGCGGGCCTCATAAGGTCAAGAGACTGAGACCATCCTGACCAACATGGTGAAACCTCGTCTCTACTAAAAATACAAAAATTAGCCGGGCGTGGTGGCACACACCTGTAGTCCCAGCTACTCAGGAGGCTGAGGCAGGAAAACTGCTTGAACCCAGGAGGCGGAGGTTGCAGTGACCCAAGATCGTGCCCCTGCACTCCAGCCTGGCACCTGGTGACTAAGCAAGACTCTGTCTCAAAAAAAAAACTTTTTTTTTTAAATCACTTTTTATTAGAGAAACTTTCCTTTTACCCTAAATATTAAGGACAAGAACATGTATTTCCACAGACAAAGAAATTCAGTTAAGGATTAAAAAAAAGAAGAAAGAATGCTCACTGTTCCTAGAAATCAGGGTAATGCAAATTAGAGCCAAAGAGAATACTATTTTGTATCAACTTATGTAAAATAAAAGCAAAAATTAAGTGTACCAAGTGTTGGTGAGCATATGACGCAATATACAAAAAAATCTTGTATACTGTAGGTAAGAGCAAAACTTAGTAAAGTCACTTTTGGAACTAGTAGTTTGTCTAGAGCCAGAGCTGATCATATCCTTTGACCTACCTAGTAATTGACTTCTATGGATTTACCTTAGAACCTGCGGTTTCTTAGTCTCAGCTCCGCTGACATGTGGGGCCTGATAATTCTTTGTTATGGGACTGTCTTGTGTGTGCTAAAATGCTTAGCAGCATCTCAGGCCTCTACCCACTAGGTGCTGGTAGTAGCACCTACCAGCTGTGACAACCAAAACTGTCTCCAGACATTGTCAAATGTCCCCAGGGGGCAAATCTGCCCCCAGTTGGGAACCACTCTCCTAGAGGAACTCTTGCTCCTGTGCGTTAGAATGTTTATTTCAGGCTGGGCACGGTGGCTCATGCCAGTAATCCCAGCACTTTCGGAGGCCAAGGCGGGTAGATTACCTGAGGTCAGGAGTTTGAGATCAGCCTGGCCAACATGGCAAAACCCCGTCTCTACAAAAAATTAGCCAGGTGTGGTGGAGTGAGCCTGCAGTCCCAGCTACTTGGGAGGCTGAGGCAGAAGGATTGCTTGAACCCAGGAGGCAGAGGCTGCAGTGAGCCAAGATCACACCACTGTACTCCAGCCTGGGTGACAGAGTGAGACTCTGTCTCAAAAATAAAAATAAAAAAGAATGTTTGTTTCAGTTTGTTCGTAACAGTCAAACTGGACACAACACAGCTGAGCATTAACAAGAGATGAACAGATTAATATGCGTAATTATGCAATAGAATATTAGAGTGGTGAAAATCAACTGTTGCACTACACATGAAAGTGTATATATCTTGGAAACAATGTTGAGTTAAAAAAAATCATGTCACAAAGGCAGTATATGGCACATCATAATTTCTACAAAGCACAGAAACTATCAGTGTTTACAAGCATCCCCACATGAGTAGTAAAGCCTTTCTTTAAAGCAAAGGTTTTTGAAATCACGAAAAAATCCTAAAAATCAGGATGGATACCTTGTGGGAGAGGTGAACACAGTAGAACCACCAGGACTGGTAATGTTCAGGCTTACATTAGGTAGTGGGCTATGAGACTGCAAAGAATACACAGTTTGAAAAGAAGAGATGGGAAAAGAACATAACCTGGATACTCTATTACGGTATATTTTTATTTCAGTGGAATGAGTATTCAGAATGCAGGAAGGATAGTTTCATTAAAGAACTTTAAAATGGTGTTATAGTAATTACTCGGCTTTCCTTCACTGAGTTTCAAATAGCCTAATTCTACCACTCAGAGAAGCCCACTGAAATTTCCAAATATCCAGCCAAAACCTGGCCCTCACCCCCAGTCTACCTACCACATTTTCTTCCTTTCTTGTGAAAATTTTCATGTTCTTCCAGGTCCCCTTGCCAAATAGACAATAGCAATGTGAAGGTCACATTTAAATATTTATCATACTTCATTCTAACTTAATACAAGTATTTCCTACGTGTCTGCCACCATGGGCCCTGCCTGTGAGCACACACCCCAGGCATCTCACTCACATGTGCATCCAGCCAGGGCTAGTATCCTGCAGGCCCTCAACAAAGAACCCTGGAGATGCAGTCTGAGGACCTCTGGAATCAGGACCCCTGGAGGTGCTTGTGATGCAAGAGACAAGCAGAAAAGCACATATGCCTCTGATTACTCAGAGCCCACTCAGGCAGAATCTCTGGTGTGGGCCCAGGGTCTATTTTATTTAAGATACTCAGATATTTCCTAACTATATTGAAGTTCTACAAATTTGCTACAAATCTGAGGCTTTACTGTAGCTTTCCATTTATTTCATTTGTGGTTAGATAACCCTAGACACAACTGTATTTGTGTTAAAATCATAATACTGAATGTGGCTTCATCTTAAAAACGAAAAGAAAAAAATAACATGAGAATTTCCCTATTGTCCTTCCCATATCTGTTAACATTTTTTGTTAATGAATGTCTCCTTGAAAAAAAATAAGTATTTTGGAAGTTTGTTGCTGCTTCCATCAGTCATTTCTATATCAGTAAATTGGCCATGTAAATATATTTAAAATCACAATGTCCCCCTCATTTTTCCTTCTGTCATTTTTATTCTTTGTATCAAACAACCTTGGTTATAATGTCTTCTCTTTCAAATGTCCAGCCTACCTCTTCAAATACATGCCTAATTCTCCTTCCTCTGCCTTCAATAGTGATTGCTCTGCTGTTGTGAACGCAGTTTTCTCTATAGCATCTCAGTTCTGGCTTTTTAGGATGTGGTTGGATGTCTTAACATTGTTTCCAACCCATGTCACAAAGAAGAGTCTCAGAATTCTTGTTTAAAACAAGAATCTGAGCGTTCTACTAACTGTTCTGTTCCAATCCACACCAAAGTCTCCAGCTCTGACTGTAATTAGCTACCCTGAAAATCCATGTGCTGTTGGCAAGGGCGGCTTGGGGCAAAAGCAGGAAATCACAGTAAAACTTTCCACCCTTCATAAAAGTAATCTAAAAGTCACCGCACCATACAGTGACACCACTCTGCAGCAACCCAGCACTACAGTGACACCCCTCCACAGTGAAACAACTCCATACCGACACCTGTCTACAGTGACAACCATCTACAGTGACACCACCCTACAGTGACACCACCTACAGTGACAATGCCCTACAGTGACTCATCTATAGTGATACCACTCCATCATGACAATGCTCAATAGTGACACCACACTACAGTGACACCACCCTACAGTGACATCATTCTGCAGTGAAACAACTCTACACTGACACCCCTGTACAGCGACACTCCTCTCTGCTGACACTGCTCTATAATGACACCACTCTACAGTGACACCAGTCTACAATGACACAGTCTACAGTGACACTGCTCTAGTGACACTGCTCTGCAATGACACCACTCTATAATGACAACACTCTACAGTGACATCACTCTTCAGTGACACTCCTTTACAGTGCCATGGCTGTGACTGACACCACTCTGCAGTGAAGTCACTCAGTGGTGACACTCTTCCCCAGTGATGTCACTGTACAGTGACATCAATCTATACCAACATTGCTGCACAGTGACATCAATCTACAGTAACATCGCTGCACAGTGACATCGATCTACAGTAACATCGCTGTACAGTGGCACCACTCCACAGTGAGGCCACCTGACAGAAACACCACCCCACAGTGACACAACCTTAGAGAAACGCCACCTTACAGAGACGCCACTCCACAGTGACTCCACCTTAGAGAAACACCACCCCACAGTGACACAACCTTAGAGAAACGCCACCTTACAGAGACGCCACTCCACAGTGACGCCACCTTGCAGAGGCACCACTCCACAGTGACGCCACCTTGCAGAGACGCCACTTCACGGTGATGCCTCTCTACAGTGACAGTGCTCTGTGGTGATACCAGCCTACAGACACTGTTCTACAGTAACAACGTTCCACAGTGACATCATTCTACAGTGGCACTGCTCTACAGTGACACCACCTTAGACATACGCCACTCTACAGTGACACCACTCTGAAGTGACAGCATGCATAGAAGGAAGTATATTATGTCATTCCTTCCTCTATCCAATTTCTTACTTCTGCCTTTTTCTAATAATTTCCTCTATAACGTTCCTGAGCTCATTGAACTATGTGTCTATTTTCTTTCTGTTCACTACTGCCTTACCTTTTCTGCTTCAGCTCCGTTTTGTTTCTGTCACTATGGCCACTTTAAGGTCTTCCCATTCATTTTAAAGAGCTTTACTGAAAAATCATTTCACTGACTTAAATATGTTCATTCAACAAATGGTCACGAATTAAACTATACTGTCAGGCACAATACTAGGCACTAGGAAAATAAAGGTAAAGACTAGATAATTCCAGTCTTTAAAAAAAACTCGAAATCTAGCAGAAAGAAAAAAGGAGTATGGAAGTCAATGTGATAAATGGCTTCAGTACTACGATACAAGTTAAAATATAGAGTTACGCTTTAGCACTAGAACTGAAATTTGAATTTAATAGCTCTAGGAAACAGATGAATAAAGTGGAATTGGCAAGGCCTGGTTGACAGCTGTGGCTGGGGAGAAGACAGGGAGGGAAAGGTTGGATTAGGGTGCTCAAGGGGCTGCTTTGCTGAAGAGTGTGGGATAAGGGACCCGGGAAACACAGCTGTAGGAACAGACATGACAGACATGCAACCGTGAAGAATGCTCAGGGGGTCTGGAGATCACACACGTGCACACACGCATGCACACACAAAACCTTTTGACTTTCTAGGAAATTTCCTGTGAAACATAATCATGTGCTTGTATAAGTCATGTAATAAACTCAACCTGACAAAACTTCATACATTTACATTAAATATATTTAATGTAAGTGTACATAATTTAATATGTTCAATAAATGGTCACTATATAATTTAATTTGTGACCATTTATAACCTTACATTATATCTAATGTAAATATACCTAATGTAACTATATATCATGAATTTATATGAAATATATTTAATGTAAATGGATTTAATGTCAATTATATATAAATATAACTTCATATATTTACATTTTATATAATGTTAAATAAGATTATTTTCTTATCTGAATCTTACATGACCTGCACATTTTTCTGTTTTTCCACCCGCCTTTTACATGATTTTTCATAAATTTGCAAAATAAACTTCTTACCAAGAGACTGAATCTTACCTGGACCTGTCCCATCATGACTAACCAGAACTTTTTTCAATTTTCCGAGAGAGACAGCCTTAATGGAAAAAATATCAACCTGTACAATAAAGAAATAAACTCAGTGACCATTAGGATATTTCCTGTCTCTAGAAAAAAAAAATAGTATTACTATTGATACTGCTACTATACTATTATTTTTACTACTACTATAAAAATTGCCACTATTTTACGTGCAAAGTTCTACACGATGCTTAGTGAGAGATGCAAAAAAACATGCAGAATATAATTCTTGCTCTCCTCAATTACACAGTCTAGTGAAAAGAGTCTTAGAATGTAGTTAGGACATTTATTTTCAATCTACTATTACTAATAATAACAGCTCAGAATCTGTACTACATAAGTGCCAAACTCCCCCAGCATTTTTCATATATTAACTCATTTAATCCTCAGAACAGCCCATGAGGTCAGTACGACTCACTTCCTCATTCCACAGCTGGAGACTGAGGCACCTGGAGTTAAGCTACTTGTCCCAGGTCAACACCTAGTGGATGAGGAGGCAAGTCTCAGGCCCAGGAGGCCACCACCAGAACTGGAGTTTACCACATTGTCCTGTCTCTCAGTATCCTATTTTTACATAAACTATGTGTTGAAATATGTACACGCACACACATATATATGTACGTATATATATGTATACACACACAGGACATTTTAAAATAAACTATGAAATAGATACAGGCGTATAAATTACAAAGGCACACTCGACAAACACATCCATGTAAGTAACAGAGTTTTAGCACCATCCAAGACCCCAACATGCCCCTTTCAGTCACCATCTCCACAAACGACATCCACTACCCTGACTTTTAGCACTTTTAATTAGTTTTGCTTTGTCTGGGGCCATATATCAACAGAATCCTATAGTGCATTCTTGCTCTGCCGACTTGCGTCACCCAGTGTTTGTGAGATTCATTCATGCCATTTTGTTCAGCAGCATCTTGTTCATTTCATTACTGAATATTACTCCAAATTATTTATCCACTCTACTATTTATAGACAAACATTATTCCTAGAATAATGTTGCTCAGAACATTCTCATACATGTCTTTTCATGATATCTGCATATATTTCTGTTGGGAAACACTGCGTTATAGGGTACAGGGTGTGTGTGTGTGTGTATATATATATAAATATGCATTATATATAAATTTATATATTTATATATCATATATATTTATATATTATTATCTAACTATAGAGAGATTTCACTTTTTAAAAATGCTTATACTAATATGTACTCCGTGTGCACAGCATATGAGAGTTCAAAGTGCTACTCAGGTAAATCAATATTTGTTGTTATTTTTTTTAAGTTTAACCATCTGATCATGCACAGTAACACTTCACTATGGTTTTCATTGTCTCTTCCTGATTACTCATAAGGCTGGGTAGGCTTTTTATTTTTATTGGTGATTTGGACACTCTCTTTTGTAAAGAAAGCACACACTCAAGTGTCAAGCCATGTTTTAAATAGGGTTTTCTGTCTTTCTCTTGTGGCTCTGGATTTTCTGTATACAGTCTCCAAACGAGTCTTTTGCTAGTACATTTTTAACATGTTCTCCCACTGTGTGCCTTGCCTTTTTACTCTCTTAATGGTATCTTGAGGAACAGAAATATTTAATGCTAAAATAGTGTAATTTATCTTTTTCCTTTTTATGCTTTCTGATTTGTCTTTAAAGCTTTAGTTTATAACTGTCTACCCATGTTCAATAGCGACATCATTCACAATCACTAAAAGGTAGAAGCAACTCAAGTGTCCATCATGGGGTGCATGGATAAACAAAACATGGATTGTTCTGAAATATTATACAGCCTTTCAAAGGAAAGATGTCTTGTCACATGCTACAACATGCATGAGCAATACAATGGAACACTACTCAGCCTTGCAAGGAAATAAATCCTGTCATATGCCACACCATGCATGAAACGTGAGGATATTTTGCTAAGTGAAGTTAGTCACAAAAAGACAAATACTGTATGATTCCACCTATATGAGGCACCTAGAGTAGTCAATTCATAGAGACATAGAGTAGAATAGTGGTTGCCACGGGCTGGAGGATGGAAGAATGGAGAGTTATTTAATGGATACAGTGTTTCAGTTTTGCAAAATGCAAAGAGCTCTGGAGATGGATGGTGGTAATACTTAAAACACAATAATGCGAATGTACTTAAACTGTTACATTTATACTTTAAGAACATTATGCTTAAAAATTGTTTAAAAATAAATTTTATGTTATGTATATTTTACCACAATTAAACTTTTTTTTTTTTTTTTTTTTTTTTTTTTGAGACAGAGTCTCGCTCTGTCACCCAAGCTGGAGTGGTGCTATCTCGGCTCAGTGCAACCTCCACCTCCCAGGTTCAAGCAATTCTTCTGCCTAAGCCTCCCAAGTAGCTGGGACTATAGGCGCCCGCTGCCACGCCTGGCTAATTTTTGTATTTTTAGTAGAGGCAGGGTTTCACCATGTTGGTCAGGCTGGTCTCAAAATCCTGACCTCAAATGATCCACCCACTTCAGCCTCCCAAAGTGCTGGGATTACAGGCGTGAGCCACCACACCCAGCCCACAATTAAACATTTTTAAAGTCCTAGTCTAACCCCTAGATTATGCAGATTTTCTTTCATCATATCTTCTAGATATCTGACTGTTTTACCTTTCACATTTAGACATAAATTTACATAAAACTGATTTGGGGATTTGATGTAAAATAGGAGTGGTGATTTTTTTTCTATAACAATATCCAATTTTAAAACTTTGTTGAAATTTTTAAATGCTTTCTGTGATGCTGCACATTAGGATGTGTAGATCTGTTTCTGGGCTCTCTTCCTTTTCTTTGCTTTATTTGACTTTCTTTGTACAAATTGATGCTGTCTTATTACCTTAATTTTACAAGTCTTGATACATGGCACTCTATCAAGACGTATAAAATCAAGACCTTAATTTTATATGTCTTGATACCTGGTACTGTACTTGGTGCTTCTTCTTCAACATCTATTTTAAATGTATTTGACTGTTTGCATTTTCACATCAATTTTATAATTAGATTGCCAATTTCTGTTTTAAAAATGTTCCTGAGATTTTGATTGGTATTGCGTCAAAACTGCAGACCAATTTGACCGCAGTAAGAACTTTATAATACTGAATCCCTGAACATAGTATATTTCTCTATTAATTTATGTCTTTCTTTCTTTCTCTTTCTCTTTCTTTCTTCTTTCTTTTTCTCTGTTTTTAGAGATGAGATCTTGCTAAGATGGGCTGGGCAGCAGCAATGCTCCTACCTGAGCTTTCCTATGTCACTATGTTTTAAATTATTTTCCAATCATATTTTATAAGTTTTTATTTAGAGGTCTTGCCATGGCCACCTCAGTGCCTGTGGTGAAATGGGCCATGGGCATGGATGCAGTAACCATAATGGCAGAGATGGAGTTTATCTGTGCATGACCGTAAGACATGAGTTCTTTCTCCCAAGACTGCTCCTGCCACTGCTGATCCTGGTGCCCAGCCTGGTGGCTCTGGTCCAGACAGATCCACTCCCTGCTGCCAACAGCACTGACTTCTTGAGTGCACACGTCTACTGGCTCTTCCTCTTTCCCTCACTCACTCTCTACATTCCTTCACTGCTGCTTCCTGGGATCACTGTTCTCAATCATGAGCTGCAGGACCTGTCCCTGCTCTGCTTTGAGAGGGCTCACACTAAGGTCGCCACTTTTCAAGTGAGAAATCCCAGCTCCATGAGGCCTCCTAAATCTTGAACAGCATCTTGGAGTCTCCACTCCTCCACTGCTACCTTCTGACTGGCTTCTTGATTCCAAACTTCCCCTTACAAATGGCGGAAAGCCATGCTGATATCAAGTTCTCCTCTGCACTTTCTTACTCTCCAGGATCTTGGGCCCTCAAGCCCTAACTGCCTGGGTAGCTCTCTCATACGTTTAAAACCAATTTAAAAGATGTTTTATCAAATGTTTCTGGTTGTTCTCAGCAGGATGCTCATTTTGTTACAGTCGAGTCTGCCCTATCTGGAAGTAGAATATTGGGTTTGTTGTGGTTGTTCACTAGAAGCTTGTTCCTGGTTAAACAAGCTCAGCTCCAGAACTATAACATGCACACTAAGAAATGACCACACCCCGAATTCCTCATAGGAATCAACTGAGCATCTCAGAAATTTTCTGTTTGTGTGTCTTATTGTTAAAGAAATTAGAGGAAGGATAGTAAAACTGATGAAGACCTGTTTCTACTACCTGTCCACGCTGAAACTTGATTTCATTGTTTTTGGAATGATGAAGTCTTCGTTTCCCTGAATCTCCTCTGGTACCGATGAGGTTGATAAACACATTAGACTCTGTTTCTGCCCCTGGCATTGTGCCAGTGTATATGCGAATCTCATAAAGCACCACTGAAATGTAAGAAATCCGACATTATCTTTCTCATTTTTATTTATGTCTTTGAATGTAGTTAGATATTCTACAAGGAAATCAGAATGTTCGTTCACCTAGCTGATGTGAGTTTCTCTGCAGTACTTGGCCCCAGCTCTTTTCTTCCGTGTATCCCTCTTTCAAACATACTTTCAGCTATTTAATGTTTGCCTCTTCCATACAGACTCTCAGCTATTCCCAGAACTACTGTTTCAAAATAATTATTGTTAGCAATTATGTACTTTCATTAACCACTGCACTTTCACAGTTATAATGAGAAGTTGTATTTTTAAAAAAACAAAAACAAAAACTCTCCTCTCTCTTAATTAGATGAAAGAGGCATTTTTTCCCCCATGAAGTTTGGCTGTTCTAATGACAGCTGGTCACTCATGGTGCTACTTCTTGGAGATTATTCTAATAATGGAGATTTTAATAGCCCTCTTAAGGGAGAAGAAATACAAAGATCCTACAAAGGTGCAAATTTAATTTTAAAGAAGTCCAGTAAAGTACCAGCAAATTATAGCCCACTATATTTGACCTTAGAATTAAGGCAATTTCTGAGATATTGATAGAAGTCAGTAACTAGAAAAGAGATTACTCTTGCCATACTAGTAAGAATAATATCTGGGATACAATGAGTACTTTTTATTCCAAGATCCTAGAACTCTTTATAAATCATACTTTGTGCAATTGAGCAGTTTCATTTATAGAAATTCACATTAACATTTTCCAAAGAACTCAGACATGAAAATCCAACAAGTAAGAAAACAAGGTATAAGTGAGAAACATTGACTGTTTCTATCATGCCTGACCTTTAAAAAGACAAATGTGGTATATTGGGAAATGGTATAAGCAGAGAAGATAAATCAGTTTCTTTGTGCGGTCTTACATATTCAAAAATACCCCAGAGTGAAACCCAGCTGAGTGTAAGCAGAAAATTAGAACACTTCTCATGAATTTAGGACAACCAAAGAAATCTTTAAAACAACCTATAAAGAAGAGCTGATCTAACAACCTGTGGGATTGCCTGGATTGAATTAATTGAAAACTTCTAGAATGCCTCATGAAGCAAGTATGATGCTTGTGAGGACCAGCAGAATTCGACGTCTTTAAATAGAGAAACCGGGCTTCTGTTCACTGAGAAATCTTTTAAATTTCAGATGAAGAGTGAACTTGTTTATGACTTTTTTTAAAGGGAGCCCTTAAAATATTAAAACAGTTATAAAGTAAGACAGTTAAATGAATAGTTAAAGGCGTTTGAAAGTATATATCAAAAAGCATTTAGGACACAAGCCACACATTGACAGCACAAAAAGCAACACTCAGCTCTTCCTTGGCCATTGCATACCCCTAATGAAATCATGCAGCTTCCTGCTAACCTGCACATGGCCTCAGATACTTCTCAACACAGTGTTCCCAGACACTGCTCTAACTGATCAGATTAAATACACATGTACTTCAAAAAGCACACGCGTGTCTGTGCACACATACACATGTGCGTGTATGTGCCATCTAAATAATTCAAAGAAAGAAAATGTACTAGAAATTTAAAACAAGGTGGTCATCATAGTTGAGCATTAAGTTTTATTCTCAAACCAAGCCAAAAAGAGTGACATAGTTTAAACTGAGAGATACAGCGAACACAATCCAGCCACCCCACCTGGAGAAACAGACACTTGGCTAGAATCTGTAACAGTGGCTTTTTGGTTTTTTTTTTTCATTAGGTTACATAATATGATTCACTAAGCAATTTGCTACAGTAGTGGAACAAAAGTGCGTAAATTCTTTTTTTAGTGCTAAATTCATAACAATAAATTCTAGCTTCAGACCCTTTTTCTTGATCTTTAAGGCAATATGAAATTCTTCTTTATGTAACTCAACCCAAAGGGAGAACTTAAATAATGTTGTTAACATGTCACTTAGATACACCCTAAAATATCAGGTGTTGTAAACAAGTCTTAGTAAGCAAAGACTGTATCAACTCCTTTATTCAGTCCTTCTCTTCCGGCCTGAAAAGTCAAAGCTCAATGTTGTTGATTTAAGAGCAGGACCATATGACCTAGCTAACAAATATTCATTCTATTGTAAAAATATACAAGGCTGACAAATTATCTTACCCCAAGAGAAGGATATCCCACATACAAGATGAACTCCTGGGGGAACGCAATGTTAAGTCTAAAATATGTAAGAAGATAACTTAAAATTAGCTCAAATACTTGAAAAAATACAAAGATAGATTTTAAGATGTCAGTGTTTTCCAGAATGGAGGAGATCATTTCACCTGAATATATTCAAAAACAGGTATTACTAATACCTGTCATTCAGGCTACAAATAATCATTCTTAAAGCACCAGTTTTTAGAAGTGGCTATTATTGCATCTATCACTGTCATTTAGCTAAAAGTATTTGAAAAAGTAGATTTCTTCCTGGTTATGCATGTATGCTGAACATTTCTGCCAAACTTTTTAAATGTTCGTTTTATCATGGTTGATGTTAAATTTTCCTTTCTGACAATTAGCCACTAGCTTCAGGTGCTTATGAAAACCTTACATGACAAAGTCGGCCAGAAGCACAGCATAAAATGCTTGTCTTCCTATTCGCCACAATTGTTGCCCAATTCAACTGACAGCTACACTATGTATTTTCACCTTTGTTTGCAATGTCGTTATCTTCAACACTCTCATCCTTATATTTTCTATTAATTACCATTTCAACAATTTTCCCACCTGTCAAGGAATGTATAACACATGTATTATCAAAGCTCAGCATGTTTAATGTCTGATTTCTTTAACTCATTCATTCTTTGGGCTTATAAATGTGCAGACGACATAAAGAAGATTTATAGGATCTTATTAGTGGCACAAAAATCTTTTAAAATCTTCACCTGCAGGTTTATTTTCAAACATATTTGTAGGCCGAAATGTTTGCTAAGTGTTTGTTAATGATGATTTATCAGCCTCAACTCCAAGCATTAACAGCTCCATAAATAGTATCCTTAATCCCTGGATTCTCTGGTCTCTGCTTACTGCAGCAAGCACAGAGTTGTTTATTTATTTATTTATTTTCAATAGGCTTGCTTTTCATGGGGACACATAATTGCTTAGTCACAAGGATATATTTAAAATGTCTCATGGCTGGGGAAAGGGGATGATATGATTTTTCACCAGAAGTTTAGGACATGGATGTGCAAAAAATTTTTCCAAGCACAACAACTTAATTTTTTTTCCAGTCCAACTTTACTGCAAAGAATGGATTCAGCTGCTTAGTCTCCTGGTTGGTTGTTGAACAAAAAACAAAAACCAGAAAACACAATGTACTTCTGTTGTTGTTGTTGTTGATTTATAGAAGAATACACTGGTGAGCTGTGCATTCTTACATAAATTAACCTACTTCAGCATTCCAGGGGTTGGCATTTCCTAACTTCTGCCCACCTGATTGGCAGCCTTGGCAAACCCAAGAATGGTTGACCTGGCTGAGTGTCACTAGTCTGAGAGCTTATCAGTCATTATGAAGCTTCTCTAAGATGTCATCCTAGGCCAGGTGTGGTGGCTCACATCTGTAATCCCAGCACTTTGGGAAGCCAAGGTGGGTGGATCACTTTAGGTCAGGTGTTCAAGACCAGCCTGGCCAACATGGTGAAACCACATCTCTACTAAGAATACAAAAATTCACCAGGCATAGTGGTGGGCGCCTGTAATCCCAGCTACTCAGGAGGCTGAAGTGGGAGAGTAGCTTGAACCCAGGAGCAGAGGTTGCAGTGAGCCAAGATCACACCACTACACTCCAGCCTGGGAAACAGAGGGAAACTCCATCTCAAAAAAAAAAAAAAAAAAATATATATATATATATATATATATATACATATATGTTGGGAAATAACTGTTCTTCATCACTAACTTTTTTTAAATGTCTTTAAATACAATCATTATAAGTCTTCAAATTTTTAGTTTCTTTGCTATAATATCACTGCATCATGATCTAGTCTCTTTATTTTCTTTTGACACAGTTGTACTATGCAGAGATTACATCATTATGGCTGTGAGTTCATATTTCTGTGATGGTACAGGAGTCTCTGTCCAGCAGTGTGTATGGGAGAAGAGCCCTAAACCAGACACCATCTGTGCCTTCTGTAGCTGTCTCACTGGGCCCAGTCCACAGCAGGCAGAGACAGAGGATGATCAGGGCACATCAACAACCAAACACCTGCAGTTGATCTCTCCTTACCACTCTACAAGCACTCCACCTAGACCTTGTCCTCAGGCCCCAGGAAGAACAGGGTAGGAGGAGGCACTCCTTAGAAGCCAAGGAGCCCACAAACCTTGGGGCTCAGAGAAGAAGGTACAGAAGCAGGTGGAAACCGCCAGAGACTCCCCAGATCTACCTGCTGCCTCAGCTCCTCACTGGGGCACTTGTACTGCCCAAGGTGACTGCCAAGGATGGCTGCGCCAGATAACTGAGCCCACACATAGGTGGGTCAGGGAGAAATAACTACAAAACTGCAACAGGAGGGAGAAGGGACAGGGGAGGAGGGAGAGAGGGCAACCACATGTACTTTCATGTGGGAAACGTTTCTACAATTAAGAGCAGATGAAACCAAAACAAAAGCTATATATATATATATATATATTACAGGACTAGAGGCCAAGGACACAGAAGTCATAGAAGTGGGAGTAGATCTGCAGGGAAGAAAAGCGGCCGCTGCTTGATTCCTTCTGCATTTCTCTACTCAGAGCCCCGCACTGCTCTGGGGCCTAGCCCAGAACAGTGCAGGCAACTTAGCTGTCCCCAAAAAGTGGACCGCACACTTTTTGGCTCACTGCCCCAGGGCCTGAGCTGGGAAACAGGGACAGTGGTAGCAGCAAAGTGTGAAGAACCATGACAGCTTAATGAATGGCAGCAAATGGGGTAAGACCAGGAGCTGTGATACCTGTCAGCAGTCAACCAAGAGAGTAGAGGGGCTCTCAGAGCTCAGAGGTGATGGAGTGCAGCTCTCAAGTCAGCAGCTCCAGGGCCCGCTGCCCGTGGCTGGATGGCCCCTTCTCTGAGAGCCAGTGGAAGCATTGCACCATCTAAAATGAACGCAGCCAGAACAAAGCCCTGCTTTCTACCATTCAGAACTGGAATTCCATCTGTCAAAAGATCGTTATTCTCACCATCATTCTGGCAAACATATGAGGACACTATTATGAGATTGTAGCTGAGACTTTTCTTCCCTACATTTTTATTTTTTGCCCCGAGGACCCTTGGGCCTCTGGGGAGTGACTCTTATTGCTTGGGGGAAGACAGTTCTGAGTAAGGCCTAGAACAAAAAGTCCACTGATTTCTGAAACAAATTGAATGAATCTTAGGAGAGACATCACTTGTGAACGATGTGATTATTAATTTTAAGACTTCCTGAAAAAAAAAATCCCTCTCTTTTTTTTACAAGCACGTCAGGGGAAAAAGTCCCTTTTCTGTCTTTCTGTCTCGCTCCCTCCCCTCTTCCTCCTTCCCTTCCTCCCTCCCTGGTGTCTCTGATTTGGCCTGAGCAACGCACCAGCAGAGTCTGAGGGTTGGCTCTCAGCGTCCTGTTGTCCAAGCAGGCAGGAGGAGTGTGGGAAAGGCAACAGAGTGCCCTCATCAGCTCTCACCACTGCTGCTAAAAGACGCATGGAATGGCTGAGATCAGTGTGATAGTCCCAAAGGGACATATTTTTCTATCCAGGGTGGCACAGAACCCAGAGCCTTGGTGTGGCGTGTGCTTCTTCAGCATACATTACCAGTCAGGAAGGAGTTTACCCCCAAAGACAAGCAGAATGAGGCACCTTGGGGGTGCCAAAGAGGACTGAAGGTGGCCCTCGCCCCTGCAGACATGAGGACAATATCCAGGAACTACGGTATCCACATGGAGTAGGAAGAGGGACAGAAGGAGAAGAAAGAATCCTGAATTGGTCAGTTTTAGAGCAAAAGAAACTACATTAAACGGTAAACTGGAAGTGACTGAGTTTATTCGGAGTCAAAATGATTAAGATTTCCACCATTGGATTCCATTTTAAGGGTCATCTCCTATTCCTCTCGGGCCAAGAACTTTTTCTTTCCCTTGGTGGACCATTTCTGATTATGCAAGGTAAAGTGAAAACTGCGGACATGTGGCAGTGAAGGCAGCCCTTCACAAAGCTGGCTGGAATGGAGTGGCTTAAATATTTAGAGACCAGATGTTTAACTGAGGAACAGAATTGATTCTTCCTCTATTAGATTTCTATGTATGTCTCGAAATACATAGACCACGAGGACGAGTAGATGTTTCAGAAGGAAGGGCCACTTCTAAACTCATCTAAGATGTTGCGATTGAACATGAGCAAAGAAATATTGAGGGCAAATGATGTCAGCCCCAGAAGTACGCATCCAAGGAGCGGGCAGCTGCCTCACCCACAGTCGGCCATCTGTCAGTCACAGGAAGGGATAATACATCAGTTGAGCCAGGCAATTTTCCTCCTAGATTTAAGCAGCTACTGCCAGAGAAATGCCTTAAAAGGAAGCAATCTCCTCAATTTAGGATGATTTTGAACAAAGCATGAAAGAATATTAGGCAATTGCATTATTAAGGCCAACTTATGTTATCAGTGATCTATCAGGCAACAGCTGTGTCTGCAGGACCGTCTGCAGCCGAGCTGTCACTCTCTAAGGGCACTCCTGCACAGGTCCACTCATCCCTGCAGGGGGCATCTTGGTTTCCTTGCTCCTAACTTACATGTTCCTAGTGGAAGGGCTCATGTTTTTTCAGGTTAGAACCCCCAGCTCCTAGCTCACGTACGTATCTGCTCAATAAGGAAGTGCTCCTTCATCCATCCATCAATGAGTTCTGTGCACCACTCTCTGCTGGTTGCCAAAGAACCACCCATCAGGTATGAATCATATAAGAAGGCAGTGGCTGCCCTCACCCAGAGCTGCAACATTCCCAAGGTCACCTTCCCAGGCACTCTGCAACTCCAGCCCCAAAGTGCTCCTCCCTGATCGTCTTTGGGATGTGCCTCCTCCTTCCTAACTTTGTCCTTGCTCCCCAGTTCACCCCAGGGGCCACCCAGCTTCTGGCCATTAGCCACACATCTCCTGGACCCAGGTCCGTATGCGTCAGTGGAGTGGACAATGGAATTTGGCTTTCCAGACTCTGACCGTCCCTAAGGAGTACTATTCACCAGCCCGTGGAGGGACTGAAGAGGGGCGAGGTGGGGACCTAGCATAGTAAGCCCGAGCTCATTTAGAATACCTCCTTGTCTCCTTTACACAGTGTGACCCAGTGGCGTCATTCATTCTCCTTCTATCCAAAGGACCCAAGATTTTTCAGTCTGCTTAGGAAATAGTCTCCATTTAAAAATAAACAATAGGATCACAGAAAAATATCATTTTTCCAGCTGTATCTCTAATGTTGCAGACTTCTATTCTCCTAACGAGGTAAGTAGTTCATGTTTTATTGGGAAATGATCTATGGAACTTAACCTAGAGAGATGTGCCTCGGTGCAAACATATGTACCAGCATGTCTACAAACGCACACACATATGTACACACAGAGGACTCCACACCCTTTGTTAGGGGCAAACACCGCTACACTCCAGGGAAATCCATGAGACCTTATATCTTAATTAGGACCCTAACCAGAAGATTCTCTGCTCAGGCCCTTCTATAGGTTGGTGCAAATGTAACTGTGGTTTTTGCCATTAAAGGTAAATAAATTGAGGAGCTAACCAAATATTTAATTTAATAAATATTTAGCTCCTAAATTAGAAGAGGTGGTGTGAGGGGTTCTTTGGGCCACCAGTCCCCCAATTCTGTCTAGCTGGTAAGTCATCCTGGGGCCATGCTCTCTCAGCACACTTCTTTCATCTTGGGAAAAAGTTCTGGAAAAGTTTTAGGCTCCACCTACCTTTGGTTACAAAACCAAATAACCACAAAGTTCAAGGAGAAGGCTAAAAGGCCATGAACTTCTCATTTATGCCCACAGCCTTATCACAGGGCACACACTGTTTTTAGTCAACATGGGTATTTTTTGTGGAAACTTTCCTAATCAGAACAAAGAGTGCAATTGTGTTTTGGGGACTTCCCTAGTCCCTCAGTCTTAGCCATGAGGCTCTAATGCACCTAGGTAACACTAATGACTGCCCCAAAGACTCCTCACGCGCCCCACCCCCTACTGTGGGCCTGCTTTCTTGTGTACCTAAGCCCTGTGATGCTGTGCAGGGAGGGCTGCCAGCCCCCTCAAGACTGGAGCAAGGGTGGGCATGAGGGCCCTGGAGCTCTACAGGCAGAGCAACAAAACTTCCTGAAGACAAACCCATAGGCCAAAGCTTCCCTTTGATTTAATTAATGAGCTGTTTTAGTGCTTTCTCTTAGGTCAAAGAATTAAGCTTTCGAAGCACTCATTGTAGTGAGATCACATTGATACAGCCCAGAGAAATGAGATCTCAGGAACAGATGGCAAATGAGATTCAGCGTTAAGCATGTGCAGACAGTTCAGTTCCAGTCTGCGCTGAAGGTTTGGGATCCAAGACCAACGGAGCCGCTTTGGAACTGCAGCTTCCTGTGCCTCTTGATTGAAAGTACCTATCTGATTGCTGACAAAGAAATACCTGTGGGCTGGGCATAGTGGCTCACCCCTGTAATCCCAGCACTTTGGGAGGCTGAGGCGGGTGGATCACCTGAGGTCAGGAGTTTGAGACCACCCTGGCCCACATGGTGAAACCCCGTCTCTACTAAAAATACAAAAATAGATTAGATAGATAAAATTAAAGTACAAAAACTAGCTGGGCATGGTGGCGCTACTCAGAAGGCTGAGCCAGGAGAATCACTTGAACCCAGAAGGTAGAGGTTGCAGTGGGCTGAGGTTGCACCACTGTACTGCAGCCTGAGCAAGACTGTCTCTCACACACAAAAGAATCATGTCTGAGCCATAGAGAGAAAAGGGTTGCCACAGTTGGGAAGGGAGTGGAGTTTCTTGCAGTTTTACAGAAGGTTGCAGGGAAAGCGGCACTGGAAAGGTCCCTTGGATTAGAGACCTTAGCACAGATGAAGAGCTGGCCATGCAGAGGCCTGGGTGAGGTCTGTGACATCAGATGGGACAGAAAGGGCAGGGGCCTGAGGGTTCCGGGGATGCAAGCCAGAGCCACGAGGGAGATAGAGGCTGCAGCTGGGGGCAGCGGGTGGTGGCGTGACACAAGTAGGTCCTTGTAGGACATTGTGATGACTTTGCCTGTTATTCTTAGTAAGTCAGAAAACATTTGGAGGGTTGTAAGCAAAGGAATGACATAATCTGATTGACATTTTAAGTGGGTCACCCTGGCTGTGGGGTTGAGAACAGCCTATACAACTCCCAAAGTTCTCTTTGTGATACCAGTATTCCCATGATACTGCAAAGGAAGGAGGGGAAGGAATGAATTTAGTGTACTGAGCGCCTCCTCTGTGATGGGCATCCATTGCCCTGCTCTGCCGCGCTGCTGGTGGAAACCCCACAGGAGGCTTATGGCCTGGGTTTGCCTGGAAAGGTCTCCACTGACACTGTTCTCCTGAAATAATGATTCAGAGCCCTTCTTAGCTCTCAGAAAAGTCCTGGTTTGGATGGTGAATTAAATGGTAGTCATTCTGGTAATAGATGTTATATTTCCCACTTCACGAAGAAAGTAACAGAAATTCAGAAAACCTGGCCACTTGTCCCCATTCACACAGCCAGTGGTGGAGACCTGGATTTGAGGCCAGATGCTGTGTGTCTGAGCTACGGTCCTCTCGTGGACGAAAAGGTCTGTATCACTCTGAAGCCCACGTTTGTCCCCTCACATATGAGCGAGTACTGTGATAAAGGCTAAGGCATTAAAGAAAGCTTATCCTTTCTTTTTCTGGATTTAGCTCAGTTGTTATCTAAAACTTGCTACAGGTTGTCAGCAGGCACTTCAGTTTATTTTCTCATGACTTCAAGTTTCATAAATGCAAACATTTTGAAGTAGGCCTATTTCAAATATGATGGTACTTTAATACATTCTCAGATAGTTATTTATTGATCTGAAGTAAAGCCCTAAGCATACCTCCTGACCACTTGCCAAAGTCTGGCATCAAACATGTCTTCACCCATAGATGTGGCCTCGAACCTCACCTTCTTTTATCATCCATCTCTCCTGGAGAGAGCCTGGAGCCAGAATGTTCTTTTATCATCCATCTCTCCTGGAGAGAGCCTGGAGCCAGAATGTATGGCAAGGCCGCCGGGAGCTGAGTCAGCATTCTTATCAGCCCTGGGCATCCCTGCCAGGCCATTAACTAAAGACTCTTAAGGACAACAAGCCAAGGGCAATCCGCATCTCCTCTGGGCCGCTCCCCACCAACACCACGGATAGTGAATAAATCAGAGAGAGGCATGGAACAAGCTCCACTTGGCAGTGCTGGCATCTGGGAGGAGATCACTAGGATCTCCCCAGCAATCTAGCTCAGCCCCAAAGAATGATAACTTACAGACTAGTAGGTTTGGAGACTCCAAAACCTTTCCTTTTGAAAACATTCCAGCAATCCTTTGAAAATAAGAGGCAATGTCACAAAATTAATCGGCTCAGAGTGCAAGTGCCAACTGCCTGGAAAACCACTCTTTTTGTGCTACTAAATTTAAAAATATCCAACCCTAAAGTGCTCCCCTTCAACTTTACCCAGCCTGGCAACTCCAAGATAGGTATTAATAGCTTAACTATTTAAAAGTTTCTCCTTATCACTCTTGTTTTTCCCATGGCCAGCTAGAGAATGCTCTGACAGATGGAAAGATAATCCCAAAATATTAAAGGTCAACATTTCAATCTTCCTTCTCTTCTCAAAGCCAAGTCAGGGAAGTATCAGTTCATTGGTGTGAATCCACTGCCAGCTTTCCTTGATGTCATGGGAATAATAAATGAGCCTCTGGAGGGCACCAAGATGATTTTCCAAAAGGTGGTACTCAGCATGCCCAGAACACTCCTTGGCCACCCATGAGTTTTGATCTCTGTTTAATTGCTGAATATTGGGGTGTTATTTTTTTTTTCATTTTCTTATTTTAATGATTTTCCACTAAATGTGCAAATATTTAATCTGGGAAAGGGGCAACTGGATTGATCTGTCAGAGCCTGAGAAAAATCAGAAGACTTGGTCAGATTAGCTGTAAATTTCATGATTACATTATATTCTTCTGCTGGAGAAAATACCTTAAGAAATGGTTAGTGTGCTTCAGCTAAGAAATTACCCCCATTAGGTGGGAAGTGCTAATGGATCAAGTTTCATTAGCTAGATTGGAGAAAGGATGAATAGAAAGATGCAGGGAAGACATGTTGAGCCTTTACTGCTGCTCAAGTTAAATGGACCCAAAATCAATAGCTCATTTAAGATACAATGTAGCTTCTCTTGGACCTTAAAAAAAAAAAAAAAAAAAAACCTTATACAACTGCCTTTCACATTTTTTTTTTTTTGCATGTAACAAATGTGCTCCATAGAAGCAACTCAAAGAAATACAAAAGAGTTGTTTCCTAGAGTTTAAACTTTAAAATAATGTAGGCTTGGCAGATCACCTGAGGTCAGGAGTTCGAGAGTTCGAGACCAGCCTGGCCTACATGGTGAAACCCGTCTCTACTAAAAATGCAAAAATTAGCTTGGCGAGGCGGCTTACGGCTGTAATCCCAGCTACTCAGGAGGCTGGGGCAGGAGAATCGCTTGAACCCAGGAGGCAGACGTTGCAGCCAGCTGAGATCATGCCACTGCACTCCAGCCTAGGCAACAGAAAAAGACTCCATCTCAATAATAATAATCATGCAGCCTTTAAAAATACAACAAATTGAGAAATATCTAATATAGCAGGCCATAAGAGTTCTTCTGTTTCTCATCAGTACCATGGATTTCAACGTTTCTAAACATAATTTTTCAAAAGTAGCATGAATTATTGACATGTTAGCAAGGAGGTGAATAGAATAGACAGGTCCTAAGACGTGCAGGATGGAAACCAGAATTCTAAATTTTTTAGGACTCCATTTTTCCCAGTTCAGCATCTTCTGGGCATCCCTGGATACCACTGCCACCTTCACAGGACTGCAGGACAACTGGAAAGCACCGTTAGAATCCAGAGCTTTATGATGTGTTAAATGAAATTTTATATGAGAATATTTTTGCAAACTGTCAAAATATATACATATAAAAAGCATAAGTATTATTCTGCATTTCTTGTTTCATTAAGCAGGTCTTACCTCAAACTTTTTTGCAGTGTCTGAATTAATCACCAAGGATCTGGGGGCACACGTCCGTGTGATCTGTGCCATTCTAACAGAGATTGAGAGTATGTGGGGTGGAGCCTCAGCTGGGATATACAGGTATTGATCGACTTACAACCTATGCAACTTACGACCACAATCGCTAGCCACGACTGCTCCGTGTCTGGCAGTGCAAACCTTGCCCAGCTGGGCGTACGACAGTGCGGACCAGCTTCCGGCAGCACTACCATCTCCGCGTGCACCGTTTCAACTGTTATCCCAGACTCGGTACAGCAATTTGTGTTTTGTGTCTTGGATATTTTTCATCAAAACCCTCCCAATAAACTTCTTATACATTTCGAAGCAATGGACCCAAACATCGAACGATTCGCAAGGATTGAACGGATGGCGCACGATGTGTTTTGTCCGTATTGTGAAATTTATGAAGAAAAAAAGAAACATACAATTCAGACAAAGCTCACCATGTTTATGAAAAAACCAACTCCGGTAACCCCACTGCTGCCTCAGATGACGGCATCAACAATCTGCAGCCAAGCACCAGCGGCCAATAAAATGTTTCATACATGTTTATAGATTTTGATATGTTTTGCAATTGGGAAAATATTTCTTATGGTATTTTTTACACCTGTATTTTGTATTTTTGTATGCACCTGTATTTTGTAATTTTGTAAGTTTTGCAAATATTAAACCAGTTGTACTGGTAATGCAGTGTTTTACTTAAACCTGACGAATGTAAAAATAAGAAACAAAATGGTGTAGAGATGATACAAATGGCATAAAATGAACAAAGAAAATTATGATCTATAACAATAATGAAAGAAAATTATGATAAAATATGACTTAAAGATTTTTATAATATCATTTCACAGTAGTGTACATATAGCCTACTCAACTTACGACCAAATGGTGTTACGACCGGTCTGTCGGAACCAATCGTGGTTGTAAGTCGAGCACTAGCTGTAAGGCTAATCAGCAAGATGCTGGTGTAGAGAAGCCCAGCCCCTCCAGGTAATGGTGGTAACAATGAGCAGGAGGGGAAGAGGCAGGGACAGGGAGGGTTCAAAGAATCACTGAAATGCTGAGCAAAGACTTCCAGGGGACACCGAAAAGAAGAAACTGATGAGAGGGCAGAAGAGGGGGAGTCATTAGACTGAAGATGATAACTAGGGCCATCACGACAGAACGACTTCTAAGAACGACCTCTATCTGTATTATCTGGATTTCCTCTGGTGCTTATCACTACTGGCTCACACTAGCCACCTGAGACCTGTTTGTGGGCATGTGTTTACCCTTATCTGCATGCAATGGTCGAATGAGTGGGTATTAAAGATGATGGGATGGTAAATATCTTATGGAGTGCTGGGGCTCTAAGCAGGAAAGAAGACAGGTCTGAAGATGAAAATGTGTCATTCTTCTGTGTAGAATTAACAACAGAAGTTAGGGAGAGGCTCAAAGGACAGCAAAGAATCAAGCATTTAAACCCACCTATTCAAGGCAAAATGACCAAGTGGAGCCAGTGATATAAAGAGGAAAACTTGGATGAAACAGTCAAAGAACCAGGCTGGTACCATGTGAAGGTCAAGGTTGAAGAGATATTTAATAATGATAACGATGGTAATGGCTAGCATTTCCTGTGGAATTATTATATGCCAGGAACACTGCTATATACTGTAAGTACATCATCCTAAATATTACAAATGCATTATCTCATGTACTGAAAACAATCCTGTGACATAGGCACTATTTGTCACCATTTTACAGACAAGAAAATGTTGGCTAAGGGAGGCTAAGTAGCTTGCCCAGAGTGACACAGGTAATCACATCACCAAGCCAAGACTTGGTTCCAGAGCCTCTAAGAACCTCTGCTCTTTAAATGAGAGATCAACAGTGTCAGTATCAAATACAGTGGAGAGGTCCAGGACACTCAGAACACATACACACACACTCATACACACAGACTCACACACACATGGAGGAATACGCACATACACACACACACACACCTACTGTCACATACATGCACATACTCATACACATATATGCGCATACATATATGTTCTGTCGCACACACATATATAGGCATACATGCACATACACACACTGAAACACACAAACACATACATGCACACATATACACAAACATATACTTATCCCAGCACTTTGGGAGGCCGAGGCAGGTGGATCACCAGGTCAAGAGATCCATCCTGGCCCACATGGTGAAACCTCATCTCTACTAAAAAATACAAAAATTGGCTAGGCGTGGTGGCGCACACCTGTAGTCCCAGCTACTTGGGAGGCTGAGGCAGGAGAATTGCTTGAACCCGGGAGGCGGAGGTTGCAGTGAGCCGAGATCATGCCACTGCACTCCAGCCTGGCGCCTGGCAACGAAGCAAGACTCTGTCTCAAAAAAAAAAAAAAAAAAAAAAAAAAAAAAAAAAAAA
>NW_022436975.1:6917946-6985438 GCF_009761245.1 Sapajus apella | reverse complement strand
AAAATCATTTAATTCTGAACAAAGAGGCCATCAGTGCCCATTGAGAAATAATGTTTTCTCTCCAGTGGTAGAGGCAGAAGGAAGGTAGTTATCAGAGATACAGGGAACGGACAGAGAAAAAATTAAGACATTGCGTGAGTTCGCTTTCAAGCAAAAAGGACAAGACAATCCGTAAGGGAATTCAGGTGCTCGAAAGTTCATGATTGCTGGCATTTGTTAACATAATTAGCTAAGAAAAATGTCACATTTAAATGGGTAGCAAAGTGTCTTACAGAAAGATGAGTTGAGCACACGCATCTATTCTTGTATATACATTGTCACCTTTGAACAGACATCCTAGTGTTAATCCTAAAGCCTGATGTTCTAAATCACGGGTGGCCAAACAATGTGCAGCCCATAAGCCAGCTCTGCCAGCCACTTGTTTCTGTACAGGCCAGGAGCTAGAATGCTTATTTTCTTAATGATTAAAAAAATCAAAACCAGAACACTATTTCTTAACAAATAAATGTTACATGAAACTCCAATTTCAGAGTCTACGCATAAAGCTTATTAGCATGCGGCCACATCATTTGTTTCCATATTATCTATAGCTGCTACCTCACTACACGGGCAGAGCTGAGCAGTTTTAGCAGAGACTTTATAGCCCATGAAGTGTGAGTTATTTAGTGTCTGGTCCTTTACAGAAAAAGGTGCCAGTCCCTGTTCTAAATCATCTCAATTATTTTAATTTTCAATACATATCACAAAGGAAATGAAATGATATACCTGGCAAAGGTGCTTTCTTAGTTCCCATGATGGGTATTTCCTTCCATAGATCTCCATCATTTTCATTCTCAGCTATCCAGGAATCAACAGGTAAACAAAACCGCTCATATGTGGCTATATTTTCAAGTATAACTTCTTCGAGATACCACCTGGGATTCTTTCCAGTGTTATCATGTCCAATACGTATTTTATAGATTTCACCAATATCTTTGAGATTAATCTGTAACACAAAGGATAAGAGGCAAATAAAACTCCCTACATCTCCAATTTCCAAATTCATATTCAATTTTGAACTCAATACCTACAATTTTTTTGTATTGTAAATACTCCTTACTAATTTCCCTTAGAACCAGTTACTTCAGGGCCGGGCGCAATGGTTCACTCCTGTAATCCCAGCACTCTGGGAGCCTGAGGTAGGCGGATCACCTGAGGTCAGGAGTTCAAGACCAGCCTGACCAACATGGAGAAACTTCGTTTCTACTAAAAATACAAAAATTCACTGGGTATGCTGGTGGCCACCTGTAATCCCAGCTACTCGGAGGCTGAGGCAGGAGAATCGCTTGAACCCAGGAGACGGAGGTTGTGGTGAGCTGAGATTGCGCCATTGCACTCCAGCCTGGGAGGCAAGAGCAAAACTCTGTCTCAAAAAAGAAAAAAAAAAGAAAGAAAGAAAGAAACCAGTTACTTCTAACACCATGATATGCTGTTCTATATGGTGAAGCATGTATCTACTGACCATGGAAAAACCAACAGATTAAATCCAGCTAGTTTTCATTACATCCTTACTTTTAGCAACTCACCATTTACTATCTTGCAATATACATATTTTATTGTAATTATTATTACACACTATTCATTCAGTGGTTAGACCTGAAGAATAAGACAATCTAATGCTCTGGTGTTAAGGCTGAATTTTCCCATTAAAGTGAGATCCTGAGGAAGAGACCATATGTACACCTAGACTTAAATTAGGGTTCACTGGGTTCAAGCTGTGATTCTACAACAGTGTTGGTAATGTGGTTGTATTCCTTTGCACCCCTGTAGAACACATAATTAATCAGTACAACAAATATCCTAAGGTATATTATTCAGGATAAGCAATATTTTTCTTTTGAAAATTCCTACAAGGGTCATGTGAAAAAAATTGATCAATTATGTACTACATTAGTTTCCAATTTCTGCTGTAACAAATTACCACAGATTTAATTACTTAAAATAAGACTCATTTATTATCTTCCATTTAATTCCATGAGTCAGAAGTCCGGGCACCACGTGGCTCAGTTGAGCCTCTGCTTAAGACCACATAGGCTGAGATCAAGGCACTGGGTGGGCTGGGCTCCTCCTCGGAGGCTCTGGGGAAGCTTCTGCTTCCAAGCTTATTCACGCTGTTGGCAGGATCTTGTTCCTTGTGGCTGTAGGATTGAGGTCCCTGTTTCCTCGACATGTGGCCCTGTTCATCTCCGAGTTACCAAGGGCACGTCAAACCCTTCTTATGCTTGGAATTTCTGCTACCATTGGGAGAAAAATGTGTGCTTTTAGAGGCACATAGGCCTTAGAGGAGGCCCACCTCTATAAACCAGAATCATCTTCCTATTTTAAGGTCAGCTGATTAGCAACCTTAATTACGTCTGCAAAATCTATTTGCCATGGAACATAACATACAGTAGTCATAAGAGTAACACCAGGGCCAAAGATCATGAGGCCAAAATGCTGACTGCCACATACTATAATTAGAAACACTTTAATCTGCCTTCTGGTATTTTGTCTGCCCTCACCCCACAGCGACCTGCAACATCTTTTCTCCCTTTGGTATTACCATAAATGGTCACAGTAGTTACCCCAGTTATGCAGACCTGCTACATTTTGCTACTAAAATATTTTTCTTGATAATAATCTTGGATTGTCATATTGATGATAATTGTTCTGAACAAATTCTGTCCTGTAGTCAAAATGCTCTCTAGGTGCACAGAGATAGAATTCATCACAGTCAAGCTAATAGTTGGTCCCCTCCTATTATTTCTAGAACAATGTGATTATAGGAAGTCTACCACATAGAAAAAAATGTTAACATTGGTGCTTAGTTCAGGTAAGTACGAGACCCCTAAAATCCTTCTCAAAGTTACTGATAGAAGGAAATATGATAGAAATCAGTAGCCATGCTCCAACATGCACCCTAAGGCAAAATAACATGGTCTCTACAACCTCAGGTTTTTAAATCAGACAGACGTGAGTCTGAAAGTTAGTTCCTTGTGCCCTGGCTGGCTATGTGCACTGCAGCAAGTTTTTCAACCTCTCTAAGCTTCAGTGCCCCCATCTAAACATAACAATAGTACCAATCTTACAAAGTATGATAGAAGTCGATAAATAGAGCAGCTATTGTTTTATCAGTCAGAATTTTGTACTAATAACAAAAAGAAATGGTATAAATCCATCTATTCTAAAGACAGGACAGAAAATGGGTCCAAGCACTCACAGAAAGAAACTAAAACTAGGGTTTGGCTATCAAAAGTAAAATTTAAAATGGATAAATCCTGTGTCTAATTCTGTTGGTAATTTACAAATATACTTGTAAATAATAACTGAATTGTGTCATGGTATCGAAACCAAATTATCCATAGATTGTGCATGCTTGGGTTAGCCAAGCAGATGCAGAACCAAAATGACTGTATTATAACATGGCTAGTGCTATAGACTGCTTCCAAATTGCTCCTAACATATTAGTCAAATTCGTTTGGAACTGTTCGTTCTGGTTTAATTAATCAACCTGAGTCACTTCAGGTTTAGTCAAATAAAAATGTAATATGCCTAGAAATTGTTCTTGCACATAACTTTTTAGTTTTCTACCTTTAACTTCCTGCATTTGAAAACACACAAAAAAGGACAGTGTTCCCAAAATGTAGAACGATTTTCCTCATAAACATGGGCCACATCACTGCTCAGTTATTCTCCACAAAGAGAATTATGCTCAAAATTGTACATAGTCATATATAGCCATAGGTTAAGATGAATTTTATTTTTTGAGATGGAGTCTCGCTCTGTCGTCAGGCTGGAGTGCAATGGCACAATCTCGTCCCACTGCAACCTCCAACTTCCACATTCAAGGAATTCTCTTGTCTCAGCCTCCTGAGTAGCTGGGACTATAGGCATGTGCCACCACCCAGCTAATTTTTGTGTTTTACATAGAGACAGGGTTTCAACATGTTGGCTAGGTTAGGCTCGATCTCTCCAGCTCGTATTTCAGTCGCCTCTGCCTCCCAAAGTGCTGGGATTACAGGTGTGCGCCACCACGCCCAGCCATAAAATTGTTCTTAATCTGAGGACCAAAGCAGCCTATGCACTAAGAGCCACAGGGTCAGAATCAGAGAGGTAGAAGAAATATGGAAATAAAGTCCATTCCCATTGCATTAATGTTGCATACTGAAAACTGAAATAGTACCAATAAACTCTCATTACATAACCAGAGCCTGAAGACAGAATAATTATCTGAAAATGCCTGATTCGGGTGATTGAAATTATTAACAAAACAGAGTTAAATCTACACTGAATTTAAGGAAGAAAATAAAGAACTCTGTATATGCATCACAGTTTTTCATAATTCTACTTATTACATGCACTACTCCAAGAAGTTAAGTGTGTGGTAAATAGATCAGATCATTTAAATATTTAACAAGTTCTGACAAACACTGTTCTAAGCAAGTGTATAAACAGATATCAAAATTCATATGGGAGGACAGAGATGAGAATGAACTCGATCAATTCAGAGATAAGTAAGCAAAGCAGAGGTAGAAGAAAACCATGGTGACGTGATTCAGCGAAAGCACCAGAGGTAGCAAAGGATCTGAACTTAGAAGAATACGTAGTGTGTCTGTGAAAGAGAGAAGATGGGAACCAGCATGAGCAAAACAAAGAGGAATGAAAGCGCTTATCGAATTTGAGTGAATTGTTCTGGATAATTTAAATCTTAAAATTGTATTATTTCTGTTTGAACAAAGTCTAATATACTTTCAGGTGTGGTAGGCACTTAACAGATATAAATGCTGCTGCTAAGAAGTGGACCTGGAACAGGTGTTGTTGCAGCCTCCGGGTATGGGAATGTCCAGCTTAACACCTGAGGGTACTGGTTTGGGGCAAAGGGACCCGTGTGCAAGCCCAGGCACTGAGACTTTCTGGCACCAGGACATTGGGCAAGTTATATCATCTCTCTATACTTCAGTTCCCTCATCTACATAATGAGATCATAAACAGCCATTTTGCTAGAAGGTTGTGAGGATGAGTGACACATTACAGGAGCCCCCTATCCTTGGGAGGTATACTTGGAGACTCCTAGTGGGTGTCCAAAACTATGGACAGTACAACACCCTATATATATATGATGTGTTTTCCTATATGTACGTACTTAGAATGAAGTTCAGTTTATAAATTAGACATAGCAGGAGATTAACAACAAAAACTAATAATAAAATAGAACAATGATAACAATATGCCAGCATTACTACTCTGGAACTTTGGGGCCATTGTAAAGTAAAATAAGGCCGATGTGAATGCAAGCACTGTGATACCACCAGAGTGGGTCTGATGGCCCAGAGGGCTGCTAAAGGGCTAACTAGCAGGTAGTAGGCATAGCATGGACACACTCCTCAAAAGGATGATCACATCCTGCGCAGGATGGAGTGGGATGGTGTGAGAGTCCATCTCACTACTCAGAATGGAATGCACTTTAAAATGTATGAATTATTTCTAGAATTTTCCGTTTAATGTTTTTGAACTATGGTTGATCTCAGGTAACTGAAACCACGGAAAACAAAAGTGCAGATAAGGGGGGGCGGCTACTGGATATCAATCAGCAAAACTGGAAAAATACCTACAGATTAGGTACTTGATAAATGGGGGTGATCATAGTAATCATTCTTATCATTACTAAAGGGGATCAGAGGATGAAAGTCATGAATACCATAAGAGAAAGACACTAAAGAACATCGACGTTCATTCTACAGACATTTTGTTTTTCCCTGCCTTTGACCCTCCAGCACTGAGCTACGTGTTCAGGTGGGAGGAGGAGAGACCTTAAAGGGACCAGTCCTCTCTATCCACGATGTCTTCAGGGTCCGCCCCCTGCCCCCAGCACAGCCTGGGCTCTGAAGGGGTTTTCTCTCCAGCATGGAATTCCCAATGAAAGGTTAGTCTTAACTAGAAGAGACACCATTTATGGGAAGCAAGGCATGAGAGGAAAAGCACAGAGCTTATCATCAGAAAATCTGGCTGGAGGTCTGCATCTTCTCACCTCCCTTCATAGCCCTGAGTCTCAAGTCCCTGTTTAGGAAAAGAAGGCTTTTGTAAGGACCAACTTAGATAATCTCGTGCAAATATTTTGTAATCTGTACACTGGCATTCCTTATAGGTCTTAGAACAGACCACAAGTTAGGCAGGTGTGGAGAGGCTTCTGCAGAATAACCAGAAGGACTCACATTGGTAACTGGGTTCACACCACCATGGAGCTTCTCTTCAAGCCCACTTAAGTGAAACAGCTGGAAAGTTATACAGTCATTTGAGGACGACTCAAGAAAGAATTTGAAGATTGTCACAAAAAGGGACACTTTCACTTGTTAATGGTAAATAAAAATATTATTAGTGTGAAAAATCCAGAAAAGATTCTCCAAGTTAAAAAATCAATAAAACACATTCCCTTTTCAAATTCTACAGTAAAATACCTATTTCACATTTTCAAAAATGGAGGCATTTTTAAACAAAAATTCCACAGCATACTAGAGGATGGTCAAATATAGAAGTAAAAAGAAAAACCCTGCATCTCCAAGGCAAACAACATGATCTGTGAATCCTCATACACGCAGTTTTTTGGAAAAAAAAAATTCCTCTTCGGGTAACTACTTTTAGATGTAACCCTTAACTGAGACATTTGTGCCCATGTAACGATTGCCTTGTTGAATTTTTCTAAACAGGATACCCTAAATCCACATGAAATTTTAGTATTTTTTTCAATAAATGGTAAGTTATTTTTACTTACAAGCAAATTTCATGTTGTGCAAAGTCTGTATCCTCTGTGTAAGACACTTTCATAAGTTGAAAAACACACTGGAACACCAATTAGCTTTATGATCACTGAATTCCATCTGGGGCATTTTAACTCAGAGTCTCAAGTCATCTAGGACAGCTCATTTTACATATTGATTGCCTTTCAAAGAAATACTATAGTTTTCAACTCAGGGTAGGAATATAGAAGTATAGACTAGAAACCTAAGTTCTAACAAGTTAGAAACACTAAAAATTGTTAGGGTCAATTTTAAGAAGAAGTGACACCAGAAAAAAAAAAAACCTCCCAAAGCATAGACAGTTTGTTATATTACACAACATGAAAATATGATACTCTTCTGTTACACACATCCTAGGTAAAACTTCCTCATGAAATAACTGAAAAATAAAACTTTCCTGCCTTAACGAGTAAATGATACTTAGATGTTTTTAAAAAGGGTATAAGGGCTTTATGGCTGAGAATTCAGGTTTCCTTCTGAAACTAAACACAGGTCATTGGTTTAAAAAATGCTTTATTCTTTAGTCTTGGTGTCATTCACAAAGCTGAGTTCAAAAGCCCTTTCCTCAAAAATCTTAAAACGCTTCAAGAATCTAAATGATCGCAGATTCTAGTGGGTTTTTCCCTGCACAGAATAACATGTTTTCCTAGTCCCGAGCCCCTGATTCTAACCTTGACTTTCAGAGGGAGCAAATATGTCACGCATTTGATTATCTACTGTTACAATGCCTCTGAAGATTTAGGAGCACTATCACTAAATAATTCTGGGTACCTTAAATACCCATGTCTTATTTTCCTGAGAAAATTTAAACTTAAGAGTTAAGTTTCAGTCTTACATCTTTAGCTTTAAGTCCTTTGTTCATTTTTAGCATTCCCTACTAGACCCTTAACTCCTTGAGGACCTTGGCAGAAAACAGACTGCCATAAACATTTGTTAAATAAATCATATAGCTAGAGATTTTTTTTCATTTCATGTGTTTTCTTCATTCTCTTTGGCTTCTATCAAAATTTTGGTGGGCATACAAATCTGATAATAATTTGCAAAATTGTGATGATTTGTTATAACCTTTTTCTTATAAGTATCTGAGTCCCAGTAACTGGGAAAAGGCTCTTACGAACACTTTGACACTTTTTTTTTTTTAATTTAACAATAACAGTTTGTAGTCCAATTAACTGCTATTTAAATGAATGAAAAAATATGGCTTTTATTTTGTTATGCAATCTATATTTTCAACAGTGAATGATTTCTATTGGAAAATGAAGTCCTGATATCTTTATGAAGGAGTTGTATGATTTAGGTTAAAGCCAAGTTCACCTAATATGGGTCTTTAACTTTTTTTTAACATAGAAGTCATATTCTTCTGGATTTTGAAATGAACCTTGATACATCCTGGCGAACTATAAATGGATTGTAATCAATTCTTTATGTAGGTTCCACTTTTATTCTAGAAGAGTAACTTTTTTTGACCTAACTTTTGAGCAACAACAATAATAAATTATCCTTGAGGGCACTGCAAAACAAACAAAGCAGGCAGGAAAACCAGGGATTTGACCTTAAATGAGAGAAAAAAAAAACCTTACCCTTGAAATAGCCAATATCTACATTTGTATAGCTCTTTGCCTGAGGGCATTTCCAATTCTGCAAGAAACAAGGAGGCTGAAACTCAAGCAGAAACGTAGTCTAATCTGCTGAAGAATGAGCAGAATGAATGTGGAACTAATTTGGAGCTACCAGAGTAGCTAGAAATTGAGAGGGGAGATCACAGAAAGGAGGGAACAAAAGTGGGTGAGCCCCCAAATATGTATGTAAGTGCAAGTCAAATCCTAGACCAATGACTAAACTATTCAAACACAGTATGACTACAAGGAGCTCAGAGAGAAAACAAGTCAGAAGGCTAAAATAACTGAGTAGCAATTCCAGCTATTACTTACCACAAATGACTTAAGGGAAAGACTTTAGAGTTACACCAAGTTATAAAAGCATGATATATTCCCAAGAATTTCCATCAAATCCCCAGAAGTACCATGCATTAGACATGACAACTACATCTCTTTAGGAAAAAGATTCTCTAAGGATAAAGATCAAATAGCCCTGTCTTAACAAGGTATAAAAACAAACCTCTACATTCAAGGTGATCCACAAATTAACAGCACTCAACATTCTTCAGAAGACTATAAACAGAATCCAGAGTTACTGCGCTTTTATCCACAAGATCTAGTATGCAATCGAAATTACTAGACATATGAACAAACTGCACAATGTCAATTTTTAAAAGGGCTAATAAAAATAGACTGGCAAATAACATGGATGTTGGAATTAGCAGGCAAGGATATTAAAATATAGTGAATATGCCATATAATCCATAAGAAAATATCTCTTTATATTGAGTAAAGAGATAAGCATTGTCAAGAGCTATCTAGAAAATATATTAAAAAAAATGAAAATCTTAGATCTAAAATATACAATAAGTGAAATAATAATTAATGGAATAAAATAACCAATTGGACACAAAAAAGTCCGTACACTTGAAGACAGTTAATAAAAATTCATATTGAAATATATAATAAAAAATTACTAAATCAATTTAACAGCACCTCAGCAACCTGTGAGACAGTATCAATTAAACTAACAAATATATAATTAGACTCCTGGAAGGAAAAAAGAGATTGAATAGAGGAGAGAAAAAAACTTAAGTATTTATTAAAATTTTCCAATTTTGACCAAAAACAGCAACCCACAGAAAAAGCAATCATTGTGAATCTCAAGCAAGATATATCTAAAGAAACACACCTAGACAGATCATAGTAACTGGTGAAAAGGAAAGAAAAATTCTTAAAAGCAGCCAAAGAAAAATACTATTTTTATATAGGAGAATAGTAATAAGAATAGCTGCTATTTTTTGTTTTAGAAATAATGGGCCGGGCGCGGTGGCTCAAGCCTGTAATCCCAGCACTTTGGGAGGCCGAGGGGGATGGATCATGAGGTCAAGAGATCGAGACCATCCTGGTCAACAAGGTGAAACCTCGTCTCTACTAAAAATACAAAAATTAGCTGGGCATGATGGTGCATGCCTGTAGTCCCAGCTACTCGGGAGGCTGAGGCCGGAGAATTGCTTGAACCCAGGAGGCAGAGGTTGCAGTGAGACGAGATCGCGCCATTGCACTCCAGCCTGGGCAACAACAGCAAAACTCCGTCTCAAAAAAAAAAAAGAAATAATGCAGGCCAGAATACAATGAAGCATCTTTTAAGTTCTAAGAAAAACTTAACATTGCCAATCTAAAGTTTTATATCTAGCAAAAATATTCTTTAAAAATGAAGGTACAATGAATATCTTTTAATTCAAAAATTAAGGTAAGAAAATTTATAACTAGCAAACTCATACTATAAAAAAAGGCAAAGAGAAGTTCTTCAGGTTTCAGAGAAATAATACAAGGTGGACATGTAAATGTATAGCAAGAAAAGAGAAGTATGGATATAGTAAATATACTACATATAAAAGGGTATATATGAAACACAATTTTTCTTCTTTTGTTAAATTTTATACAAACCAATGGACTGTTTAAAGCAAATATAATGAGGAATAGGATTTTTATGTTTTATGGAGTTTGTTATGTATGTAAAAAATATAAAATACATAACAATAATAGCACAAGGGATTAAAGGCATATGCGTGGGATAGCACTTTTTAAAGTTTATTATATTATATGTGATAAGAATGCATATTGTAATGTGTACATAAACCACTAACAGCCAAATAGAGGCACAGTTAATAAGCCAAAGGAGAAGATATTATTGAATGAAAAAAAATAAAAAGAAACAATAAGTTATCCCAAAATGAGAAAGAAAGGAGAAACAAAATAATACATAAGATTGAGGTATCCAGAATATATAAAGAATTCTAAAAACAACAATAAGGTGCAGCCACTATGGGAAAATATTTGACAGTTCTCATCAAATTAAACATAGTATTATCATGTGATTCAACATTCTCCTGCTGGGTATATACCCAAAAGAACTGAAAACAGGTATTCAGACAAATACTTGTACATAAATATTCATAACAACATAGTCTATGCAGCCAAAATGTGTATACAAACCAAATGTCCAACAACTGACGAATGGATAAACAAGTTATGATATATATAAACCAAGGAATATTATTCAGCCATAAAAAGAAGTGAAGTACTGATAGATGCTTCAACATAGATAAACCTTAAAACATTATGCTAAGGGAAAATAGTCAAATAAAAAAGACCATGCACTCAATGAGTCCATTGATATAAAATATCCAGAAACAGTCGATCCAAAGAGGCAGAAAACAGATTCCTGGTTGCCAGCCAGAAGAGGGGGGAGAATGGAGAATAATTGCTGAATGTGTACAGAGCTCTCTTTTGGGGTGATGAAAATGTTTTGGAACTGGACAGGGTAGTGGCTGCATAACATGAACCACTAAATGTACTAAATGCCACTGAATGATATGTTTTAAAATGGCTAATTGTATGCTGTGTGAATTTCAACTCAATTTTTTAAAAGAATAAACAGACCAAATTTTTTATTTAAATGGGAGAGATGATCAGACTGTGTTTGAAAAGTAACATCTAGCAATATGCTATATATAAAAAATGTACCGTATAAATACGCAGACAGCTAAAAAAGGAAAGGATGGAAAATGAGAAACCAAGAAAACACAAAGCTTCAGAAATCTGCACGTGTACATTAACATTAGACAATGGTGGCTTTAAGAAGAGGAGTATTACTAGAGACACACAAGGTCATTTTATGACGAAAGGGTCAATTCAGCAACTAGATATAACAATCCTAAGTGTGAAGGTACCTACTAATAAAGCTTACAAACGGGAAGAAAAACTTGATGAAAATAAAAGGGATAGACTAATTTGCAATCATACCTGGAGATTTTAACACCCTTCTCTCGATAATTGATAGTTACAAAAAAGTAAGTAGAAATATAAGCCGGGCGCGGTGGCTCACGCCTGTAATCCCAGCACTTTGGGAGGCCGAGGCGGGTGGATCACGAGGTCAAGAGATCGAGACCATCCTGGTCAAAATGGTGAAACCCCGTCTCTACTAAAAATACAAAAAATTAGCTGGGCATGGTGGCACGTGCCTGTAATCCCAGCTACTCGGGAGGCTGAGGCAGGAGAATTGCCTGAACCCAGGAGGCGGAGGTTGCGGTGAGCCGAGATTGCGCCATTGCACTCCAGCCTGGGCAACAAGAGCGAAACTCCGACTCAAAAAAAAAAAAAAAAAAAAAAAAAAGAAATATAGAAGACTACCAATACTATCAACTAACTTGCCCTAAGTGACATTTAGAGAACATTATATCCAAAAGCTTCAGAATACATATTCTATTTTTATTCTCTCTAAGGACATCTAGATGTGTAACTTTTCCAAATTAAAGGCATATAAAATTTTAATTCAGAGAAATTTATACTGGTTTATGGGAGAAAGTGCTGTCCTTTCCACCGCCCGCCCCTGCCACCGAATCATTCCACATCATCTATTCATACAATTCTTAGTAAATTTTCAGATCAAATAAATGAGAAATCCAGTAACTTTTCTCACAAGATAAGGGAAAAATCTAGTGACTTAAAGTCTTTCTGCTTATTTACCCAAATGGTTTTTTAAGATTTACTTGGTTCGGTCAGTTTTGAAGAACATATACATTTGTTGATCTTTCTGTATTATTTTTGGAATGATCATAGATATACCAGAGGTAAAATGGTCTCAAATACCTATCCTGAACATCCACAGAGACTCCTTGTATTCATCTAGAATACTGATTATGTAGTTCCATCATAAATATATCAAAAGCCAGATGTTCTCTTGATGTTGTCTCCTCTAAAAACATATTCATGATTCTTCTGCTTTCTACATTTTATTAATACCATAAATATAAATTTTATTGATTGCATTTATAATAGATGCTTTTATTTTCTGGTTTCATCTAAATTCTCTAATTTTCAACAAAGCATATTTTTAAAAACACATGCTCTATTTTCCAAAGTTCCTATGATGTTTTGGAAAACTTTTTGGTGGAGCAAGGGCTAACGAAGGACATATGGGATTAGCCATTGCCAGGAAGAAGAGGCAGGTTTACCATGAAGGTTTACATTTCAAGCCCAGCAAAACCAAATGCACCTCCTACCTAGAAATTATATACAGTCATACACCGCATGAGAACGTTGGGGTCAATGATGAATCGCATATATGCAGTGGTATTGTAAGATTATAATGGACGTGACAGGAGGTCGAGATCAGCCTGGGCAACATGGCAAAACCCCGTCTCTACTAAAAACATAAAAATTAGCCAGGCGTGGTGTTGAGCACCCATAATCCCAACTACTCGGGAGGCTGAGGCAGGAGAATCACTTGAACCCAGTGGGGCAGAGGTTGCAGTGAGCTGAGATGGCACCATTGCATTCCAGCCTGGGAGACAGTGAGACTTCATCTCAAAAACAAAAAAAGAAGAAGATTATAATGGACCTGAAAAATTTGTATTGCCTACTGACATCATAGCCGTCATACTGTCGTAGGGCACACATTACTCACATGTTTGTGGTGATGCTGTTGTAAACAAACCTACTGCACTGCAAGTCATATAAAAGTATAGCACATACGATTATGCACAGCACATACTTGGTAATGATAATGTCTTAGACTGTTTGTGTTGTTTAAAGGAATATCTGAGGCTGGGGAATTCATATAGAAAACAGGTTTATTTGGCTCCTGTCCTTCAGGCTACACGAGAAGCACGGCACTAGCATCCGCTTCTGGTGAGGGTTTCAGGAAGCTTCTACTCCTGGCAGAAGGCAGAGGAGCCCTGCCGAGATCATGGTAAGAAAAGAAGCAAGACAGAGGGGGAAGGTGCCAGGGTTTTTTTTAACGACTAGTTCTCTGGAGAATTAAGAGTGGGAACTCACTCACTCCTGAGAGACTGGCACAAAGCGATTGATGAGAGTTCTACCTTCATGACTCAAAACCTCCCAGAGGCCCCATCTCCAACCCTGGGGGTCAGATTTCAACAGGAGGCTTGGTGGGGCCGAACAAATCATATCCAAACCACAGCAGATAATAAATGATTATGCTACTGGTTTATTTATTTACTATACTATACGTTTTGTTATTTTTTTAGAGTATATTTCTACTTATGTTTTAAAACTGACTGTAAAACAGCCTCAGGCAGGTCCTTCAGGAAGTCTCCAGAAGAAGGCATCATTATCGTAGGAGACGGCAGCTTCATGCATGCTTTTGCCCATGAAGACCTTCCAGTGGGGCAAGATATAGAGGTGAAAGATAGGGATATTCATGATCCTCACTCTGTGTAGGCCCAGGCTAATGTGTGCATCTATGTCCTACTTTTTAACAAAAAAGCTTAAAAAGCAGAAAAAAATGATTATTAATTACTTTTTTTTGAGATATGGTTTTGCTGTCATCCGCCAAGCTGCAGTGCAATGGCGTGATCTCAGCTCGCTGCTACCTCTGCCTCACGGGTTCAAGCCATTATCCTGTCTCAGCCTCCCTAGAAGCTGGGATTACAAGTGCCTGCCACCACATCTGCCTAAATTTTGTGTTTTTAGTAGACACAGGGTTTCATCATGTTGGCCAGGCTTGTCTCAAACTCTTGACCTCAGGTGATCTTCCCATCTCAGCCTCCCTTAATTATTTTTAAAAATAAAAAATGTAGCCAGGCACAGTGGCTCATGCCTGTAATCCCAGCACTTTGCAAGGCTGAGACAGAAGTTCAAGACCAGCCTAGGCAACATGGTAAAACCTCATCTCTACAAAAACATTTGAAACTTAGCCTGGCATGGTGGCACGCACCTGGAGTCCAGGCTACTTGGGAGGAGGCTGAGGTGGGAGGACTCCCTAAAACTAGGGAGGTGGAGGCTACTGTAAGTCGTGATTGCACCACTGCACTCCAGCATGGGCAACAGTGAAATCTTATCTCAAAAAAGAAAAGGAAAAGAAAAAAAATGCTTATACACTAAAAATATCAAAAAAAAATGTTTGTACTGCTGTACAATATGTTTGTGTTTTAACCTGAGTTATTAAAGAAAAGTCAAACAGTAAGCTAAGGTTACTTTGTTATTAAAGAAAGAAAAATATTTTTTATAAACCTAGTGTAGGGCTGGTGTCCAGTATTTACATAAACTGGTGTGCAGTAATGTCCTAGGCCTTCACATTCACTCACCACTCACTCCCTCATCCAAAGCTACTTCCAGTCCTGCAAGCTCCATTCATGGTAAGTGCCCTATACAGGTATATCATTTTTTATCTGTCATACCATATTCTGTACCATTTCTATGTGTAGATACATAGTAGTTATCATTGTGTTCTAAGTGCCTACAGTACTTAGTACTACAGGTTTAAGGCCTCAAATCAATAGGCTATCCCATATAGTGTAGGCATGTAGCAGGCTAGACCATCTAGGTTTGTGCAAGTGCATCCTATGATGTTTATACAATGACAAAATTCCCTACTGACACATTTGTCAAAGATATCCCATCTTTAAGCAATGCATGGCTATATTAAACTCTGAACATAAAGCAGGAAAAGTTTAACGTAGATCTTTTTTTTTTTTTTTTTGAGACAAGTTTCACTCTTATTGCCCAGACTGGAGTGTAATGGCACAATCTCTGCTCACCACAACCTCTGCCTCCTGAGTTCAAGTGATTCTCCTGCCTCAGCCTCCTGAGTAGCTGGAATCACAGGCATGCACCACCACGCCCAGCTAATTTTGTATTTTTAGTACAGACAGGGTTTCTCCATATTGGTCAGGCTGGTCTCAAACTCCCAACCTCAGATGATCCACCTGCCTCGGCCTCCCAAAGTATGGGGATTACAGGTGTGAGCCACCACACCCAGCCAATGCAGATCTTTTTAATGATCTTTTTTGTAAATATTTTGTAGGGTTTGGATTAAGTGACATATATCATGAGGACTTGGCAGTTTTCTTTAAGTTTGTAAAATATACATTAAATTGGAGACTGAGTTTATAATTGTATTTGATGTAACAAAATATTTCTGCAATTTTGATAGGGGTTTAAATTTTGTTTGCTGTAATACTTAAGCAACTCATTTATATTGATGACAGAAATGCTTTATAATGGTTATTCTCTAAAAACTGAGTGAAACAACTTGTATCTTCAAAGAAATATCATGGAACAAAGAACTCCACAGTAGGCAAAGCTAACAATTTCAATTATGCATAGACTTTGGTGGTTAGACAGAAGATAAATCAGTGCTATCCCTCAAAAGCATTCCTCCAGGAGGTGGCAATGGCAATGCAGACAATGTTGGGGGCACAGCCATCTACATTATTCCCCAAATACTGCAGCAAGGACTTGTCCTTCTGTTCATGATGCCCTTCCTTTTCTTTTTTGACTACAAAAATTTTTCTCACTCTTAGATTCTGCTCACATGCCAGCTTCTCAAATGTGGTTGCTTATCCCATGTGTTTCAAACTTGAGTCACTTGTCAGACTAAGCTGCCTTTTTCTCCAGTGGAACAATTCTTATTACATCTTTTTTTATTTTTTGGGGTTTTTTTTGTCAGGCTCACACTGTCACCAAGGCTAGAGCACAGTGGTTACAATCATGCCTCACTGCAGCCTCCAACTCCTGGATTCAAATGATCCTACTGCCTCAGCTTCCCAAATAACTAGAACTACAGGTGCAAGCCATTGCATCAGGCTGAATGTGTTTTTTTTTTTTTTTTTATTTTTTTTTTGTAGAGACAGGGTCTTACCATGTTGCCCAGGCTGGTCTCAAGCTCCTGGCTTCAAGCACTCATCCTCTACTTTGTCTTCCAAAGTGGGATTACAAGCATGAGCCATCTTATTACATCTCTTATATAGCTGAAGCAAAATAGGTAAAGGAAAACTTGATACAACTAAAAAGGGAAATAAACATATCCACAAGTATTGTTGGAAACCAGAACTTCCATCTCTCAAAAATTGATAAAACAACTAGACAGAAAATCATGAAGGATACAAAACTAACACCAACAACTAAATGGGTCTAACAGACGTGTAGAATACTCCACCCAACAGATAGGAGTTGTCTGTCATATATGTAGTTTGCAAATATGTTGTCCCATCTGAAGTGTGTCTTTTCATCCTTTTAATGGAGTTTTTCGCAGGTAAAAGTTTTTAATTTTGATGAAGTCCAGTTTATCACTTTTTTTTTGATGGATCATGCTTTTTATCTCTAAAAACAATAATACATGCCCAAGAACTCTAATCTCTATGCTCTTTATTTACTTTTCTTGAGTTATTGCGTTATTTCCTTTTCCTGTTATTGAGTTATTCTGGTTAGAACTTGTACCACTGCGTTGAATAAGAATGCTGAAGGCAGACAGTTTTGTCTTGCAAAACTTTTCCCTTAGGGGAAAAGCATTCAGCTTTTTGCCATTAAGAATAGTGTTAGCTCTGAGTTTTTTGTAGAAGCTCTTTGTCGATTTGATATTCACACTTTCTCTGAGAGTTTTAAAAATTATGAATGGATGTTGAATTTTGTCAAATGCTATTTCTGCATCAGTTAACGTGATCATAGAATTTTCTTAGCTTATTAATATAATAGGTTACAACTGACTCATTTTCAAACGTTTAACCAGACTTGTATGCCTAGGTAAATCCTACTTGGTCATGGTACGTAATTCTTTTTTTGTACATTACTGAATTCTATCTGGTAATATTTTGTTAAGGACTTTTGTATTGACATGTATGAGGAAAATTATTCTGCGGTTTCCCATTTTTGGGGATGACTTTCTCTGGGTTTAGTGATCAAGGTAACAATGGCTTCGTAGAATGAGTTAGACAGTATTCTCACTTATTCTGTTTTCTGGTAAGGACTGTGCAAAACTAACAATCATTTAAATATTTGGTAGAATTCTCTAATGAAACCATATATGGGCCTAGAGATTATTTTCTGTGAGTTTCTAAATTAAAAATTCAATTTCCTTGCTGATTACATGGCTATTCAAATAATCTACTTCAATTTATTTCATATTGCGTGAGTTGTATTCGTTTTTTTCAGGAAGTGATCCATTTTATCTAAGCTGGCAAACTATGTGTAAAGTTGTTCGTGGTGTTCCCTTATTTTCTCTGCAATGTCTACAGTATCTATAGTGAAAGCCCGTTTCATTGCTAATATTAGTAACTTATCTTCTCTCTTTTTTAATTTGTTAGTTTTACCAGAGGCTAAATACTCAATATCAAAAAAGCACAAACAATCCAATTAGAAAATGGGCAAATGATATACAGAGATATTTTACCAAAGAGGACATAGGAATGGCAAATAAGCTCATGAAAAGATGTTTTGCATTAGGGAAATGCAAAAATTAAGACCACGATGAGATATCACTGCACAACTATTAGAATAGGTAAAATAAAAGTTCAGTGACTATCAAATGCTTGCAGGGATAGGAAAAATACCTCAGATCTCTCATATAGTCTGGAAAACGCTTGGACACTTTCTTTATAAGCCATACATACACTACCATACAACCTAGTAATTGCATTCCTGGGAATTTATCCCAGAGAAATGAAAACCATGTCTGCACAAAGTCTCATACACATTTATTCTAACATCTTTATTTATAACGGCCCCAAACTGGAAATGAACAAAATGTCCTTTAATAGGTGAATGGTTAGATAAACTGTGATATATCATACCATAAAATATTACTCAACAATAAAAAAGAACAAACTGGCTGTGCACGGCAGCTCACGCCTATAATCCCAGTACTTTTGGAGGCCAAGGTGGGTGGACCACTTGCGCTCAGGAGTTCAAGACCAGCCTGGTCAACAAGGTGAAACCCCATCTCTACTAAAAACACAAAAATTAGCTGGGTGTGGTGGCACTCACCTATAATCCCAGCTACTCAGGAGGCTGAGGCATGAGAATTGCTTAAACCCAGGAGACCGAGGTTGCAATGACTCAAGATGGCCCCACAGAACTCCAGTCTAGGTGACAGAGGGAGATTCCATCTCAAAAATCAAAAAATAAAAAATAAAAAAGGAACAAACTATCGATAAATCCAACAACTTGGATGGATCTCAAAGGCATTATATTAATTTAAAAAAACAGTGCCATTCTCAAAAGGTCACATGCTATATGATTCCAATTATATAACATTCTAAACATTATTAAGATATAAAACAGAAGCATGTTTGCCAGAGACGTTGGTAGGAAGGGTGGAGGTGGGGGAGCTGTGGCTGTAAAAGGACAGCAGCAGGGAGGGCTCCCTCAGGACAGAATAGTTCCAGATCTTTATTGCAGTGTGCGTGTGGCACGGGGGTGGGGGTGGGGTCACATGAGTGCTCTACACCTGATAAAACAGCATAGAACTATGCACACACATTGTACCAAGGCTTAGATGTTGAACTATTACTATGTAAGATGAAATCACTGGGGGAAAATGGGTTAAGGGTACACAAGACCTCTCTATTATCTTTGCAACTTCTGAGGAATTAGTAATTATTTTAAAATAAAAGTTAAGAAATTTGCTAATTAGCATTTTGTTACTATTAGCAGAGCCACCTGGAGGTCTCATCCTAGAAGATGAGAGATTGCATGTGTGTAGTTAGCGCTCTTCTAGGCATTTGGCTAATTCACCATTTTGGAGCCCACAGTCAACCATTCTTTAATTGGCTAATGTTGATGCCTACAGGGCTGAGGCAGTCCTTCCTCATCTTGGTGTAATACCTGCTTTTTCATGGACTACTTGGATTACTCTGCGTAATGTTCTGTAGGTTTCTCTTCCTTTCCACAGACATAGAAACAAGTTTGTTTTTTATACTCATAAACAGATATGTAATTAAAATGAGAAGCAAAATACTCATATATTCAAGATAACCACAAAATAAATGTGCAGTTTGAATTTTAATACATTTATATCTATAGAAGATATAAACAATTTACAAAATGTAGAAGAGATGGAATTTCCCTATTATTTAAACTAAATTGTTCATAATTTGTTTTTTTCTAATTTCTTTCTTTCATAGTCCAGGTAACAAAGAACTATGCTAGACTGAATGGCATCAATATTTTTATCCAAAGTCATAGTAGATACACTGAAAGATAAGATTCCTACAATCAAATATGCTACTCTCCAGATAAATTTTCTCAGTAGTATTTTGCAGAATGTTTACATCTTTTAAAGAAGTGAATTTATTAAAATTTCAAATGGCACAGGGCTTTACAGGAATCTCATTTATTAACACTCTTTTATTTATTAAAACCAATAAATAATTAAACATAAACTATTATATATACCTTTCTCCGTATTACAACTACACTTTGTACACTTTATAGTCACTTTTTTCTTTCAAATATAATTACTAATGCATGGCTTTTCACAGCCTCAACTTGTTTCAATTAACAATTATGATTATCACTATTATGATGATGGTCTTTGCAGCTCAGCCAATGGAAGCCTTAAGTTTGCTCTTCTGTCCTTTAGCATTGCCCCTGACATTTTTGAGCTATTGTTGATTTCAGACAACAAAAGGATATTCCAGACCAATCCAGTTTTTTCCTTGCTTGAACCAATTTTCCTCCCAGGTACCCCGACTCTTTTTGGTGGCATGCCTTATCAGGGGCAAAATACGGGCAGGACAGGACGCAGGGGAGCTGGTGGTAGATGAACAAACAGCTGCCACTTGAATAATTAGTGGTGACAAATTAGAAAATAGGCATCTTTTCATGGCCATGAGTTCATACTAATTTTTTCCAATGTAATACATTAAGTTGCTCTTACAGTGTGAGATTTCAGCCACCACTGAGGCTGACTAACTGGTAGTTTAATCTGCACAACCAACGTAAGAGGTAAATGTCTGTATCCCCTTTCTACAGAGCAGAGTACCAGGTTTAGAAAGTACTAAATTGGTCTCTGTTGTGTAGTAAGGCAGAATGCAGAATCAAACGTCCATAATTACTAGAATTTATTTTAGATAACATAAGCCTATTGAAATCCATGTCAATATGTTCATGTAAGTCATTTGTGCGGGTTGTCAAGCATCTATTTTTTCTTGGATGTTCACCTGTGGGATTATCCTTAGCTTCCCAAAAAGCTATCAGAGTGTATCTGAGTGTGTGCATCTCTTTCCACTCATTTCAAGCCCTTTCATTTATATATGATAGCCTTTCTACAACTACAGAAGGTTGTTTCCATCATATTTTGGGTGGTTATTACTACATTTCCCCTTGTTTCTTCTTCTAAAATACCTTATTTACCATTTGTTCTCCATCTTCTGCACCTATCTTCTTTTCTCTCCTTTTCTATCTCTCTTTTTCATTCTGGGAGGTAATTTCTGGCGTGTCCCTCATCACTGAGTTCATCTTTGGCAGTGCTATTCTGTATTCGTCTGCTTTAAATATGACTTTTTATTCTGTTTTGTGCTTTTGTTTCTAAGCTATCTCCAGCTTCACCTCTCATCTTGCTGCTTTGTCTAAGGATATTTTCTCCTCGTGGATTCTCCTGCAGATTCCTAGGGGTCATGTTTTCTTTAACTCTTCTGAGGACGCCAATCTCCTGAGTGTGTTCTGGCGAGGAAGTGGAGAAAGATGGCCGAATAGAAACCCGCAATGATCCTCCACCCCCAGGAACACCAAATTCAACAACTGGCCACATAAGAAAACACCTTCATAAGAACCAAAAGTCAGGTGAGTGAATGCAGTACTTGGTTTTAAGATTATATCAGGGAAAGGGGCACTGAAGATGGCAGAAAAGACAACCTTGATGTGCCCACACCAGCCTTCCCCACCCCCCACAGCACACAGAGAATCCGTGTGCTTGGGGGAGGGACAGTGAAGTGACTGTGAGACTCTGCCCCATCACAGTGGAACACAACCCAGAGCAGAATTCTTCCAGTGCCCATGAAGTGAGCATTTACAGCAGTCCAAGCCAGAGGGGAATCCTCCACCCCAGCAGCAGAAACTCAATTTCCAGCTAACTCTACCACCAGCAGACTAAAGCGGTCTAAGGTCCTGTATAAATCTGAAAGGCAGTCAGGCCACAAGGACTGCAATTCTGAAGCAACTCCTGGTGCTTCACTGGGCTCAGAGCCAGTGAACTTGCAGTGTACACAACACAGTGCAACACAAGCTGGACTGGCCAAGGGAGTGCTTGCCTCACCCCTCCCCTAACCCCAGTCAGTGCAGCTCAGGAAGAAACTCCTTCCACTTGGGGAAAGGAGATGGAAGAGGACAGAGGACTTTTGTCTTGCTGCTTGGGTACCAGCTCAGCCACAATAAAATAAAGCACCAAGCAGATTCCTAAAGACCCTGATTTCAGGTCCAAGCTCCTGGATGGCATTTTAGACCCATCAAGGGCCAGAAGCGAAGTTGCCCTGAAAGGATTAACCAATCCTGGAAGGATTTGCCACCTGCTGACTAAGGAGCCATTGGGCCCTGAATAAAAATCAGTGGTACTCAGGCAGTAGTCACCATGGGTCTTGGGTGAGACCCAGTACTTTATGTACAAGTACTCCCAGCACATTCCCAGCTCAGAAGTGCTTGTGCCACCCCTCTCTCAACTCCAGGCAGCCCTTCATGGAGAGAGAGGCTTCCTCTGTTTGGGGGAAAGTAGAATGAAAGACTCTGCCTGGCATTCCAGATAATTTTTCTGGATCTTACCCAAGCCCACCACGGTGGTAACTCCACGAGTTTGTTGGAGTTGCAGCGTTGCTGGGCTTCTGGTACCCGCTAATGCAGATACTGCTGCAGTGCCCAAAGACTTAGATCACAACACTCAATTACTTTTGAATACCTGGAGAGCCTTCTCACAAAAGATGGGTACAGACAAGCTCAGACTGTGAAGATTAAAATGAATGCCTAACTCTTCAATGCCCAGACATCAACAAATGTTTACAAACATCAAGAACATCCAGGAGAACGTGACTTGCCCAAGTGAACTAATAAGGCACCAGGGACTAATCCTGGAGAGACAGAGATATGTGACCTTTCAGACAGAGAATTCAAAATAGCTGCTTGAGGAATCTCAATAAACTTCAAGATAACTGACAGAAGGAATTCAGAATCTTATCAGAGATATTTAACAAAGTTATTGAAATAACAAAAAAGATCAAGCAGAAATTCTGGGGCTGCAAAATGCAAGTGGCATACTGAAAAATGCATCAGAGTCTCTCAACAACAGAACTGATTAAGGAGAAGAAAGAATTAGTGAGTTTGAAGACAGGCTATATGAAAATACACAGAGGAGAAAAATGAATAAAAAAGAAGGAAGCATGCCTACGGCATCTAGAAAATAGCCTCAAAAGCACAAATCTAAGGTTATTTGTCTTAAAAAGGAAGTAGAGAGAGAGAGAGAAAGTTATAATGACTGTGTTCTGGGCCCTGCCGTGTATTTCACCTCCCCCCATCCCCACCCCTCCTCTGTAACATCCTCACATAGTGAGCAATGCACCCTGAGTTCTCTTCTCTGCTCCCACTTAAGCCTTCAGACCTGAAGACTCTCCTCACAGAACGCATTCCATCATTGCTGATTTCCTTCTTTTGCTCTATGGTTTCTGGGATTTGCAGTATTTGCCTTGTTCTTAGATCCTGTCAGTAAAGGTTTTCTCAGTTAAAGAAAATGCAGGGTAAATATTAATTTGCTTCTCAAAGTAGATCCACAGGACAAAGACAGGTAGCTGCCTTTCTCCAGGGGGCATAGACTCTAAGACTCAAGTTCCAAGAACCAAGGCAAGGACACTCTGACACCCCTTCCTGCCTTTCCTTAGACAGGAAAGGGTGTCAGAGTATCCTTGCCTTGGTTCTTGGAACTTGAGTCTTTACATCTTGACTGAGCTCCACTTAGAAGTCCTTCTGCATCAAGAGGTCTGTCATTAGCCTTAGTTTTCTATGTTGGAATTTTTCATTATTACTGAATCTGCATGTTTGTTGTGACATAGCTGCTACTTTGAACAAAAAGTCTCAAACTAAGTAAATCTGATAGGTTTTTATAAAATAGCATCTCTTAGGGTTGATGGAAGTGAGAGGACAGCAAATCTCCTGTCAGAACAGGCCATCATTAGCATAAGGCTTATTTCAGCTACAGTTTGCATTTTTGCAAAGACACTATTTATTGAATCCATTTCACAGTTGAGGAAATTGAGCTAAAGTAGCTAGTTGGAGGTTGCATAGGACGCATGCAAATGAAGAACGCAGAACTTCAGTGAACATTTGGTTTAAAACTGTCAGTCAAATTCATGCCTAGCCAAAGCAGCGTAAGATGACCTTGGCGTGAAAAATCACCTAAGCAGTTGTTGTTAACATACTGCATCTTTGCAATGTTAAAAAGGATTGAAGATTTTTGGGCTTTTTCCTGTTTTTCTCTAATTTTATAGGAAAACTCTGGTAGTGGGCATTTCATTTGGTCAAGTTTTATGACAGAAAATACAAGCTCTGTAAAAGACAGTCACATTTCCCAATTATGCTTTCATAGTTCCTTTGTGAAAATAAAATTGAGTGCATATTAATTGTGACTTTCTCTGCTAGTGGAACTTTGCAATCCTACCCCTGAGTCTAATAAATTAAAATGAAGAGTGCAAATTATTTTTAGAGAAAAATGTTTTACTTTATGTACATCATACCTCTGTAAACATCAATAGAGTTAACAGATGAAATAATGTGGTGTTCTAGAGTCATTTAACAAAAAGAAAGTCTTCCTACGTAAGTGAAGAAATTGTTTATTCCTCACTTATTAACATAATTTCCTCTGTATTAAATGTAGTTTTATTTTGCTCACAGAAATATACTCTATTTTCCACAGAGGTGCCAACATTTTCTGTAAAGTTTTCAAGCATTCCCCACCATTACTCTGACTTCACCCATTCAGTTTCACTCCCTACCACTCTTTGCCTTCTCAACCGGCTCATCTGTCACCATGGCCAACATCTGTGGGCTTTCCCCATCAGTATCTTCTCTCCTAACACTCCCCAGGCTCACAATGTGTGCCCAAGTCTCCCCTCCGCCTTTCCAAGCCTTGGGCAAAATCCAGCTTGATCCCATCTTCTCCAAAAGCATCCCCAAGACACCAACCCTAACCTGATCTTCTTTTCTCAGTTCTCCCAGTTCATAGCCATTGATTCAATCTGTCTCTCAGTCATCTAAAAACATTTAGTGAGTGCTTATTAACTAACAGTCATTGTTCTAGGGATTGGGAAGAGACGATGAAAATAGACAGGGTACCTATCCTTATGGAACAGACTTATGGAGATGTCTAATGAGATGAGACAGACAATGAACGCAAATGAGAAATAAAGCAATGACATGCTCAGTCCTCTGAAGAGACTGAATGGGTGGTTATTCTAGATAGGCTGGCCAGGGAAAGGCTCTCCAAGAAAGTGATATTCAGGCTGAGATCTGAATGAAAAAAACATACTCTCCTTAGCTAGTGGATTATCAGGGGAGAAAGCATTGCAAGCAGAGGGGCTCACTACCTTAGCCATTTCAAGGTTCTGCAGTGGAAATGAGTTTGGAGTGGTCAAGCTTGGAGCACAGAGAAGCTCCCTGGGCTCTTGGGACCTGGGAGAAGCACAGAATGGATGAAGGATGTGAATGTAGCTCATTCCCTCAGGCAGGGATGTGAAGCCATGTGGGAATTTAAAGCAGGAGACAACATGTTCCGGTTTCTGTTTTTAAAAGATTTCCTTACTTTGGGATGCCAAGGAAGGCAGATCACGAGGTCAAGAGATCAAGACCATCCTGGCCAACACGGTGAAACCCCGTCTCTACTAAAAATACAAAAATTAGCTGGTAGTGGTGGTGTGCACATGTATTCCCAGCTACTCAAGAGACTGAGGCAGGAGAATCACTTGAACCCGGGAGGCAGATGTTGCAGTGAGCTGAGATTGCGCCACTGCACTCCAGCCTGGTGACAGAGCAAGACTCCATCTCAACAACAACAACAAAAAAGATTTCCTTGACTGTTCTGCAAAAAGATAAAATAAGAAGAATATTTTATTCTGTAAAGAAGTAAAAATAAAAGCCAGGAGACACAATATAAGAGACTTGTGCATGAATCTGAGCAAGAGAAGGTGGTGATGCTGATGGCAATGTTGGAAATGAAGGCAAGGAGAATAATCCTAAATATCTGGAGTATATCTTACGCCACATATTTTATCTAACAAAATCCTCAGTTTCTTAGATTGAAATTCCACCTTATTTGCCTTTATATTTCCAAGTTAAAGCTTTTCATTGAAAGTCCAGTCAAAGTTTGGTAGTTGCATTTTTTTTCCTGGCTTTTATACCTATTTGACCAAAGCAGGGAACTCCTTCCTCTGCCTTTGCTTTTAATGGCCATTACCATTTTCCATGTCTGCAGTAGTATGGGGCTTTTAGCCTTAGAGAGACCTTTTTGAAAAGCTCCTGCTATTCATTTTTATGTGTTCTTAATTTTGCCCCTTTATGCATTTTAGAACGCAGCTTTCAGAATTCCAGTTCATCAAAGAAATCTCTATGTAATCGATGACTTTATTAAACACTTTTCCCTTTTCTCTCATTGGGAGTGTCTATAATTAGAGGGTGAGGGTTTTATTTTTAACAATCAACCTTCCTTGTAAGCCGAATCCCCTAAGGCTTTACATTTACACCTATGAAAAAACAGTTAGGACTCAGCAATCATCACAAAGCTAGTAGATAAGAGATCTGTATGCTCAGAAAGTGTTATCGTCAAATTGGGATACATCAGTATGCTACAGGTTCATATTCATGGTGTATTAAAATTTCTGAAGTAATAATACCACTCAGAGCAAAGGCAAAATGTTCATGTCTAGACATAAGTCAATCCCCATTATAATAATTACTACAGCTGAGCCAAATATGAACTATCTTTCTGAAACTGTTAACATTAGCAAACAGAACTTTAAGTCAGACATCTATTTTTAAAATCTAAAATATTGGCCTGGTATTCTGCATTCTGTCTCTCTCTGCAGACACACAAACACAAAACACACACATACACACACACTCCCTTACTTTTGTTTTTGTAAAAATGCGGTAAGAATTAAAAGGTTGGAAAGAAGCTTCTAATGCTATCCAACCCATCTGTCTGCCATTAAGAGGTTTTAAAATGGGCCATCTTAGATTTTGAAGAAAATTCCAGACTTCCTTTATATCTTAATATTCACATTTATGTAAGGAATATTGTTACCAAGCTACATTGTCTAGAGTATAGCAAATCAATATTAGTCCTATTCATAGGCTAGAATATTTAAAGTGCACTCTTTACTTGAGTTGATTCAAATGTTCAGTATTGGTTAATTGATTATTTTGGTATTTCATTTAATAAAGGTATAAGAAGAGAGTTTTTAATTAACTTATTTAATAGCTTTATTGAGGTGTAACTGATTTGCAAAAAAAGTGTGCATATTTGATGTATATCATTTGAGGGGTTTGGACATGGTATGAAGCCACCACCAGAATCCATGTAACAAACACATCCATTAACTCCAAAAGTTTATGCATGCCTCTTTGAATAAGAGAGTTCAGGGTTGATTTTAACTTAAAAATGAAACAAATTTTTCTAAGACTAAGAGTCATTCAACAAGCCTGTCATAAGAGTACTTTGAAAATAGCTTTTCCTTAAACAACTTGACTTCTAAAAGAACAGCTCAATCAGAAAGGACAAAATTCTATGGCAGTGGCCAGGTGGGGCATTGGGTGAGGAGAGAGCATGTGCATGTTGGTGCTTTCCAAAGACATACTGAGGCTTTTAAAAAAAAAAAAAGAAAAAGAAAAATTTGCACTCTTTTAATGAGCCCAGGGTCACTGTCATTCTGTGATCAGCAGCAAACCTCTCCAGCAGAAAAACCACCAGCAACTACTCCATGCTGTATAATACTATAGTCTGAAATACTTTCAGGGGACAGTACAGTTACTTTGCATTATTTTTATTTTTGTTTTTAACTTTTGAGTGCTCATTCATTCTCTGCTGATGTCACTTTAAACTCATTCTTAGTATCCTGTGAACTTCATGGAGATTTTCATGGGTTCATTCATTTTCAGAATTACAACAAGAAAGTGCCTTAAATGTGTGCCTAACATATCTAAGAATTTTGACTTTTTATTTAAAACTGACCCAATCTTACATCCAAAACCAAGTCAAGAGTCAAGAGTCAAAATTTATCTGGTTTACTACCAATAACATGGACAAGAACAACAGGTCTGTTTGTTGAGGTAACGGGATTCTCTGCCAGACATTTTACATAAGTTGTTTTGAATCCTTACTGGAGCCATATGAGATACACACATAATTCTTCCTATTTACAAAAAAGGACACTAAGAGTCAGAGAGCTTATGCCATTTGCTCAAATCCCCAGCCTCCAAGATTCAGAGCAGGAAATTTTAATTCCAGATGACTGGATTTCATAGTGCTAGTCCTTACCACCACACCACATGCTAAAACATTTGGACAATTCTATTCTGAGAGATAAACCTGATCCACATAGGAAAACAAAAAATAGAAACAGCAAACATAATTTCAAATAATTCCTTATCTTTCCAGCCTCTGTATTTCCTACATAATTACCCCCGTGCAGACACAGCCTGTGTTTATCCAGTGCACGTGTGTAAATGCTGTGTGCACAAGGATGTCCATGTGACTGTACATATGAAGGCTGGCTCTCAAATATTTATAGACTATTTCCAGGGAATTAGATACTATCTTGTTTCCAAGAGCAAATGATGAAACAATGTTAAACTAATTAATTTTAAATGTCCTTTATATCCACGGAGTGGAAAAGCTTTTCTCATTCTGCTGTAAGTTTCAGTAGACCGGCAGTGTACATTCAATTACTCTCCTAAGGAATGACCAGGTTTTATCATGGCACGGATTTCTATTTGCATTCAGGGCAAAGGTTAACCACGAGTAAAGGGTGAGGCAAAGCACTGAGTAGGTGCATCCCCAGGTGTCTGGGCAGGCTATTCATGGAACTCTGGAACTCTGGCCCCAAGACAGTGTGACAGATCCAGAAGCTAGGATTCTTTTCCTAGCATGCTAAGTTGCTGTCAGTTAATTCAGTTTCTGAGTCCAGGTAAAGGAGAGTGAAAAGTATTCCATGGGAACCATGTAGATGTTGATTTGATTGGCTACTGTTACTAGACTCAGGAAACTGCTAGAGACAATTTAGGTGTAATTAGAGTTCAATGCCTAAGGCTTCACTTTCTGCAAACTATAAAAGTTGGACTGGGTTCCCTTTAACACCTCCTCACCATTACCCATAATAAGATTCTTACAGAAAATGAGAGCAGAAACTAAATTTTGACTTGTGGCACAGAAGTGTTAATACCAATAAAATCTGTTGGCCAGATGGATTAGTAAGAATGAGTTACCACAGGCATTTAAGAAACTGAAATAACTATAGCAGCAAGCTGCTGGAATCTTCAGAGGAGTCTCAAGAATATCATTCTTGCTTCCTTTACTTTTTAATTCAATAGATAAATGATAGATAGATGAGACAGATAGATAAATAGATAGATAGATAGATAGATAGATAGATAGATAGATAGACAGACAGATAGACAGACAGATAGAATAGGGAGACAGAGGTACCTGGAATCATGTGAATAAGAATCTGCTGTTATGCTTGAGACCCAGTAGAATTTTAGGAAGACAAAATTAACATGTGCTTGTGAGGCAAAGGAAAACAGAATTGGAAGTGAACACTTAAAATAAAATTAAATAACTTTAGGGATCTTTCTAAGGTTGGTTATTGACAAGCCATGCATGACCATGACATGTCTGAACTGAATCTATATATTACCGTATCATAGGAACCAAAACACTGACAGAAAATAATAATACATGCATTTTAAAAGCAAACAAAGGCAAAGCACACTGGCTCATGCCTGTAATCCCAGCACTTTAGGAGGCCGTGGTGGGTGGATAATTTGAAGCCAGGAGTTCAAGACCAGCCCAGCCAACATGGCAAAAACTCTCTCTACTAAAACTACAAAAATCAACCAGGATGATGGCATACACCTGTAATCCCAGCTACCCGGGAGGCTGAGGCATGAGAATTGCTTGAGTCTGGGAGGCAGAGGTTGCAGTGAGTCAAGATCACACCACTACACTCCAGTCTGGGTGACAGAGCAAGATTCTGTGTCTACATAAATAAAAGCAAAACAAAAATCTGACAAATGTACACATTTATTATTATATTGATGACATCTATAAGTTTTTCTCTTGGTCTTGATATAGTATGGTTGTGTTCACTCTAATTTATAGACTAGTTTTGGAGAAGAACATACAAACTGTTCTTTGAAACTGAGTTGACAGATATTGTTCAATTATACACTCTTTTATTTAATTATAACTGAGCTACTTCTACAGGACTCCAAGTCAGGGCTTTGGTGAGGAACACCCAGAAACCAAGTCTTGCCGAGTAGTGTGAGGAAAGGAAATCCATGGTAAGTAAGCTTTCAGTTTGAATTTATCTGTGCAATCCTGAGTTCAATGAAAAGCATCAAAATGTCAAGATCAAGATATAAATTTGAATCAGTTAAAACCTGGAAATGTTAATGAATGTTTCCAATACACAACCTTTCGAATCCCTGATTCTCCCCATTTTAAAAATGGCTGGGAATATCTAAACTTTGAAATATGTAATTTGAACTCACTCTTACACTTAACTTTACCCACTTCACAGATATCTGAAGGCCCATGTCTGTCCAGTGCCATGCACTGAGGAAGTAGCACACATATGACACTTATGACTTCTTCCCTCACAGAGCACACAGCTCAGAAATGACTGCAGATCTTAAAATGTTAATTACTAATGTGACTGGCACTGCAAGAGGAGGCTGTGCAGGTATAGAAAATGTTGACTTAAAATAGTCTAGGTTAGAGACTGATTTGAGCAATAATAAAATAGGATGGCAGGGAACATTGCATTTTATTATTAAAATTACAAATAGTGTTGATGATCATTTGCTAAAGGTGGGTTTGGGGATAATCATCACAGGAAACAGCCTGGCAGGAGGGCCCTATAATAAGGGTGCTGGTGCAGTGCAGGCAAGGGAAGACAGGCCTGGCTTGGGTTGGCAGCAGTAACAATTCCAGGGAAAGCTGCAAAGCACACCAAAGCGAAACAAAATGGATAGAACCTTATACTATGTGCTTGTTCAAGATCAGGGGTGTCTCCCTTCTCTAAACTAGGCTTTATTTTGGTTGTTTCAAAATAAGAGGATGCTTCAGGGTAGCAAAAGACCTACAGACATTCAACAAGAGTTTATTCTGCTATCTCTTAATTCTCTGTACAAAACTATATTTCACGGCTTTTAAAGTTCACCACTTGGCGGGGCGCAGTGGCTCATGCTTGTAATCGGCTGAGGCAGGCAGATCACGAGGTCAGGAGTTTGAGACCAGCCTGTCCAATGTGGTGAAACCCCGTTTCTACTAAAGAAATACAAAAATTAGCCAGGCGTGGTGGCGCACGCCTGTAGACCCAGCTACTCGGGAGGCTGAGGTAGGAGAATTGCTTGAACCCGGGGGGGCAGAGGTTGCAGTGAACTGAGATCATGCCACTGCACTCCAGACTGGGTGACAGAGTGAGACTCCATCTCAAAAAAAAAAAAAAAAATCACCACCCTGGATGTGTGTTTCACATTTTTCCATGCATTTGCACGGATTGGAATCTCTTACTGCTTGGGGTGGCAAAAACAAAGACTTGGCCTGCTAACAGCTTCTGCCTCAAAGCCAGCAGAATGGAATGGTGCCACCTTTTACACCCTTTTCTGTCATCCACGGTGGTGGTCTGCAGTTGTGAATCTTCTGTGGCATGTTGGACCGGGCCTTCTCCCTTCTCCATGAATAACATTAAGCAGCAGGCAGGCACAGTGCTTGAACAGGGATTTTCCACAGAAACAGTGCAAACATTACATGTTTCATTTCTTGCCATAATATGAAATTTATCTTTCGGAGAAAGGAACACATGGACCTTGGTGGAACTTGCTTGGGAACAATAGTTAACAGTCAATTTATTTCCAGCTGCTTCCCAATAGAAGGAAAAAAAATAATTCAATATATGGTGAGTTTCAAGAGATATCACATCTATGAAGGGGCTCTGAATGGGCTCTGGGAACAGCACTTTGACAATCAAATTCAATCACAACAAAGGCAAGAAGTAAAAGACAGAGTGGTGGGACTTACAAAATCTATTTAAAAAGTGATTACCTGCCATGTGTAAGGAAATAATTGCCCAAATAATAGAATTAAGTATTCTCAATGTTCAGAAATACTCTTTCTAAAATCTTTATCCTGGGATCAAAACAGCCACCTGAGTACCTGGGTTCTCATCTTCTCTGGCTGATTGCCTTATGAGAAGCAGGGAACTCTAGCACCCCAGTCATTTTGAAATACTGTTTAGTATCTTTTTATTCTAAAATAAGTTCATGCTCATGCCAATGTAATTACGTTTATTTTTTTTCTGAAAAGCCAGCAGGGATTCTAATGGCATTCACTAGAGCATATGGTCAGGCTTGTGCCTCATTTTGAAAGGCTTCTCATGTATGTGTTCTAGACACACATGCACACTGTTTCCAGTGGTGAAAGTGTTCACTGGTCTGAGCTTTCATCAATGTATTTCACTTTCAGATGAGCTTTTACCTGGACTTTCAGCAGTACTGAGTTATTAAAATGGTACCACTTGCCAACTGGAATACTGTCAAATGTTTTTCAACTCTCTTTCACATTGCAATTTGGAGAAAAATGCTTTTACTATCACACCACATCATAAATAACTTTCTTATTCCCACCCTAAGTAATATAGCTGAAGTCACCCACTTAATTTTCAGCATCAACCTAACCATGGCAAATGGCATGCATGTAGTCGTTGGCATCAAAGTATGTTGCAAAAACTTGTTCTAGGAGAGACTGCCATTTTTTCCTAGCAAAGCCACCAAACAAAATAGAATTTTACTTTCTTTACAGTACAATGGCTGTGAAAGAAACAGTCATTTTTATGTACAGTATGTCTTTCTGGCATAAGATTGGAATAAATACAGAGAATTTGTTTGAATTTAAGACTTTTATCAACACAGTCCACTACTACCAGCATACAGCATGAATCTAACTTTTATTAATACATAATTCAGATGCCAGCAGTCGACTTCAGCTCTGCCACTGAACCCTCATTGCTGATACTATCTCACTAGACTATTTTGATATCCTGTGAGAATTTGGCCTCTTTTGGAAGCATATACATAACTCCCACAGATACCAATCCAAGTTTTGCATCACAGACTGAAGAAAGAGAATGTATGTGTAAGAATATGAGTTGTTTATTTATGATGGCATACGATGTTAGCAAGCTGTACGTACAACTTAACTTTAGAAAGAGCTCCAAGTTAATAAAAGCAAATTCAATCTTGTATATTCCCACACCACACTTCTTTCTTTCCAGGTAAAGGCAGTGAAGGAAGCAAAAGTTATTGCCCAGGATATATAAAGACAGGAAAATATAGCTAAATTGTTAAGGAATGAAGGTTGAAGTGCCATGTGAAATCATTTCCATAAACACTAGAATTATTCAAATATTTGGTATAACTAGAGCTTTTAGCTTCACTGGTAGCTCATCTTCTTCATTAGCATTATAAAATTATATTTACTTATTGTTTATGCTATAGGACAGATAATGCTGTTAAATATAAGGAACTTACGAACCTCAGTGGGTTCTGTGAAGCTGATCTAGGTAGAATGGGGTGTGGCCATCAAAGGCTACCCTAGTAACACAATCGGCAGAGTTTCCAGGGAGAAAAGATGAACGAAGAGATAAGCAACTGTTCATCAATCCCTTCCAAATTCTATGGGATTGTACCCATGCAAGAGTAACACTTTTCATTTTATTTCTGACTTACATTTGGAAGCAGAAGAAACATTTTTTAATGAAGAAAAGGTAAAATAATGGTCAAGTGAAAAATGAATGGTAGGGGAGCTCTGCTCTCTTCTAGAATTCTAATGATGGAGTCATGCTCTGTAACAACTAGCTGGGTGTTCCAATCCATAAAATAGGCTAAGAGTTCTTAGAAAATCAGGATTCTAACTCCCATGCCTTCTATCCCACATGCTAGCAACCTCAGTATTAAATCACAACTATTCAAAGCTCAGGTTGATGGCAAATCTGTGGAGAACGTCAGGGGATGCAAAGACATCCACTTCCACACTCTGGGCACCTGAGGGATCTTGGACGATGAGCTAAGGGAAGACCCTTTTCTTATATTTACCCCAAGCATCTTAAGTCAGCCTTGTGCAGAGCCGTGGGGACGTCGGGTGGTTAGAGGGGAGTGGGCCTCCTGCAGTAGACTCCAGTTTACTGTGGGTAAAGGGCTTCTTGAGGGATCAGGGAGTAACCACCATTTTCCTGTTTCTGATTCTGGGGGAGAGAGACTTTATTCTACCTCAGTGAACCCCACACCTTAAAGCCCCTGTTCATTTGGTTGTTGAAAGAAGTTTCATACTATGATGGTCCCATGCTATGACGGTTACTGCACGTGTCTACTTGACAGGGCCAGGGGGCCCAAATATTTGGTCAAACAGAATTCTGAGTGTTCCTGTGAAGGTGCTTTTTTTTTTGGATAAGATTAGATTTAAATCTGTGAACTCTCAAGAAAGCAGAAAGCAGATTGCCCTTCACAATATGGATGGGCCTCATCAAGTCTGTTAAATGCCTCAATAGAACAGACTGACCTCCCCAAGCAAGAAGTAATTCTACCAGAAGATGGCCTTTGGACTTGGACGTGGACTGCAGCTTTTCTTTGCTTCCAAGCCTGCCAGCCCACCCTGCAGTATTTGAGTCTACTTCTCCACAATCACAAGTTTAAGGAATTGTGAAGCAATTCCTTAAAATAAATCTCTCATGATGATAGATAGATAGATAGATAGATATAGATAGATAGGTAGGTAGATAGATAGATAAGATAGATGATTGATAGACAGATTAGATAGACAGATGATTGATAGATACATGGACAGATGATTGTTAGATCGATGGAGACAGATAGATGATAGATAGATGATAGATAGATAGATAGATGATAGATAAGATAAATAGATGATTGATAGATTAGATAGACAGGTGATTGATAGATACATAGACAGATTGTTAGATTGACGGAGACAGACAGATAGATAGATAGATAGATAGATAGGTAGATAGATAGATAGATAGATAGATGATATAGATGATAGAGATGCACACACATCCTGTTGGTTCTATATGGCTAGAGAACCATGACCAATACAGGTCCCTACATCCAGGTACTGCTCTAAGTTAAAGTTCTAATACAAACAAATAGACAAGCATCAGAAACACACATTGAATACAGCATGCATTTACACAAATGTGGTCAAAGGAGTGAAAGGACCTAGTGAGATGTCAACCTTGGCTCTGGGATATTTTAGCAAGGTAAGACTCTAACTATGTAAATATCATGATTCCCTCTAACTAAAAAAAGGAAAATATAATTTCCAGTTTAGAAGAATTCGTTCTTTGAACGACTAGTGATAGCCTTCTTGCGGTTTTTTCGTGATGTGTGGGACTACTTCAGCCTCCTAATGGGCAACATGATATAATGAAAGGCTGATGGAGCTTGACAGACCTGGCCTCATAAAGGTGTGTGCTCATTGCTCCTTACAAGTCACCTGTCCTTTTGCATCCTACCTCATAACAGGTAGAGGAGATTTAATTATATGACACAAGTAGAATACCTCAAACAAACCTTGCCCTTTGCAGGTGGTCAATAGATGTTAGTTTTGACAGTCTCATACGAACAAGAATGAAACATTTCTGTCACCTAGAACATGCCTGTTTTGTTCAATTTTTCTTTCAGAAATCTAATTTTGTGGCAAATAAGACTTTAAAGACAAACGTGACTTAAATTAATGCAACTCTTAGCTTATTCTGGGGACAACACAGTTAGCATTTGGTAACCTTAACAATGATATTATCTCAGGATGAGGATAATTATCCATCTCCCCTTGAGATATTAAATGTTCTCTTCACCCATTACAATTTGTTAAAAACAAAGAATATTTTTGTAAAAATACAAAGAAAGAAATGGAGGCAAATATATGAGCCATCCCTTAAGTTTTTATGAAGACCAATATTCCGTCTTCAAAACTATCACCAAATAAATTGTATGCCTGATTATCTGAGTTGTGAGCTCTTAAAACACTTATGTTCACATGTAGCAAGGTGTATAACTTTATGAATTGCATTCATGAAACAAATGTGGGGGTTGATTAAAAATGGCAACGCTGTGAAATTTCAAAAGTAAAGCTAGTGCCATACTGCTTGCCAAAAAGCAGTTATGTCACCTTGCTAAGATGTAGCCAGGGAAACCTTGTGAAGAGAGAAAGGGTTTTGGTGTTTTCAATCAGCTCCAACTAAGATAAATGTCAATGATTCCACACTGAAAGGAAGTCCATTGTTAAGCTCTGCAGCTGACTCTATGTTGAGGTTGGAAAACCCCACTGACAGTAAGTTTGTGAACTTCCTCTCTTGTATTAGATATGAACATTCTGTAAAAGAGAAGGTGGACTCACTTAGAGGAATCAACGTTTATCTTTTAGCATCTAACATATCCTGGAGGCTGCTGGGAAACACACTTGCACTAGCCATAAGACACCATCATTCACAAAGTTTCAGATGCCACATATAATGACTGGATTCTTTAACAGCCTGGAAATCACCAACAACATTCATTTGCCTTCCATTCATTTTCAATCACCTGCAGAAAATGAAAAAAAAATCTAGAGAAGTACAAAACATTTCCACTCCATGAGCATGCAGCTGGTGTCATTGCCAGGATGTTGTAACTAATGTACCAACGAAACACCCAGGGTCCAACCAGGTTGCCTGCATTTTCCAGTTGTATAAACTCTGTCACTTTTTGGAACAAGGTCCAATTAACTTGGCACAGTTTCACAGGGTATAAGTTACAACAGGTAAGCCATTCAGAATAATAGGATTCAAGTCATGGGTGTAAAATATGCCACTGTTTATTTTGTATTATTTTATTTTATTTTGGTATCCCTAGTTTTGTGGACAAGTTGAGAGCACTAATTTTATTTACTGTGATGCTAGAGACCAATACTCAAACTTAGTGAAGAATGTTAGTAATTCTGCCATAATATACATATATATATATACATACATACATACATATATATATATATATATATATATATATGTATATATACTTGACCTGAAAGATAGATTAGAGATGGAAATAAATAACCAGCCAGGCATAACTAATATATACTGTAGTATATAACTAGTAAATGGGCATATTTATTGAAAAGATATTCAAAAAACAGTTAAATGGTCTTGGCAGAGAAAAATCAGAGATGTTTACAAAACTCCCTATCCAGGATGATCTGAAGCAATCTCAGTATCAAATATTTTGTTCAGATTTCTCTCAGAATTCAGATACTGCCAATGTTGTTGATTCTATCTCCTTTGTCAGTGACTTCAGATGCAGATGAAAGTCAGAATACTGAGAGCAGCTTTTCAGACCTTGGAATCCTATAATCCCAAGGTGAAAACTAAGCACCTGTATTTGAAAGCTATACCAGTATTTATATTGTCACCCAAATTTTTAACAATTCCATGTGCATTTGAAAAGAGGAAACATTCTCCATTATCAGGGTATAATGTATAAACAAAACAGCTACCTTATTTATTACATTGCTTAGACTTTTTAAAAATATAATTGCTTACTTTTGGAACACTTGACCTGTCTTGAAATAAGAGTCATATATTAAAGTCTCTTATATGACTGGGTTTCACCCAAATCCTTGCATCTGTGTAGTTTTTGTTTCACATGAGTACTGTGTTACTTAATATATTGGTGTTGCATCAAATGTAGCTTTCAACTTTACAAAGCGTCCTTTAATCTCATTTTATACTTTTTGGTTTTAATGTTTTTTGTTGTCAGAATTGTAACTGTTGCTTTTCTTTCAGTTAACAGCCAAACACATTAACTAATTGCGCCACAGAGACACTGCTCTTGCTTTCCTTACTGCCTCTTTTTGCCAGGTAAATTTTTGTCCATACTTTTTTTGTTAGCCTTTTTGAAATCACCAAAAAATAAATTAAGCGGTTCTTAATGACAGCTGTGTCATTTTTCATGTGCTTTATCCCACATTACACAAACAATAGTCTCAGGTTATGCATATTAAAACTAGCACCGGCTAAATGATAACTGTCTACTCTATGAGGGTTACGCCATCAAACTGCTGGGTCTTCACGTCATTTGAAATAGTCCCTGGCTGTATGTGCTTACGTTATCATCTGGCTAAACGATTTCATTTGTTTCATTTTCCTTTTACTTTTAGAAGTTGCCTTTTTTTAACCAAATTACACAAATGGGATCTAATTACTTAGAAACTTCTGCACAGCAAAAGAAACAATCATTAGAGCAAACCAGCAACCAACAAAATGGGAGAAAATGTTTGCAAGCTACCTATCTGACAGAGGGCTAATATCCAGAATCTACAAAGAGCTAAAACAAATTTACAAGAAAAAAACAAACAACCTCATCAAAAAGTGGGCGAAGGATATGAACAGGCACTTTTCAAAAGAAGACACTTATGCAGCCAACAAACAAATGAAAAAATGCTCAACATCACTGGTCATTAGAGAAATGCTAATTAAAACCACATTGTGATACCATCTCATGTCAGTTAGAATGGCAATCATTAAAAAATCTGGAGACAACTGATGTTGGAGAGGATGTGGAAAAATACGAACGCTTTTACACTGTTGGTGGGAGTGCAAATTAGTGCAACTATTGTGGAAGACAGTGCGGCAATTCCTCAAGGTCCTAGAAATTGAAATACCATTTGACCCAGCAATCCCATTACTGAGTATATACCCCCAAAATTATAAATCCTTCTATTATAAAGGCACATGCACATGTATGTTCATTGCAGCACTGTTTACAGTAGCAGAGACTTGGAACCAACCCAAATGCCCCTCAAGGATAGACTGGACAAGGAAAATCTGGCACATATACACCATGGAATACCATGCAGCCATAAAAAAGGATGAGTTCATGTCCTTTGCAGGGACATGGAAGAATCTGAAAACCATCATTCTCAGCAAACTGACACAAGAACAGAAAACCAAACACTGCATGTTCTCACTCATAAGTGGGTGTTGAACAATGAGAACACATGGACACAGGGAGGGGAACAGCACACACTGGGGTCTGTTGGGGGATGGGGGGCTGGGGGAGGGATAGTAGGGATTGGGGAGATTGGGGAGGGATAACATTAGGAGAAATACCTAACGTAGGTGATGGGGGGATGGAGGCAGCAAACCACCATGGCATGGTATACCCTATGTAACAATCCTGCAAAATCTGCACATGTACCCTAGAACTTAAAGTATAATTTTAAAAAAAGAAGTTGCCTTTTTAAAATTAATTTTCTAATTATATAAAATGTTTATACATTTTAAATCAAAGCTGCAAAACAAGGTTTATTCGAACAAGCTTAGTTTCTCTTCCTAACCCCTCTAGCCTAGCTCCTATCACTCACATATGTAATTATTTATTATCTTACAGTTTACCTTCCATTCTTTATTTTTAAATTAAAAACCATGTATATGTGTAATATTTATGTATATAAAAATATGTATATGCATATATTCCCATAACACTTCCTTTCTTAAATAAATTGTAGCATATATGTTTTTACCTTTTTTTTTTTTTACTACATAATATATCCTAGAAACCTTTTGTAATAGTAAATAAAGATATTATACCTCACTCATTTATACAGTAAGCAATTCTTTCTTTTTATTGTACTTTAGGTTCTGGGGTACATGTGCAGATCATGCAGGATTGTTGCATAGGCACACATATGGCAAGGTGGTTTGCTGCCTTCAACCCCCCCATCACCCACATCTGATATTTCTCCCCTCATTATCCCTCCCTACCCTCCCCATTCCCCACTGTCCCTCCTCTACCCCCCCACAACTGTCTGCAGTATGTGATGCTCCCATCCCTGGGTCCACATGTTCTAATTGTTCAACACCTGCCTATGAGTGATAACATGCGGTGTTCAGTTTTCTGTTCTTCTGTAAGTTTGCTGAGAATGATGATTTCCAGATTCATCCATGTCCCTATGAAGGACATGAACTCATCACTTTTTATGGCTGCATAGTATTCCATGGCGTATATGTGCCACATTTTCTTTATCCAGTCTATCATTGATGGACATTTGGGTTGGTTCCAGGTATTTGCTATCATAAACACTGCCACAATGAACATACAGGTGCATGTGTCTTTATAATAGAACAATTTACAATTTTGAGGTATATACCCAGTAATGGGATTGCTGGGTCAAATGGAATTTCAATTTCTAGGTCCTTGAGGAATCGCCACATTATCTTCCACAACTGTACTAATTTGCACTCCTAACAACCATGTATACCCACTGTCCAACCAGACCCACAAAATGAACCTGGTACCTCGTTTGGAACTGTGGAGACCACTCGGCTTTTGCATCTCTCTCGCTGGGAGCTGCTTTCTGGAGCTGCCTCTTATTCAGCCATATTGGGATCCCCCTTCACAATAAGCAATTCTTTTAAGGAAATCATTCAACAACATTGTACCCTGAATAACATCTGAAGGATGATAGTGTAATATCATTATTTGTTATATATTTTCCTGGACCTTCAGTTTTCTTAGGGGAGTCTTTACAGTTATTTCAAATCCATTAACTGTTATGAGAGTCAACATAATTTTCATGGTCCTCAGAAGATATGTCATAATCCCTGGTGTTACAACACAGTAGTGTCCATCATTTTCCCCGTGTTTATCTGTGACATCTAATTGTAATATCAACAGTTCCAAAATTCTGTCCATGTGTCTCTCTCCAATCCTATCCACGAGACAGTGAGGACCATGTTCATATAGAGTCCCAGTCCCTTTATCACATAGACTCCAAAAATACCTACAAAAACCCATTTGAAAAAAAAAAAAAGATTAGACTAAAAAATAAGACAAAGTTTTTAATGAGGTTTTAAAAATAATATTTTGTAGTCTTGGTGTCCTGGCAAGTTTGAGAAGATGTAGAAAATACTCAGAAAAGGGGTAAATGTTGCTGTAACTGAGTTTGAGAATTTTACATGGGAAACACAAAGACGCATAGAAAAAGAAGCTATGAATCCCAAGAAAGACAAAACATTTTTCTCTCTTGAGCTTAGTAAGCTATCTTTCTTCTATAGGACACACTTCCAGCACACTCTGATCCCAGCTGAAAAGTCCACTAGTCAACAGCTATAGAAGATTCTGTTTCATCCAATCCCAAGAGAGAACTGTAGATCCTTAAAGCTTTTTGCATCTATCCTGCTTAATGGGGCACTAACTCATAACATTTCTGGCATCTTGCCTTTGTCATGTGTATATGTCCTTTCTCTCAGTGGGATTGTTTCTCATTTCATAGCTCTGTACTCTTCAGAGACCTGAGCACAGTGTTAAACCTATTATGTGTACTGTATAAATACTTGCTGAACGACATTGAAATGAAGAGCAGCCTTTGAAGACCTTACCTTTTAAAAAGAAATAACAATTTGGTTTTCCTAAAATGCCTTTTGAGAATATGGATAAAACATTTTATTTAGATTTATCATATCTCTCCTAAGAACTTTGATAGAGGTTTTCTGGTCTCTTCACTCCAAATTGAAATTTGAAGGTATTTCTCATTTTGTTTTATTTTATCCTTAGTAAAAAGCCTATATTCTCAAATGTTTAACATTTTCTATTGAACACTGTGATTAAAAAGTCTTTTATGGCTCCATTCTCTTACTTATAGGTTGGATTCATCTGAATCAAGACATACTGGAAATGCCTCAGTTGTTTAATATTGTCATAGGGAAAGAATCTATAATAAACATTATTACAAGGCTATTTTACCTTTACTAGTTAGAAGGTCTTTCTTAAATATGTCTTTAGTTGCCTTTTTACAGTCTATATTATTTATTTTCTTCTCAGAGAAAACAGAGAACAGTGGACTTACGTTTCTAAATAATATCTTAGTTGCCTGGCTGGTTATTGAGCCTTTATACATTTTTTTTTTTTTTTTTTTTTTTGAGACGGAGTTTCGCTCTTGTTGCCCAGGCTGGAGTGCAATGGCGCGATCTCGGCTCACCGCAACCTCCGCCTCCTGGGTTCAGGCAATTCTCCTGCCTCAGCCTCCTGAGTAGCTGGGATTACAGGCATGCGCCACCATGCCCAGCTGATTTTTTTTGTACTGTCAGTAGAGACGGGGTTTCACCATGTTGACCAGGATGGTCTCGATCTCTTGACCTCGTGATCCACCCGCCTCGGCCTCCCAAAGTGCTGGGATTACAGGCGTGAGCCACCGCGCCCGGCCCCTACATTTTTAAATTTTACATATTATCTGCAGCTTCTTAGTGACTACAATTCTCCAAAAAAGAAAAAATCTAATAAAAAGAAAATACATAAATCTGACTACACATCTAAATATTCCTAGTTTGAGCTCAGAGATGTAGAGACTTGGAAGAGAGTCATTTTAACAACAAAGAAAAACCTAGAAAAACTGCAAACTCATGGCTTTCCTGGAGAACTAGATTACAGGGTAAAAATCTAACCAAACTCTGGAGAGAGACAGGTTTCTTCAGGGAGAAACAAGACCTAAGCATGTGCTCATATGGGTTGAATGCCCACAAATGTCCTATACACCAGTAAAGAGTGCACCTAGAAATGTCCAACAAATTACTAGAGACTGGATGTAGGATAGCATGAGAGTTTCCACTCTCTTGCAGACTTTTCCTTCAAGAACCCCACCAGGCGCTTGCAGGCAAGTTTGGGATAAACATTGAGAAAGAGTCCTTCCTGGTGCTGGCTGGGGGTAGCAACGGCAGCCAAGGCTAAAGTCATGAATCTATCTCCTCTATCTCCCTGTGGCACAAAAGGTTTAATTTGCAAAGGGAAGAGAAACAAAAACTGTCACCTGAGAGCACTGATAGAAATACGTTGCAACTGGGAAAGGGCAACACGAAAATAAAGTCTGTGATGCTGAGGGGAGTGGTAAAAACACATCCTAGGCCTACTGCGCCTGGAGGAGAAGCAGGAACACTCGTGAAGGTTCACAATGCCTGGCTAAGACTGAAGCTTAATCAGAACATCTGAATGTACACCTCCCCCATCTTCTCAACACACATTAACAGGTGCTGAGTAAAAGTAACAGTGGAATACAGCTGTGAGCTGCAACAGACAAACCAGAAGAGCCAAGGCCAGGTAGACAGACCCAAGCCAATTGGAAAACAAATATTGAGAAACACTCTCTGGCAAATTAGACTATTTCCTAAACATAAGGTGTTACTAAAGGAATGTGAAGATACACTGAACGTAACCATAGCAACAACAGACTTTAAACTCAGCCCAAGTAATGGTTACATTAGTACAAATTCCTCCACTAAATGCAGAGCAGAAGGAAAGTGTGCTTATCTCCAACTATCAACAGTATTTATTTTACTATCTCCTGTTCTGTACAACACAGCCAGCTTCTAACAACAACAATAAAACCTACGAGGCTTGGGAAAAAAGCCAAGAAAACCACAGTCTGAAGAGTCAAAACAGTATTGTCTCAAATATGACACAAATGTTAAAACTATCATACAAGGAATTTAATGTAACTATGATTAAATGTATTTAAACTTCTAATGGGAGATGTGGACAACATTAAAAAAATAGATGGGTACTTTCAGTAAAACAACTGGAAGCTGTAAGGAAGAACCAAAGAAAATTTTGGAAATCAAAAATAGTTACAAAGGTGGAGAATTCCTTTGATAGCCTCACTGACAGATTCAACATGGCCAAGGGAAGAATCAACGAATATTTAGATTGGTTAATTGAAAGACAAAGATTTTGTTAATGGAAAAAGAATAGAGCATCCGAGAACATGGGAATATATCAAGCCGATAGTCTCATATACATACAGTTGGAATCTTTTAAAAAGAAGAAAGAGAACAGGGTACGGGAAATCTTTTCAAAAGATAATGGCCAAAATTTTTCAGAATTAGATACAGAAACCAAATCACAGGCCAGCATAAATACTAATACACACACACACACACACACACACACACACACACACACACACCACATACAAACTGCTGTAAACCAAAGACAAGGAGAAAATGTTGAAGGCGGCCAGAGAAAAAGATACATTATGAATAGAGGGAAGGATAAGAATTACATCAGCATTCTTGTTGGAATAAATGTTAGCAGAAGACAATAAATTGACCTCTTCAAAGCACTAAAGAAAAAAAAAAACTGGCAATCCAGAATTCCATATCCAGTGAAAACATCATTTTAAAATGATGAATAAATAAAGACTTTTTCATACAAACACAAACTAAGGATATGTATTTCTAACAGACCCATTCAACAAAAAATATTGAAGGAAATTTTTCATTCAGAAGGATTGTGGTCTACACAAAGAATTAAAGAATGTCATAAATGAAATAAAAGTAAAATGAAAATTAATTTTCTTATTTTTAATTATCTAAAATATAACTATTTAAAATAAAATCCATTATTATATATTGTATGTTTACACATATATAAAGGTGAAAGGTATGACAACAATGCTATAAGAGATGAGAATTAGAAAATAGGATTATTCTAAGGCCCTTATATTCCACATGGGGTAGCATATTATTTGAAGGGAGGCTCAGATTGTCAAGTTGTAGAAGAAGGGTTATCTAAAATTGGAAGGATAGTTTTAACATCAGATCTGAATAAGTATGGTTTGTAACACATGCAGTGAACTGAGACAGCTGGTAGATGTTTGAGGTGTGTGTGTGTGGTGTGTGCGTGCGTGTGTGTGCGCGCGCGCGCGCGCGCGCGCGTGTGTGTGTGTGTGTGTGTGTGTGTGTGTGTGTGTGTAAGGTCCTATGTGACCGGTTCAACTAGGTAGAGCTTTCTGCCAGCCTCGGTCTCCCAAAGTGCTGGGATTACAGGTGTGAACCAAACTGCCCAGCCGCTGGTCTGATTTCTAAGGTATAGGAGAAGCCAGCAATACTTTTATGGTGGAATTTCATTTGCCCAAGGTAATGAACAAAGACAGAGATGGATTAGAAAGTATACGAAGATTCCAGGAATACATTAAGGAAACAAGGGAAACTGAAGTCCTGACATTATCTTAATTTTGGTGGTTCTATTATCTACTTGTTCCCTGAAAATTCATTACCAACAAATTCATAAATTTTATCATGTAGGTTAGGCCAATTAATAAATTGAGCTTATAGCTCAAGTAGCTTTCAGGCAAAAGGTAACAGACAAAAGATCATCATCAGATGATTTATTTTGAGGGCATTAGTGGTCTTACTGCACATTAGCAACATAAATTTGAAGTGATTTGTCCTCAGAATATTTCAATTATTGCAACATATATAAGAAACATTCTTCATCTTTTTGGTTGCCATTTAAGGAAGAAAAAGTAAATTACAAAGTTGTTCTTATCCTGGCTTGACAGTATCACAGACAATTGTACATCTATGTTAGTCTGCATTCATCTAGTGGTTCTCAAGGACAAAATATGCATAAGCAAATGTGAAATTCCACTTACGTTCACTGTTCTTTAATACATCAATTATGTGGGAACAAATTCATATTTCCAAAACAAATATTACAGCCAAACTAATTGTAGTTTATTTCTATCTTAACATCTATTACTACAACTATTTCCTAGCATAATTTCTGGTCACATTTTCTAGGGTTTCCATAACAAACTGGGTGGCTTAAAACAATAGATCACCTGAGCTCAGGAGTTCAAGAACACTCTAGACAACATAGTGAAACCCTGTCTCTACTAAAATACAAAAAAATTAGCTGGGCATAGTGGGGCGTGCCTGGGCATGCCTGTAGTCCCAGCTAGGAGGGAGGCTGAGACAAGAGAATCACTGGATCCCTGGAGGTGGAGGTTGCAGTGAGGCGAGAGCCCACCACTGCACTCTAGCTTGGGCTACAGAGTAAGACTCTGTCTCCAAAAAAAAAAAAAAAAAAAAATGGAAATCGGACCATCCAGGAGGAGCTCCTGCTATATGTATATATGTATAGCCAGTTCTATAATATGACATGTGTCCCTAAAATCACCGCACTGCAAAATTTTATGATAAAAACCATAGGCTTATGGTTAAAAAAAAAAAGGTTGGGAAACAACACTTGGGAACTTCATCAATGACATCAGAAAAAAGATAGGAAGCTAATAAAAGTGGTAGTACAGCTATATACACGTTAATGGTTAAGAAATACATAAATGCTATAATAAATATGATATAGAATCCAACAGTCAGATGCTTCACAGAAACGAGGAATGAAAATGGAAAGGCTATGGATATATTTGCCAATAAAGAGGATATTAGTGCCTTTCAAAAAAACCATTTGACTAACCTTGCTGGGAGATATTATAGGGAATGATAGAGTCTATCATGGTGTGAAGAGAAATGGTGGTTCTGGATATTGAGCCATTCACCCATTATGTTTATGAGAGGGAAACAGGTATTAATTAGAGCACAATGGTGTGAAGAGTAGGACCCTTTCCAGGGTTAGAAACATTATCCATTTTTGCGTGAGAAGGTGGCAGTGGAGAGACACTTTTGTATGTAAGACTGCTGAAGACAGATGGAGTAAGCGTTAAAGTCAGATCCCTCTAAAGTCAAGAGATCTACCCTCTTAGCTGCTACCAAGGATGCAGCTGGAAGAATAGATTTTATAGAGGAGGATGGCACCTCTTCATCGTCTTTGAGACTAGATACTTATTCTCTCACCATTCTGGAGGCTGGAAGTCTGAAATCAAGAGGTCAGTACGGCCATACTCCCTCTGTCTTTCTCTGTCTGACTTATTTCACTAAGCACAATGCCCTCAAGTTTAATCCATGTTGTAGCAAGTAGTGAGATTTCTCTTTTTTGTAGCATATATATAAATGCATATTATATATGTGTATATGTTTATATATGCATATATGTATGTATATGTTCATAAAATCACGCATACTGTATTATGTGTATATGTTTATATATGTGTATATATTATATATGTGTATATATATAAATATACATATGTATTTGTATATGTTTATATATACACATATATAATATGCATGATTTCATATGTATGTGTGTGTGTGTGTGTGATATATATATATAAAATATGGTCAGGCTGGTCTCCAACTCCTGACCTTGCATGTATATGCACATACATAAACAAAGTTTATATACCCATAAATTTTATCTACATATAAACTTTATGTCTCCATTCACTGATGGAGACATACATTGTTTCCATGTCTTGGCTATTGTGAATGATGCTGCAATGACCACATGGGTGTAGAAATCTCTTCAAAATACTGATTTTGTTTCCTTCAGATATATACTCAGAAGCAGATCATGTGGTAGCTATATTTTTAATTTTATAGGCCTCTTCTTACTGTTTTCCATAATGGCTGTACTGATACATTCCCACAACAGTATACAAGGGTCCCCTTTACTCCACATTTTCAGCAAAACTTATCTCTTGTTTTTTGGATGACGGCCATACTAACAGGTCAGAGGTGGTAGCTCATTGTGGTTTTAATTTGCATTTCCCTGATGATTAGTTATGTTGAGTACCTTTTTGTGTACATGTTGGTCATTTATGTTTTCTTTGGGAAAAATGTCTACTTCAGGTCTTATTTTTAAATTGTTATTTGGGTTTTTCTTTTTTACTTTCTTTTTTTTTTTTTTTTTGAGACAAAGTCTCCCTCTGTCACCCAGACTGGGGTGCAGTGGCATGATCTCTGCTCACTGCATCCTCTGCCTCCTGGGTTCAAGCAATTCTCCTGCCGCAGCCTCCTGGGTAACTGGGATTACAGATGCCCATCACCACCCCAGCTAATTTTTGTGTTTTTAGTAGAGATGAGGATTCACCAAGTTGGTCAGGCTGGTCTCCAACTCCTTACCTTGTGATCTGCCTGCCTCTGCCTCCCAAAGTGCCGGGAGTACAGGCGTGAACCACTGTGCCTGACCTGGGTTTTTCCACTATTAAGCTAAATGAGTTCCTGATATATTTGGGATATTAATCCCTTATCAGATATTTGGTTTGCAAATATTTTCTCCCATTCCCATTTCATCTTATTTCCTTTTTAGTTTGTTGATTGTTTTCATTTCTGTGCAGAAGCATTTTAGTTTAATACAGCCAGTTTGTGTATTTTTGCTTGTGTTGGCTGGGTTTCTGGTGTCATAGCCAAAAAATCATGGCCAAAACATAGGAAAAATCTAGTTTTCCCTATGGTCTCTTTTTCTCCTAGAATTTTAAGTGTTTAATTCATTTCTAATTAATTTTTGTGAATGGTATAAGACATGGATCCAATTTCACTCTTTTGCTTGTGGATATCCAGTCTTCCCAACACCACTTATTGAAAAAGATAACCTTTCTTCATTGTGTATTGTTGGTGCCCTTGTCAAATATTGACAAATGTTGTCAAATATTGGCAAACAGTTGACTGTATATGCATGGGTTTATTTCTTGATTCTATTCCATTTGTCTTTGTGTCTATTTTTATGCCAGTAAAATAAAAATGCTGTCTTAGTTATTATGACTTTAGAATATAATGTGAAATCGGGCAATGTGATGCATCCAGCTTTGTTCTTTTTTCTCAAAAATGCTTTGACTATTTAGAGATTTTAGCGGTTCCACATAAATTTTTGGATTTTTTTTATATTTCTGTGAAAAATGCTGTCAGAATTTTGATAGGAATTTCATTGAATGTGTAAATTGCTTTGGATAATATGCACATTTTAATAACATCAATTTTTCTGATCCATGAACATGGAATATCTTTCCATTTAATTGTACATACTTTAATTTCTTTCAACAATGAGTTATTAAGTGTTGAGATGTTTCACCTCCTTGGTTAAATTTATTCCTAATTATTTTATTGTTTCAATGGGACGAAAAATTTTTTTCAGATAGTTCATTGTTAATATATAAAAATGCAACCGATTTTTAAAATGTTGATTTTGTAGACTTCAGCTTTGCTGAGTTTATTTATCCTAACCACTTTTTGGTGGAAATTTTAGAATTTTCTATATATAAGATTATGTCATCTGCAAACAGATGATTTTATTTCCTTCTCACTGATTCGGATGCCCTAGTTTTTCTTGCTTAATTATTCTGATTAGGACTTCCAGTACTATGATGTATAGAAGTGGAAGAATAGGCACCCTTATCTTCTTCCTGATGTTTCCGGGAAAGCCTTCAGTTTTTCACCATTGAGTATAATGTTTCCTGTGGGTTTATAATATTTGGTCTTTGTCAGGTTGTGATACATTCCTTCTATATTCAATATGCTGAGAGTTTTTATCATAAAAGCATGTTGATATTTGTCAAATGCTTTTCCTGTATCTGTTGAGATGATCATATTACTATTATCCTTCATTCTGTTAATATGGTGTATCACAGTTACTGATTTGTACATCCTTATATCCCAGGGATAAATCCCACTTGATTATGCTAAATCATATATTAATGTGTTATTGAATTGTGTTTGCCAGTATTTTATTGAGGATTTTTGCCTCTATGTTCATCAGGGATATTGTCCTGTAATTTTTTTTTTCTTCTAATATCCTTGTCTGGCTTTGGTATCAGGGAAAGGCCTGCCTCATAAAATGAGTTTGGAAGTATTCCCTCCACTTGAAATTTTTTGGAAGAGTTTGAGATGGTTTGGGATTAAATTATTCTTTAAATGTTTGGTAGAACTTATAATGAAGACTAAAGGTCTTGGGTTTTTCCTTGGTGGGAGACTGCTGATTCAATCTCCTTACTCATTATTAGTGTATTCAGACTTTCTATTTCTCCATGTTTCAATCTTTTTAGGTTGTATGTTTCTATAAATTTATCCATTTTCTCTAGGTTATTCAATTTGTTGACACATAATTGTTCATAGTAGTCTCTTATGATCTATGTATTTCTGTGGTATGAGTTGTCATGTCTTCTTTTTCACTGAAAAATTTATTTATTTGACTTCTCTCACTTTTTTCTTGATTAGTCTAGCTAAAGGCTTGTTAATTTTATCTTTTCCAAAAACTAATTTTTGGTTTTATTGATAATTTCTATTGTTCTTTTACTCTCTATTCCATTTTTTTCTACTTTAATATTTATTGTTTCCTTCTTTCTGCTAACTTTGGTCTTATTTTGTTCTGTTTCTCTAGTTCCTTAAAGTGAATAGTTAGCTTGTTTATTTGAGATCTTTATTTTTTCATAATGTAGCTATTTACAGCTATAAACTTTCCTCTTGGCACTGCTTTTGTATCATGTAAGTTTTGGCATGTTATATTTGTGTTTGTCTCAAGTTATTTTTTGATTTATTTTTTGACTCGATTATTGAGGAGTGTGTTTAATCTCCACGAATTAGTAAATTTTCCAATTTTCTTCCTGTTGTTTCAAGTTTCATACTATTGTAGTGAGAAAAAGATGCTTGATACAATTTCAGTCTTCTTGAATTTGTTAAGACCTGTTTTGTGCCCTAACATATGATCTATCCTGGATATTTTATTTGCCCTTGAGAATAATGTGTATTCTGCTGCTGTTGGATGAAATGCTCTGTATATGTCTGTTAGGTTCACTCGGTTTACAGTATTGTTCAAACCAACAGTTTTCTCATCAATTTTCTATCTGATTATCTATCCATTGTTGATGGTTGAATATCAAAGACCCTTACTATTATAGTATTGCAGCTTATTTCTCCTTTCACTTCTGTTGCTGTAAATGTACTCACTTTATATATTTTGCTTCTCCATGTTGGGTATATAAATTATAATTGTTATATCTTCTTGATAAATTATGTAATAATCTTTGTCTCTTGTGAAAGTTTTGGACTTAAAGTAAATTTGTATGATACAAGTATAGCCACACTTGCCCACATTTAATTACCATTTCATGGAAAGTCTTTTCCATCCCTAACTACACTATGTATGCCTTTAAAGCTAAAGTGAGTCCCCTGTAGGCAGCATATTATTGGATCTTGTTTTTTAATCCATTCAAATGCTGCACATCTTTTCATCAAAGAATTTAATCCATTTATATTTAAAGTAATTATTGATAATTAAAAACGTATCCTTACCATTTGGTTAATTTTCTGATTCTTTATATTTCCTTTATTCTTTTCTTCCTTGCTTATTGTCTTCCTTTGTAATTGATGACTTTTGTGTTGGTATTCTTTGATCTCTTTGTCTTAATCTTTTGTGGATCTACCGCAAGTTTATTCTTTGTGGTTAACATAAGACTTGCATACAATATCTTATTTTCACATCCTACTTTAAGCAGATAATTTAAATTTAATTATCTATAAAAATGACACTTTTAACTCACATCTAACATTTTATGTTAATGATATTACAATTTATATTTTATGTATTCCATACCTAATAGCAAGTTATTGTTGTTATAGTTATTTTTAATACATGCTTTTTAACTTTTCTAGTAGAGTTGAAATGAGTTATGTATCACCATGATAAAAATTGAAAGAATTCTGCCTTTGAATATATATATTTATTTTTATAGCAAGTTTCATACATTCATATATTTTATGTTGTAATTAGCGTCCTTTCAACTTGATGAACTTCCTTTAGCATTTCTTGTAAGGAAGGTAAAGTTGTGATGAAGTCCTTCAGCTGTTTTATGGGAAGTCGTTATCTCTCCATTTCTGAAGGACAGGTTTGGTGGCTACAGTATTCTTGGTTTGCAGTTTTTTCTTTTAGTTTTTGAATATATGATCCCACTGTTTCCTGGCCTACAAGGGTTCTGGTAGAAATCCACTGATAGTCTTGTGGAGGCTCCACTGTATATGAAGAATCATTTTTTTCTTTCATTGCTTTCAAAATTCTATTTGTCTTTGACTTTTGACAATTTATTTATGATTTTCCTTGGGGTTCACAAATCTGAATGTCTATTTCTCTCCCCAAATTTATAAGGTTTTCAGGGAACATTTCTTTAAATAGGCTTTCTGTCCCTATCTTTCCTTCTTCTCCTTCTGAAATTTCCATAATGCATATATCGTTTCACTTGATGGTGTCCCATTAACTAATAACCTTTCTTCAGTCTTTTTAATTATCTTGTTCTTTTTGCTCCCCTGACTGACTATTTTCAAATGACCTGTCTTCATATTCACTGATTCTTTCTTCTTTGAGTCAAATGTTGAAGCTCTCTACTGAATTTTTCATTTTATTCATTGTATTCTTCAGCTTCAGAATTTTAATTTTAAGGATTTATATGTCCTTGTTGAACTTCCATAGTAGTTTTGATCATGCATTGCTTAGCTAACTTCATTTAGTTGTCTACCTGTTTTGTTCTTCCTGAAGTTCACTGAACTTGTTTAAAGGGATTAGTCTCAATTCCTTGTCAATCAGTTCCTAAATCTCCATTTCTCTAGGATCAATTATTGGGGATTTATTAGTTTTCTTTGGTAGTTTCATGTTACCATGACTCTTTGTGATCCTTATAGTCTTTGTGATCCTTATAGTGCCTATGCATTTAAGGAAGCGGTCAGGTCCTCCAGTCTTTACAGGTTCACTTTGGCAGGGAAAGACCTTTACCCATCAGCCTAGCCTGGGGTTTTCGACAGAGCAGCTGGTAGCATTCACAGGTAGGTGGGGCTTTTTGTCAAGATCTCTAATTGGGCAAGACGTCCGTGCATGCTCTGAAGTTGGTGGGACTACAAGGTGGTCTCTGCAACCAGTAGGTCTGCTGACCCACGTTGTGGTCAGGCAGAACTTCTGATTGGGCTCCTGGCAAAGTGGAACCACTGGCTGGGCTCCACATTTGCCTCTGGTTGGGCAGAGTTATAGGCTGCTTTCCCTGACCAGGCAGTGCTGCTGGTTGGCCTTATGATTAGGGAGGGCTATAAGCTGGGTTCCACAATCACCCCTAGTCAGAAACCTAACCTATGCTCTCTGGCCAGATAGTGCTCATGGCTGGTCTTCACATTCATGCAGGCTGAGCTCTGCAGTTGGGGTTAGCTGCAGCCTGGGCTCTGCAATTGGGAAGGGTCACAGGTTGTGTCCCACAGTGGGGCAGGGTTATTGGGTGGGTTGCCTGATCATGCAGAACTGTTGGCTGTGTTCCACAGTCAATGAGGACTTCTACTCTCAGGTTGGAAGACTCAGGTTGGAAGAATCTGTAGATTGTGCCCTGCGGTTTGGTGGGGCTATAGGCTGCACTCCATGATTGGGTGGGTTTGCTGTCTGGACTCCCTGCTCCATCAGGCTATGCTCCACAATTAAGCAAGGCCATAGGCTGGGTTTTATTGCCAGGTGGGGCTGTAGGCTAAACTTCACAGCTGAGAGGGGCCATAGACTGGGCTTCATGGTAGGCTGGATTGCTAGCCTAGCTCCCTGTTCAGGCAGGGACATAGGCTTGCCCTGTAGTTGCTCAAGGTCACTGGCTGGGCTGCCTTCCCTAGTGGAATCACAGGCTGGGTTCTATGTCCTAGCAGAGACCCTCTCTGGGCTTCTTGGTCAGGCAGGGCTACAGGATATGCTCCAGAGTCAGGCCGGGTTATTGGCTTGGCTCATTGCTCAGGCAGGGCTGTATGTTAGGCTCCATGGCTTGGCCTGACAACTGGCTTAGAACCAAGACAGGGAAAACTGCAGACTGCATTATCTGGTCAGAAAGTACCATTAGTTTTGCTCTATGGTTGAGCAGAGCCACTGACTAAGCTCTCTGATTAGTCAATGATAGTGATAACAGCAGGAATGCAGTGCTATGGCCAAGATCTGTGCACTGATTGCTGTGAGCCCTGCCATGCTTCTTTGTTCCTGGCTGACCACATATAATCTAGCCCTGCCAATTCCCCCAGTATACCCTGTAGAGGAAAGCAGAAGTGAGTTTTCCATCAAGCACCCCAAAATGTTGAAAAAGCTAGATGCCCATCTAGAACTAGCTTGGTATGATGCCTTGCCAGCCTGAGGGAAAGATGATGCAAAGTATAACTGCTTCTCTTAATGAGACTTTTTTGAGTTTCTGTGGGGTACATCAGTCTCACCCCCAGTTTATGGGGTTTTCACAAAGGCACTCTTCTCTGTAGATAATTGTTAGTTTGTCTTCCTTTGAGGAGTACTGAAGCTGAGAAAATCCTATTGTGTCATCTTGCTGACATAATCTGAACTGGGGTTTTTATTCCTGTAATTTATTATATATTTAAGGGAAGCACCATTACTAACTTTTCTTAATAAGTATTTGTAAGTGAAAATTTGGTGACCCAAAAGTAGAAGATGTCATTTTAAAAATATTTCTACTTTTGTAGCTAAGGAAAAAGTTTAAGCTAAATTATCCCTAGGATCTGCCATCCACAGGAATATCATGTAAACAAGGAACTGCTTAGTACCACCACTCCTAAACTTCTGAATAAAGTCAACGTAAAATATTACCAACCTCCAAGTTTTAGGATTCCTAAAAAAAGAAGGAAAGAAAGGAAAAGAAGATAAGGAAGAGGGCAAGAAGGAGGAGAGAAAAGAAAAAATATATAAAGAATAAAATCATAGAGTTGTGCCAAAACCAAAATGATATGCTAATACTCATTAGCTAATGGCTAATAGCTTGTAGGTCCACATGGACATCTAACCTTTAAACACTGAAAAGTCCCAGAAAAACACTCTTGATATTACACGCTCACTGCCTTGCTCTAGCTCAGCCAACCTAGCCTTGTTTTCTTATGTTCCTTCCTCCTACTCCAGCCTCCAGGCATTTCTACACATACCCCCATGCCAGCAATAGCCACCTACTAACCATATGCCAAGTTGCCTTCCTGCCTTCATTCATCTGAAAAATTATCTTAAACCCCATCCCATCAGGAAGTCTACCACAATTTGTAGGCAGGATCATAAGAGTCAGCCTAAGGAGAATAATGATGAGTGTTTTATGCTTTATATAAAGTGCACTGATGTTTAACTCTTTCAGTCTGCAGAGTTATATTATAAGGTATTGTTGCACTCATTTTACAAAGGAGGAAATTGAAGCCTACAAATGTTAAGTGCTTTACCCATGTTTCCTTATATAGCAAAGGGCAGAGTTGGAGCTCAAATATAGATCTTCTCATTGTTGCTGATATAAATTGTTTTTACAAAGGTAAAAATGTATTATCCATTTCTATTCTAAGGAGCATAAGGGATATTCAATGATTAGGCAAGTGCCTTAAGAGTTCACAATAAATATTAAACCTATTCATCTACAAAATTAATTGACTTTATACAATAGTAAATCAGAAGCAGAAAATGACTTTCTAGGAATGAATAGCATAAGCACTAACTTTTTCCAAGCAACAGAGAACACTATTTAGTGTTTCAATTTGCAAAAATGCAATGAAAAGCTCAACTAAATCTCTGGGCAGGTTTATAAGCAAAACATATTCAGATAAGATACACGGGATGCCTTTACGATTTCCTCGGAGTGAGAAGGTCCTCAAGAAAAATTCAATGATGGATGCCCCCAAGATAAAGCAGCCAATATTAAACAAATTCCAGCAAAGTCATTTTTATTAAATTTTCATGTTTTCAACAGATATTCATGAGTGTCTAGTGTATGTTAGGCAATGAACAGATTCAAGGGTTAGCAACTTAACTAGGTCTAGTCCCCCATTCTCTAGAAACTCCTCTCTGCCTACTCGCTCCAACTTTCTGCAGTAATGGACTTTTGCTCTTAATTTTGCGTTGGTTGTTTTCTTTAGGATGTCTCATTTCCTTGATCTTAGTTCTCAGTGATAGTCCAGGTGCAACCATAGAGCTGAACTCTATAGTCTATAGAGGGTAGATATCAAAATTGCTGCAAAGCTACTGACATCATTTTGTAAGCCCTTTTTGAAACTAGAATCCTCCTCTTTTTTGTAGTCCTACAATCAGGTTCCTCTTTAAGACCTATGATTGGGTCAGAAGAATATTACAGTTACCCTACGTTGTCACCTACCATATGACTCAGTTATATAAAAGGACATTTTTACTGTTCTGACAATAATAAGATAGTCAATGTCTCAAGAGCCACTTGGACGGTAGCTCTTACATTCCAAGGAGTTGGTCACATGACATAGGCTGAAACCCAAATTTATATTGGGCCAGTTTTATTTATCTTCAGCAGTTTATAGAAATCATGGAAGAGTTCATGGAGAAATAGAAAGTTCAATTAAAAATAACAAAATATGATCAAGATAAGAACAAAGCAGGACTTCTGAAATGGCATACTGAGGCTCTCCATAAATCCAGTGCTGGACAACAAAATTGCTGAAATGAAATTATCTAGAGCTCTGAAAATTAATTGAAGGCTTGTAACAACTTGAGGAGCATTTATTCAATGAAAACTACGAACATTGGTAGGAACATAAGAGTGTGTATTGTACCTTGATCTACTCTCTCCCACTCTCCCCAACTCCACCATAGTCTTGAAAATTGGCAACCTTGCAACCACGGTAACTATGAAAACCAACAATAAGGTGATCTACACCTAAACATAACGTAGTAAAATTGTTGAAAGCCAAAAACAAGCAGATAATCTTTAAAGCAGCAGAAAATAAACAACTTATTATATGTACAGGATCTTTAATAAGATTAACTCCTCACTTCTCATCAGAAACCATAAAGGCCATAAAGAAGTGGAATGACACAAAGTGCTGAAAAAAACCTGTCAACCAAGACTTATATATGTAAATTAAGACTTTATCAGATAAACAAAAATAGAGAATTCATCACTAGCAGACCTGCCCTACAAGAAATACCAAAGGGAACTCTTCAGGCTGATTTGAAAGGACACTAAAAGGTAACATAAATCCATATCAGCAAGAAAGTTAAAAGATAACTCAAAAATGGGAGAAAAAATTGTAAAACATATATGTGATAATAGATCATATTCAGAATACATAAAGAACTCTTAAACTCATTAATAAAAAGACAAATAATCCAATTAAAAATGAGCAGAGCATTGCTTCTCAGCCTTTTGGCAAAGATCAAGTATAAAAATGGACAAGTCATTTGAGTAGATATTTTTCCAGTGAAAACACACCAATGGCCAATAAGCATATGAAAAGGTGTTCAATGTCATTCGTCATTAAGGAAATACATAGCAAAATCACAATAAGATATCACTTCACATCCACTAGGATGGTTAGAACAAGAAAGCAGATAAAGCAAATGTTGATAAGGATGTGTATAAAAATGGAACCTTGTACATTGCTGGTAGAAATGTAAAAATGGTGCAGCTACTTTGGAAAACAGTTTGGCATTTCCTCAAAGTGTTACGCATATGATTCAGAAATTCTACTCCTAAGTATATACCCAAGTTTATGTATGAAATGATATACACATAGTGAAATGATAACATGTTCACACAAAAACTTGTACATAGATGTTCATAGCTGCATTGTTCCTGACAGCTGAAAGTGAAAACAAATCAAATCTGTATCAACTGATAAATGGATAAATAAAATGTGGTTCATCCATATATATAATAGGATATTATTTAGCCATAAAACAGAGTAAAGTACTGATACATGCTACAACACTGATTACACCCAAAAGCATTCTTTACGCTAAGCAAAAGAAGTCAGACACAAAGACTCCATGTTGCATGAGTCCATTTAAATGAAGTGTCCAGAACAGGCAAATGTATAGAGATAGAGGGTAGATTACTAGTTTTCTGAAGCTGGGAGAGAGGAAAACAGAAAGTTTCTGCTAATGGGTACTGCACTTCTTTTTAGAGTGATAAAAATGTTCTAAAATTAGATTGTGGTGATTGTTTAGTACATTCACAAGGTTTTACACTTTATACACTTTAAATGGGTGAATGTTAATTATCCTGATTTGATCATTATACAATATATGTATGTATTGGAATATCACAGTGTATCCCCAAAATATATACAACTATGTGTCAATTAAAAACAAAACTTTAAAACATAAAAAAATTAAAAATGGATGAATTTTATGATATGAATGCTAGGGTGAATTATATTGCAAACAAGCACTTTTAATAAAAAGAAATGAAGACAACTTCCATTGATCCACAGTCATGTACTCTAACTTTCACAAAGAAATTGATAAATTTTAATTAAAATTATTAAATATGTTATATGGCAAAAATAGGTAACATGATTTGGGATGTAGTAATGATTTAATGACCATTAAAATTTACCAGTTGTTTACTATGTCTTTGCAGGCAATGTGTTATGTAAATCAGATATTTTTACAAAGTAGTTTGTCAAAATGGATCAAGAACAATACCATTTCTTAGAATTTGTCATAAGAAAATAGGTAGCTTTGGTTTAAAAAAAAAAGACGAAGAAGAAAGCTAAGGTTAAAAGTATGTTCAGCCAGGTGCAGTGGCCTAGCACTTTGGGAGGCCAAGCAGGGTGGATCACAAGGTCCGGAGTTTGAGACCAGCCTGGCCAAGTAGAGATGGTGAAACCCCCATCTCTACTAAAAATACAAAAATTAGCCGAGGATGGTGGCATACACCTGTAACCCCAGCTACTCAGGAGGCTGAGGCAGAAGAATCGTTTGAATCTGGGAGGTGGAGGTTACCCTGAGCCAAGATCATGCCACTGCACTCCAGCCCGGGTGACAGAGTGAGACTCCATCAAAAAAAACGTATGTTCATTGCAGCATTATTTGTAATAGTAAAAATTTGGAAGCCATTTAAATGTCCAACGACACCAAAGTGTTCTATTTATCCGTAGTATATAACTTGGTATTTAATCAATAAAAATTGTAAATAGGAAGACTATGTAGCTCCTTGCATAAATGGCAATATTGTATGTAAAACAGGTTGCTACAAAATTGCCTATGTAATACAATCTCAACAGCAAACATTTATTGAGCATTTCAGACACTACACAAAGGATTAATTTAATCCTCATTCTAACCCCTCTGAAGTAAAGATTATTGAGGAAAGTGAGGCACAGAAAGGTTAAATCACATGTCCAGGTCACCATGCTTTAAATGGCAAAGTCAGCATTTGAATCTTGACCCTTTGAGTCTTTAGCCCATATCTTAGTCATTAGGCTGCACCACCTTTCCATCATGCCATCATGCTCCATCATACGTGTTAGTGTGCTTGTGGAAAATGTGTGGACAGATATTCAAACATGGAAATACTCAACAACAGGATTGGTAGTAAATTTTTCCACTATATTTTTTAATGTTCTAAAATGCATGTACCTTTTTGCCTCTATACTAATAAAAAATGAGGAAGAAACAAAAATCTTACGTCCCTGTTGTTATTACTGTTTCCCAGCTCCCGTGGGATAAAACATTCCATGTATACCAAGAAAATTTAATGCAAATGTATACCGAAAGAACAACAAAAAATCACTCTGTTTCCTCTTTGGGAATGTATATCACAATATATCTTAGCAAACAAGTTATAGCCATATCATTTTTACCTTGAATATATCTGCAGTGTTAGGGTTAAACAGCTGGTGTTTCCCAGATCCCAAAATAATAGGACCTGAACATTTTGTTTCTCCATAGACATAAAGGAACACTGTTGCTGTGGTGCCAGCATTTTCAAGATCTCCAGTGACAATAGTCACCTTCCAGTCTCCATCTGTAAAGGAAAACAGAAATTAATATACAATGATAGAGGAAAAACATATTAACATTAGGAAAATAAGGATTCCTACTAAATCTACGTGGTTATGAAATGAATAGCTTGTGAAATCAAGTACTACAATAATTGCTTATCATGGATTTCCTCCTTGCATGCTAGCATATGAAAAAAGTTTGGGAAATATTGTAGCTTCGTTACAAAACAAAATAGCAGTGGGCTTTTGAGAACAATACATATTTTGGGCAAAACAACAAAGTTGGAGGCATTTAGCACTAAGTGTTTAGTTGAAATACTTAGGAGTTTATTTAGACAAATAACTCAAATTTGGGGATGGGAATGGATGTCAGGCATCCTGATAGCCTGATGTTAAGGCATCGCCTGTGCTAGAGGAGAATCTCATCAAGCTGGATTAGTAACAGTTTGGTGATCCTAGCAGAAAAATGCTAAGGATGTAAGAGACATAAAAACAAGGCAAAAAAGAGCTTTCTTTTTCATGAAAAATTGCCAGAGTTCCCTGAGAGTTGGAACAAACCAACAAGTAAGGTGGAAAATGCTGTACCAGATAAATAGGTCCTGGCAAAAAGAGTTGGGCTTGGGGAAGGAGGATGAAGAAAAGACACATTTGAAATAGGGAAAGGCAATGCATCATGCAAGCAGACGAGATCATCGAGCTTCCTGCTGCGGTGATGCTGAGAGCACAGAAAGGCTGAGACAAGCAGAGCGTGACAGGAACAACTTTGAAAAACATCTATGAGTTGTTTTACGGTTGGCTTAGTTAGGAAGACAAAATAAGTCTTCATTTTATTATTTTGTGTACTTCTTTGGGAAACTACACCATCAACCTGCAGCAGTGAATCCCTCTTACCCTGAGTCCCCACCACACAGCAGGCACAGCAAAGGACAAAGTCCTGCCAGTGAGAACTCTGTGCAGGGCGTGCACCTCCACTCATCACAGTCTGTCCCTGGAGTGCACAGGCAATCTGAAGATGTTGTTACTGTTGTTTTCCAAGTCTCCATAAACCTACTACCTTGTGAGCATTTTTCATATTTCCAAAATGTGATTAAAACCACACTACTCTGCCTGCCAAGTTCTCAGCAATTCTTCCATTAAGATGTGATTTTCTTTTTAAAACAAGAATACTGTCCACCACCCGCCACTGACTGTATATCAACTGAAACATCATTTAAAGATCTCTAAACAGTTTGGTGAAACTTACATTGAGAAAATTTTGCATAATGTCATCTTTGTTCAGAAAGATGGAGCCAGTACCTCAGTGCCAAAGCCAAAGGGCAGCAGAACTCAAAAGGGTGCACTCTGCTACTTCTACCTTGCAGCCAGCCGGCTTGCAGGAGCCACAGTTCGTGTGGGAAAATAAGAAAGATGCAAATCTAAAACTATAATCCCATTGAGAATCCTGTCATAATTTAATTCTGACAGAAAACCTCACACCTGTGCTTTGATGCATACTTCAAGAAGTTAAAGGATCTCTTTCCTTTTTGTAGGTCTTCTTTCTTATCTCATCCTTACCTCCTTCCCTGGTCATCTGGGCCTGCTCTCATGCTATCATGGGGAGAGGGACAGGAGTAAGTTTGCATAGAGGCTTGGTGTCTTGTTTACTGAAATAGAGGCAAATAGCAAGAAACCACTGATTCATATAATATGTCTGTGTTCCTCCTTTCTGGAATTAGCATGTCACCATGACATAGGCCTTAAGGGTGGAATAACTAATGAAACATCTTCTGCAGTTATTTTTATTCACTTTTGAGTTTTCCTAAGCATATTTTTTCTTTTCTGAAACTGGAAAATAATAAATTTTACATGTCATGCTTTAAAAATCTAATCACTTAACTTATCTAAGAATGTTTCACTACCTAAAATACAAAATAGTTGAGAACAGTTGTAGAAAATAACATAGAGGAACATTCTGAGTCTATATTTAAATTAAAAGTTCCACTGCCCTCTGAAATAAATTTATTTATAACAGGGCTAAAAATGTGCTTACAGTCTCTGTATTGCTTGTATACATGCCAAAATTACAAGTATTTGTCTGTAATTTTCTATTGCAAAACCTTTTTCACCAAAAAAATCAAAAGAATACAACTTCAGATATTTTATCTATATGTTTCTTTTTCTTTGCCTTATAGCTGTTGTCTATTCAACCCCAAGGACTAATATCAAAAAAATGTTGTCATCTGGTAATCCTTTTGGAAAATCACTTCTATTAGAGCTTTCAAAAGATAAAAGAAAATTCCATGTAATTGAAGGCTAAATATTTATCTTGCATTTACCAATGTTTTGAAAGGTTTATAAAAAGTTTGCTGACTATGCAATAAGTCGTTACTGACAATCTACCTCACACTGCGCCCTTTCATTCTCTTTTCCAAGCTTAAATTGAGACATACTATAAAAATGTCTTTCATTTAAATAAACCCTACTGTAGATAAAAGAAAATTTTCTTGGAAACCACATCCTTAAAAGGCTTTTCTTTTGTGTTAAAAATACTTTTAAAGTAGTTTAGATATACTGTATGATCTCCAAATATTTCATAATAAATTTGGATTTCTTCTCAACAATGAAGTAAAGCCTAACAGGATCTTCCACTTTTACAATGAGAAGTATGTGCTCTGCCACTTCCATTCTCATGTAACTAGGTACAATCAGTATACGTACAACTGACCTGGACAATTCCAAACTTCAGCCTACAGTTGTTCCTCAGTATCTGTGGAGGATTGGTTCCAGAAACTCCCATAGATACCAACACCAATAGATACTCAAGTCCCTGATATACAATGGTGTAGTATTTCCGTATAACCCACACACATCCTTTACATACTTTAAATCATGTCTAGATTACCTCTAATACCTAATACAATGTAAATACAATGTAAATAATTGTAATGTATCTTTTAGGTAATAATGACCAAAAAAAAAAAAAGTCTGTATGTGTTCAGTACAGACACAACCTTCCTTCTTAAAAATAGTTTTATTTGGTGTTGGCTGAATCCACAAATGTGGAACATCAACTGTAATGCAGGCCAACAACTGGAATTAAATTAATATCTGTTGGCAAGTTGACTTACAGATGCTGTGTCCACATTATGCACAAGCATTGTGTTTAACATTCCAGAGACTGTAAGGGAACATGTGAGCTCAATGATCAAACCAAACTCGACACTGTTAATACATCTTACCTAGTACGGAATTTACTAATGATTCACTAGCAAGACACAGGATAAGCATTCTTCCCTTGCAGAGATCACAGTCCAGGGGTTGACAAACTATGGCCCATGGTTCAAATCCAGCCTGCCACCTGTTTTGTAATTAAGTCTCATTGGAACAAAGCCATGCTCATTTGTTTATGTATCATACATGGGTGCTTTCACACTACAACAGCAGAGCTGAGTAGTGCGGCAGACCATGTGCCTGAAAGGCCTAACCCACGCTCATCAGCTGGCAGCATCTCTTCAGATGTCTGCAACTGCAACACTAACGTTGTGTGAGAAGCTCCAAGCAAAAAATCACCTCGCTGAGCCACATCAACCCACTGAAGGTGAAAGATAATAATAAATTATTGTTTTAAGCCACTGAGTTTGGGGGTGGTTTTTCACACAGCAATAGATAACCAGAACAGCTGCTGAAAGCATTTCACAGATAAGGGCTCTCTATTATCTTCTTACTTATAAATACCATTAGCATTTTTATCAGGATGTCTAGTTATTAGCATGTATGCAAGGGGATTTGACTGAGTCACCTCTTTCATGTATCCCAGGTAGAGGTAAAAAATAGATTGCAGACCTGTCATTAACTGTTTCCTTCCCAACGTTTTCTTACCAATTGGAAGTGTATTCTCAGGAAAGCATGGGAGAGTTATTTTGGTGGGCAAAGTTCCTACAGCTAGTGAAGTTCAATAGCCCTTCCTTAGATCATAACATTTTTTTCTTTACCTAATTCTGTGTATTCTGTTACAGGGGTTACATACATTTGACTTTGTAGTTCAGAAAATTAACCCTGTTGTTGAATATAGAAACATCTGTGTCTAGACATGTTTTCAGTTACTTGGCAACTACTCACTGAATACTCAAAGAAAAGCAGAGAGGATGCATGTAAATTAAGCTTTTACATGCAATTAGTAGTTGGGCATACTGACACACATCTGCTTAAGTCGCTGCAGTGCAATCATAAAAACGATAGGACAGTCTGCTTTGCCTCATTGGACAGCAAACGTGGTCGCATGACTCTTACTCTGACAGAGTAGGACATAGGAAGATTCAGTGAAAGCAAAAAAACCTAGTCTCTCTGCAGACTGCAGCCTCTCATTTCCCTGTCTATAATAATCAGGGGTAGATTGAGACAGCCCAAAAAGACCAAGAGCCCTGTGCATGAAAGGTCTGTTTGGCTCTTACTTGGAGAAGCTGAGTGTTGTGGCAGGGAAAAAATGGAGGAGAACTGCAGGTGACTTGGGGGGATAAAGCTCAAAAGTTGAATAGATCCACCCCCACAAAAGCCCTGTGAGAATCCCCCAGATTTTAGGTGGTGAGGAGAGGTCAGAATAAACAAAACTCTCTCTGTCCTTACATCCATGCCGACGTAACATTACATATAGGATGGTATGCCTGTCAAATGTTTAATCTAGCTCTTTATAATATTGATGCCCACTGCCCATAACACCCACCTCCAAGTAGCCACTGGCCCCTCTACAGCCTCCCTCTCACACAGTGACATTCCCTGTGCCAACCTTCAGCTATCCCGAAAGCCTCCTTTCTTCCTCCAGGACTTGGACTAAAATCTTTCAGCCAAAATGTCCTCTCTTTCACCTCTCTCTTCTCTTATTTGGTGAACATCTTAGTTCAAAGGTCACCTTCTCTAAGAAGCATTAGTAAACATTCCTCCCTGTAGCCAGAATGAACCACCCTCCCTCTCATGCCTATACTGGACCCTGGCACACTTCAATCTTTGGACATGCAAACAAGTGCCTTGACAAATCTGGACACTCCCCGCCCAGATTGTAAGCCCCAGAAGGGCAAATTTTGGCCTCAAATGTCTCTGTATTCCCAGTGCCTAGTATAATACTTAGCACATAATAGCCTTTCAGAAAATGAATAGGTGATTTATAAAACGTTTTAGGATACATTAAAATGTATTTTGAAATGTTTCCTTCCCAACATTTTGCCCCAACGTTTTGAATATCTTGAAGGATACTCAAGATACTATTAAGATTGTTTCAGCACAATATATATTTTTAATTAACAAAAAACAAGTCCTTCTAATTATGTGTCATTGGTGTCATTTTTCATACAAAGGACAAGGACATTGTTATTTGCCTCATAATTGATCTTATTAGCACAAAGATAATGGAAACAAATATTGACCTTGTATGATCCACATTTTCAAGGTCATGTAAATATATTTAAATGAGATTCAGCAAAGATACTGTAAACAAGACAGATTACTTTATTCTAATTTTTATTAATTTTATCTCCAAATAATTCTATGTATATAAATTCACTGGTCCTTCAAAATATAACCTCATAAGAGGATCATGAGGATTTTTTGAATTTTTAAGTGCTTTGCAAATATTTTTATTCTTTCAAGAGACAAATATCATTAATCCTATTATACATGTAAAGCAATAGAGAAATTCTGTACTGACTACCACAGGAGTCGGGACAAATTTGACACAGAATTAGAAACAGTTATGCTTCCTAGAATAAAATGGTTTCAAACAGTGCTCAATTTTCTCCACTTTAAGTCCAGAAAACAACCATAAAATATTATCAGAAATGAATCTGTTACCTATTTTATCTTGATATTGGTCTAGGATGAATCTCTTGTTATTCTTGTGATTATTTACCACCTATTATTGTATGATGTAGTAAAGGACACTCCACTTTACAGGGCTGAATAGAGAAAACCAAGAAGAGTGACAGAGTCAGCCTACAGGGTGAGAAGTGCTTGCTCTCGTCCAAACACGTGCACAGTGGGACTACAGCCGCGGCGCTCAAGACACAAGTGAAAATACAGTTTAAAAGCTAATGTTTTTGGATACATAAGATGTACCAGGTGCTGGCAAGGTGCTTTATGGATATTATTTAATTCTCACAATGATCCTAAAAGTTTCTACTATTACCTACATTTTTAGGAAAGAAACCGAGGCACAAAGAAACACAGCGATTTCCCAAGCCATGCAGTGGGTAAGTGGTGCAGTCAGGATTCAGAATCTGTGCTGCTAATCAGAACACTCAGCAGCCTCCTGCATGTGACAGCTTGTTGTTTTCACGATTCAGGTAGGACAATTACACTTCAGTGCAGCTGACCATGCATCCCCTGCCTCTCTGTTTAGGACATTCAACTGCACCTCAAATCTTGACCCTTAACAGGGAGGAGAGTGTGACAGTTAAATATCAAATTCTTGCCAGGTGCCCTAGGTTCCCTGTGACCATTTTGACCTGGATTCTAACAGCTCAGCTTTGGCATTTCCACCTTGTCCTCATGCCAAATTCCCTTCCAGTGTGTCCTTGATACTTCCTGCCAAACCTCTTCCACATCCCATTGCCTCTTTAATCACCCACCTTATCTTGGCTTACATGGAAACCTTGACTTGCCTTCCTTTGACTACAGTCATCCCTTGGTGTTTCAGGGAGATTAGGTCCAGGACTCCCCTCATATCAAAATGCAAAGATGCTCATGTTCCTTATAGAAAATGGCATAGTTGGTCAAGAATAGTAGCTTACATCGTAATCCCAGTGCTTTGGCAGGCCAAGGTGGGTGGATCAAGCCCAGCCTGGGCAATACAGTGAGATCTTGTCGCCACAAATTTTTTTTTGAAAAATTAGCTGAGCATGGTGTCATATGCCTGTAGTCCCAGCTACACAGGAAGCAGAGGCAAGAGGATCCCTTGAGGCCAAGAGGTCAAGGCTGCAGTGAGCTATGATCATTCCACTGTACTCCAGCCTAGGTGACAGAGCAAAACCCTGTCTTTAAAAGATAAACTAACCAAACAAAAACTACAAAATGGCACAATATTTGCATATAGCCTATGCACATCCTCCCATATACATCAAATCTTTAGATTACTTAAAACAAATATAGTATAAATGCTATGTAAATAGTTGTTAATATTTTTAAAATTGTATTACTTTCTGTTGTTATATTATTATTTTTTATTGTTTGGGTTTTTTCTGGAACTTTTCGATCTGTGGTTGATGGAATCTGGGGATATAGGACCTGCAGATACAGAAAGCTGACTGCATTTGCTAACAATTCCCGAGTGTGTTGTGTCCCAACATCCTAAGCAATAAACTAGGTTCAGATCTACTTTCAGACCCACATTACTGTATACTGATCATTAGGAGAGCAATTCATGATCCTCAATATATTTAGAATCCAAGTCTTGTCCTACATATGCAGGTCTATGTGAGCCTATCCACTACCAATACTACTGCTCTCACTATCTATTCCGGCATAACAAACCATCCTAAAACTTAATGGCACAAAACAAAGACAGTCACTTCTTATGCCATTGAAACTACAGCTTGGTTCAGGCTTGGCATGGAAGGATTATCTCTGCTCCACATAGTATCAACTGGGGCAGTTCAACTGCAGCCAGGAGGATTTGCTTCCAAGATAGCTCTCTTAATGTGACTGGCAAGGCGGTGCTGGCTGCAAGCACAGCCAGGTGTCAGAGCAATGGCCTTTGTTCCTTTCCATGCAGACTTCTCCATGTGGTCCAGGCTTTCTCACAGGACAGTGGCTGGATTCCAAAGACTAACATTCCCAGAAAGTGAGCCACACAGGAGTGGTATCATCTTTTGACCTAATAGTATACAGCAAAAATGTCACTTATTATCATTTCTGCTTTGCACAATTAGTCAAGGCAGTTTCAAATGTCTGCCCAGGCTGAGTCCACCTTTTGATGAGTTCAGAAGAGCACAGAAAATGCTGTAGTTGCAGACATTTTTAGCAGTCTCCCACATTCTCCTTCCCAGACTTTTCTGTCTCCACATGTCTCTGCACACTTTTCCAGCAGAACCACTATTTTCTAGGTCAGCAG